>NW_022111320.1:14108958-14145797 GCF_000313985.2 Echinops telfairi | reverse complement strand
TGTCAATATACTGATACCTTGGATAATTATAATTATTGAAGCAGAGCTGTGTCTACCCTATGTGGTTCTGTTTCTTTTGCTGTAAAATGGAAAGTTAATCCAAGTACTCTTGTAGCAGGAGGTGGGGGCAGGGATTGATTTGGGTGTAGCAAGACTTGTAGTAGAAAACACTCAAGAAAAAAAAAAGAAAGAAAGAAAGCACTCAACCCTCCACCATCAGCATAAATTAGGCACCTTGAGGGATCCTTAAAGGCTAGCAGAAAGGTCAAGTGAGAGCCCTAGTGGAATAGTGGTTACTAGCTGGGGTGTGATCCTTGAGGTCCACGGTTCAAAACCACCAGGTGCTCTGTGGGGAAAAAACGAACAAACAGATTTCTACTCTGGTAAAGCGTTCCAGTCTGAGGAAACCCACAGAGGCCATTCTCCCATTCTGTAGGGTCGCTATGAGTTGGCATTGACCGGATGGCAGGCAAATACACAGATTTCTGGTTCTGTAATATGCACTGGTTAGTTCTCATGTTTCTGTTGCCATATATGTGGCACTTGTTTAAACCCAGCAACGTCTTTTATTTTCTAATATAAATGAAACAAAACTGACCTTGGACAGCACTGAAACTGAATAGTCAATGCCGAATAGACCACTGATGCATTCGGCCCACTTTCAAAACATTCAAAGACAGCCTGACAGAGCCATGCACATCCCTAACACCAGATACATTACTAAAGAATATGTTACAGAGATGAGTAATAGTTGCTGATGCGTTAGGATCTTTACCACCTGACATATAGGGTTCCTTGATCTTGAAAGATATATACATATACATTTAAAACATCCTCCACTCTTGCTGGGTGACCCCGCTCCCCACGTCACCATGTGAATCTACCCTCAGTTTCCTCCAAAGCTACGAAGGTTGGCCCAGCCTCTGTCCTTGACCTTAAACTGCAACTGCTGCTGCCCACTAACCCATTGACCCCACCCCTGCCCAGGTGGCCTGCCCTGCCCACACCTGTGGCCACTCAGTAGGGTGACATCAAGGAAGCACAAGGGGCTGCAGATAGCTGACGCATTGTCACAGCATTCTGTTTGGCCATGGCACAGCTTGCCATGGCCCCCCTTTGGTGCTGAGAGCTGGGGTAAGACTCTGGGTCCTCCTTCTTCCCTGGCCATGAATGACACCCCCTTCGGGGTACTGGTTGCTGCTGCTCCAGCCTCAAGCCCCTGTGGGCACCCAGGTCATACTAGGCAGTGTCCCTCCCCACAGGTGCTATCCCAGCCCAACTCCTTTTTCAGCCTGGCACCCTAGCACCTCAGGGAGACCTCACCCAGTCTCTCCTAGTCGCCTACTTGGTGCAATGTCTCTTTCTATGTGCACACAATGTCTACTGGTTAAGGATATTAGCATTTCTTGTTGTCATATTGCACCATAAATAGATAGTACACCATTTGCTATTGTCGCAAATGTGAAATGTCAGATAATGAGATAGTTGATAAGTGAAAAGTAAGGGTATTGTCTTTTATTTGCTTCCTTGTTTGTTTGTTTTTTTCCAGGATTTGACAGTTTTTAGCTGTTCTGTATTGATTTTTAAACTCATTCTTTCTTTATAAGATGAGTTCATATTATACCTTGAATTCAGCGTTTCCTCAAGGAGGAAAACACACAGCACCACTCAATCGTGTCTGAGTCTTCCGTTGAGCGCTTCCATGCACTTTATAATTTCAAAGTATTTTAGCACTGTTTTAATTTGTGTCATGCCTGTGAAATAAGAATGCCATAAATACACAAAAAGTAGGTTAGTTTATAAAGAATCACATTTTGAATATCAAGAGAAAGTAAAGGCCCAAACTAAAAATCAAAAATAACAAGTACATGTAGTTAAATAAAGGATGTATGAGAGAAAGTCTAATGATGTGTTAGATATGTTATATAGAACAGAGGAACGGGGGGATTAAGAAAAAGTGCTATTTAAAAAAATATTCTAATTGGTTCCTTTTAATAGTTTTTATTAAAATATTATTTATGTACAATGAAATGCACAAAACTTATAGTGTATAGCCCAATTAATTTTGAGACACATCCAGTTTGAGCTTCCCTCTAGCTAGGCGCCTTTCACTCGGTTCTACTGGTCTTCTTTGTCTCTCCCTGCAGCCTTCAAGTGGTCTGTGAGCTCCCTGAGGGCAAGGGCTGCGTTAGCTTCTCCAGTACCTTCCCCCTGTCTTGAGTTGTTGTTTTCAGATACCCTCAGGGTGACATAACTCATAGAGATCACGTGTACATAACACATGGGGGTCACGTACATAACTCATGGAGATCATATGTACATAATTCATGGAGATCAAGTGTACATAACACACGGAGATCACATGTACATAACTCATGGAGATCACATGTACATAACTCATGGAGATCACATGTACATAACTCATGGAGATCACATGTATATAACTCATGGAGATCATAGGTACAACAGAAGGAAACACTGCCTGCTCCTGTGCCATCCTTACGATTGTTGTGCGAGCCTATTGTTGCAGCCACAGTGTCAATCTATCTTGCCAAGGGTCTGTCTCTTTTTTGCTGCCCTTCTACTTTGCCAAGCAAGCTATCCTCTTCAGGGACTGATCTCTCCTGATTGTATGTCCAAAGGACATGAGACATGGTAAGGGCTTACTAAATGGTGAATGAATGAATAAAAGAATAAGTCTTTATTAATAGTATATTCAATTATATTGTCTTGTGTTTTCTTCAGTGACTTCAGACCTAGGAAAAGATGATGAATTTAAAGGTCACCAATACCTGAACATAAAAAAAGAGAGGAAATCTTTACATCTATGCTAATAAGCAACCTCATGATAAATGGCAAAGAGATTGAAGGTGTCAAGGATTTAATTCTTCTTAGATGAACAATCAATACTTATGTATGGATGCAGCAGTCAGGGAACCAAACAACATATTACACTGGGCAAATCTGCTGCAAAACACCTCTTTGAAGTGTGGAAAAGGTGTCCCTTTGATGATGAAGGTGTGCCTGACCCAAAGCATGCTGTTTTCAAACATATACACAACGGAAGACTAACGAAATAGCACCTGTAAATGATGGGATTGATGAGGACCATTAGCCACACCATGGGTTTCTTGTGAAACGGAACAGATCTGTGTGTAAGGAAGTACAGTCAGAATGCTCCTTCGGAGCTAATGTATCAAGTCTGTCTTGCTTATTTTGGACAGACCATCAATCATAGGAGAAAGGCACCATACTTGTTAAAATTAAGGCTCAAAAGAATAGAAGGAGTTTTTCAATGAAATGGAGCAACAACAAACAAAACCAAATTCCCAGACATCAAGTAGATTCTGAATAATAGCTATGCAATAGGACCGAGGAGTTTGATCCCTATGGGCTCCGAGACCACAAATCCCTATAGGAGCAGAAAGTCTCATCTTTCTTCCAGTCAGCAGCACAAAGCCTAGCACACTACGCCACCAAGGCTCCTTAGAGTGACACAGTGACTGCTTTCGTGGGCTCAAACATGCCAACTGCTTGTGAGGATGGAGCAGGGCCGAGCAGTGTTCTGTCCTGTTCTACGTGAGGCGGCTAGGAGCCGGAGATGACTTGGAGGTGCCTAACCACGACCTGCTCCTTGACTGCTTTTCTCTGTGGCTCAGTCCTTAGAAGCGATGACTGAACTGCAGGGGTTAGACATGGAGCAGTCACGCCTGAATGTTGGGAAGGTGTCAATCAGGCTGTCCCTTCCCAGCGCCTCCAAATGAGGCAAATGAGCCGGAGATAGAGAGTTCTGGGGGCAGATGGGTCTAGGAAACAAAAGACTGTTCCCAGTATTTAATTTTCAGAGTCCAAAGCTTAAAGTTGGTAAAATCGAATCAAAACCTGATAGTTGCCCCATTGGGCCTACGTAACAAGGTTTCTTAAGGTCTAACCCTTGAAAATCCTTCAAAACACTTGTCCTGCATTATTAACCACTTTTAATGAGATTAACTTCACAAAGCTAAAGCATTAATTTAAATTAATTGTGAGTTGTTTATTGAAGACATGCCATTCACTAGCATAAAAACAACATTGTAATATTTTGGCGAAATATCCAAAAAAAAAAGTGAAAAAGTAAAATGCATGTTTGTAAGAATAAATTATTCACATACATGTGGGAAACTTAACCCCATAAGTTTAATTTTTGCAAATGAGGAGCTGATATCAAGGGCTCAAGTAGAAAGAGTTTTGAGAATGATGACGACAACATATATACAAATGTGCTCAAGACAAATGGATGGATGTATGGATTATGAAAAGAGTTGTAACAGTCCCCAATATGATGATTTTTTTATTTAACGTTTAATGTTTGTTCATATACAGATCAGGTGAGTGGCCCTGGTCCCAGGACCCCTCTGGACGTGTCCTCCTAGTGGCATCTCCGAGGAAGAGGACCCTGTAGTTCCTGCCATTAGCGTTCTTTCAGGTCCTAACCACAGTCCTACACCACCAGCTAAGGGGGTAAAAGAAAGACCAGGGAGGTGAGCATGGGTGGGGGCTTCATGCCCTGACAGAGAAGTGGCACACAAAAACGCTTGGCCAGAATTTAGTGGCTTGATTGCACCCAGCTTGAAAGCAGTTGAGAAATGTGAGCAGTTGGTATGTGCCCAAGTGGAAAGTCAGCCCCTTTCTGCAACAAGGCGAGTCCTGTCTTTTCCGTTCTCATGAACAATTAGATTTTTTTTTTAAATGACTGTTTTAAGCTTAAAAAAAAAATCAGTTCTTGGAAGAAGATAGGTTGCTTGACAGTGGTCTGGAACTTTAACTGTGCTTTGAGAATGACGAGGGCAATGAACGTACAAATGTGCTTTACACAATTGATGTATGGATGGATTGTGATAAGAGTTGTAGGAGCCCCTAATAAAACGATTTGAAAAAAAAGAGCATGCCAGAGCTGGTGCTGGAAACCCCAGTCAAGTCAGTGCCGTGGAGTCGAGGCTGACTCAGTGATCCCAGGGACATGGGCCAACTGGCCTTGTGGGCTTGTTTCCATGACTGTGCACAGAGGAAAACGTGTCCTCTTTCTCCCGTGAAGTGACTGGAGGTTCCAAACAGCTGACCTGGTGGTTACGGGCCCAACTCTGAACCCTTTACACTACCAAATCTCCTAGATCAGCCCAAATGGTCCGTGTCCTGCTGGGGCTCATGCAGTGAGATCTCTGAGGGCGGAGGAGCTCTCAGAAGTGAGCTGCTGCCTAATGATTCTCAGTCAGACCAGCGCCTGTTGCGGTTGTTAGGAGGTGCTGTGCAGTCGGCTCTGACTCACTGGGACCCTATGTATAATGTGACCCTAAGTATCACCCTATGCGTACCATACACAGGGTCTGGTACTGTGCCATCCTCGCCATTTTTGTTATGTTTGAAGCCATTGTTGCCGCCACTATGGTGAACCGTTACAGTGAGAGCCTTCCTTCCGCTTTTTTTTAATTGCCTTTCCACTTTATCAAGCACCATGTGCTGATAGCGTGTCCAAAGTACGTGAGAAAACTTCGCCATCGTTGCTTCTCAGGAGCATTCTTGCTGTAATTCTTCCAAGATAGATTTGTCTGTTCTTTTGGCAGTCCACGGTACTTTCAACATCCTTCACCAGCACCATAACTCAAAGGCACCAATTCCTCTTCCATCTTCCTTATTCAATGTCCAACATTCACATGCACGAGGCAACTGAAAATACCACGGCTTGTGTCAGGCCGCAGCTCTAGTCTCTATTAACGTAATGTTCACCTTTTCCAAGAAAGAAATACGTTCTCTTGGATAACCCAAGCTGTGCGTTGCTCATCATTTTTTCTCTGTTCTGGCTGGCAGGGAGCCCCATGTGGATATGAAAGGCACCAGACAAAGGGCATAAACACCCTTCCCTGTCCCCGTATCCTGGAGTCTTTATTACCAACTCAAAATAAAACCAAGCCTCACTGCTCGAGAGGCTCTTTCAGTTAAGAGTGACCTTGTAGGACATGGAGGCTGTAAATCTTGACCAGAGTAAAAAGCATCACCTTTCTCAAGCAGAACAGTAGTGAATCAAAACTGCTGACTTTGAGGTTATCAGACCAACATATATGACCCACGACTCTTATCAGAGTTCCAACCAGTCAAGTCTGAATTAGAAATAGGCTAGATGGAACTGTGTCATAAAAGTACAGATTAGCTCAAGGCTGAAAAAGTCATATTCTATTCTCTGAAAGTTGCCATGGAATGCGAGAGGCTCATTCCAGAGTGCATGTGCGTTCTCATGGAGCAGTGGAACCATGTAATGTAATCAAGGACCTTTGTGCTTATTATGAAGTTCTCACCCAGGTAACTTTCTTAATGTTAAAATATAAGTGGCTAGTACTCTTATCAGTTTATTAGGATTACAGTGACATCTTGTGGCATGTCATTTTCCCTTTTGAAACTATGCCCAGGTAAAAAATGAACACTTTACTTCTCCCTCAAGAATATTAGATATCTTACTATATGATATATAACCAGTAGCTGAAATGGAACCCAACTGATCAAAAGTCACTCCATCTTATTTGGCTCAAGTAGATCTTTCTGAGTAAGTTAAATTGTTATTATTTCCCTTCAAAATATTGATGTGTGGCAGTTATCTTCGGAGAGAGACGAGTTCGTGCAGAGTATTGGT
Organism: Echinops telfairi; assembly: GCF_000313985.2. Classification (NCBI taxonomy): domain Eukaryota; kingdom Metazoa; phylum Chordata; class Mammalia; order Afrosoricida; family Tenrecidae; genus Echinops; species Echinops telfairi. The sequence goes on along the minus strand of NW_022111320.1, from coordinate 14,139,136 downwards.
CTCGGAAACCATGACGACCATGCTCTATTGGGTCCCAGTCGAATGGACTCACTGGCAGTGAGATCTGAGTTTGCGCACTTATTTTAATTTTCCCCACTAGCATCCTTTTGACACAGAGAATGAGCAAAAAATTAACGCAGTTTGATCTATGTAAAGACTATGAAGTTAAAAATATACTGTTAGGTATGTCTCACCTGATCATAGCTTTTATAAGGTGCTATGTCCAGCTACTTCAAATAATCTTATTGGAAAATATTTTTCTTCAGAGAAAAATTAAACTTTTACCATTTAATGGTGAGACTTATCAGTCTCCTGGAGGATGACTTCCGATAAGCATGTGACTGTGAGCAGTGGGGATGCTGTGAACCTACACTGAGATGTAACATGAAGACAAACAGGCAGATTGAAGACAGCCAATACACTCTCTTCCTTCTGTCTCCCCTCCACTCCCATACCCATGTGTGGGGGGGAAGTCTTTCAGATATATTTTAATGATAGAGTTTAATCTATTCTACCAAAAGTGTTTAACTTTTGTAGGTGATTTAGAAGCACTGGCTTTTCTTTCTCTCCTTCCCTTCCACTCCTTCCTTCTCCGCCTCTCCCCTTCTTTTCCCTTTAAATGTCTAAATGATCTTCTTATCATAGACATTCTATTCCTTAAGAGAAAATGACAGTAATCCTATTTTTTGGAAATTATAGTCTGCAATATTTCTACTTGCGATGGACTTTAACAAACATAAGTCCTTCCCAAGTCTTAGTGTGAATAATACGCTGCTTCCTTCCATCGAAAATCAGATCCAGGTTCAGACGTGTCTTAGTGGTGTTTGCCATTCAGAAAGATCACTGTCAATTAAACTATAGCACTGTAACTAGAATGTTTATTTTAGATATAGGTAATGCTTGTGAAATAGGTCAGAAAGACTTAAACAAGTTTTATTATAGACCATCTTAGGCATATTTTAACAAGTAAGCATGAGAGAAATAAAACACTGAAGTCATGCTAAGAGCATCAAGTCCAGCTCCCAATCACATTCCAAATAGACTCCCTGTGCCCCCTGATGCAGCCCATTCTCAGGCCGCCTACAGCATGGCAATGCAGCCAGGCCAGGGAGGGGCGAGGGGTGGAGGGGCCTCCACCGTGTCTCCCTGGCACTCTCTTCCAAGCTATTGACACCTAGTCAGCAAGTTTTGAAACTGGCACTTTATCTTACAGAAAAATCAATGAAAGGTTTTTAGGAAATCACCAGGATTTATGGTTCTGCATCAAGCCGTCAACATGGTCCTTTCTTAAATAGTTTATTGACTGAGATGCTGAAGGATTGCAGTTGGACAAGAGTCCTACGGAAAGGTGGGTGTGCACAATGACACCAAGCCACGAGGGTTGCCTGGCCACCCGGCAACAAGGGTTGATGGTAGAGACACACCACTGTCCAAAATATTAAAGCATGAAAAATGGACACTACGCGAGTCCAACGATGGGCATGCTAATGCACAGGGCTAGCCTTTGCTGAGTGACTGCTATGTGTCGAGGACTATTCTTCACCCACTATTGTCATTCATCCTTCCTGTGATTCGACCAAGCAGATGCTGTCATTTAATTATATCGATGAAAATTAAGCAGCATGCTCCAAAGACAGACTGTCAGCGGCAGTTCCGGGGTTTGAACTAAGTTCTGCCTCATTCCAAAGTTCATGGTTACTTCCCACGGGCATCTGGTTATAAATATTTAAGCAGAAAGGACCAGCAGAGGGGTCACTCCATCCTATGGAAAAGGGGACTCTCTCCTCCAGCAGTCATTTTCCGTGAAGAGCAGGCAGGGCAAAGAGCAAGCATGTGAACAAATGCCAGGTTTATATCTTCCTGTGAATTATCACAAAACTTTCAGGAGGGGAGAGAAATGGAACGTTGTCTCCTATTTGGAGAGGGAAAAAAACCCTGCTACATCAGCTAGAAGCTGTGATGACTGCGGAAGAAACATTTTCTGGAACATGCCATATGTCACCAATAACCATTTTATTTTTCCCTCAAGAAACAAAAACTTGGCAATTTTCAAATGGAGAGGAAATTCATTAAGTTTAATGATAATGATGACTAGTTGTAGATAAAAGAAAGTATTTTTCCTGTCTGAATTGATTGTAATTTAATCAATGAAACTCCCTTTTCACAAACACATGTGTGTTTAGCTCACATGATGCATCCTTCGGTTCAGCTTAAGCAGGCATTGGAATTGCACAGCACAGTATTAAATTTAAAAAATAAGCTGATCATTTTGTGCCAAACTTTATTTCTTCATGAGATGCATTTCTTCTTTCTTGTTCTTCTTTCTGGCTAGGCTATTTTGATGTACGTGTGGAAACTCCCGCATTCCCTCAAGAATAATTTTGCTAGCAGGCATAAAACACAGTAGCTTGGCTAAACACCACATCTTCTATTTTGTAAAAACCTAAGGAGGAAAAAAAGTCATCAAGCTCTTTCTCCTTTTTAAAAAAAAGTTCTAGTCTTTCATACTTCCAGGACAACATTTGCATAATGCTCGCAATAGGCACGCTCCCACATGGCAGTTGAGTCTATTCTGACTCACAGCAGCCCCACAGGACAGAGTGAACTGTTCCCTGTAAGTTTCCCAGACTGTCACTCCGTAAGGGGGAGAGACAGCCTCGTCTTTTCCCCTCAGAATGGCTGGTGGTTTCAAATTGCTGGCGTTTCTGTTAGCCCAATAAGAGAAGCTCCCATTTCTTGTGGAGATATCGCTATCTAACATAGCTATGAAAAAATAACAACTAATTATTCACTAGTTCACGGTTTTAAAATCTTAGATCTGGAGCTCTTGGCCTTTTCTTTTCCTAGTTTATGATGCAAACACTTTTGCGAGCAAAAGGACAAAAAAAAAAACCCCTGAGAGTTTTATAAATTCTTTCTAGGAACAAATCTTAAGATGCCATTGCTGGGGAGTGAGCTGTTGGGTGTCTGTCGCAGGGGCGGATTAAGACCAGGAACTCAAGTAAACGGTGACAGCCAAGCCTAAATTACGATGGCGGTACCGGCAAGAGAACCCAGAGAAGGTGCCGACCTCTCCCTGTTCCGATCTCTCCAGAAAGAGCACACCGACAAAGACCAGACGGATCCGTGCTGAGCTGCAGACTTTTCTCGCTCCACACACGTCTTCTGCGTTTTCACACACCATGGGCTGGGAAAGGGCCACCCGTAAGAGAAAGAGTGGGAACGTACTGTGTCCGAGTGATGAAAACTCTCTTCAAAATTTCCCCTCCTTGATAAGAAGGCTTCAGCCGAGGTGCCTGAGAAAGGCCTTTGCCCAAGTTCCCAAAGAAGAGACCTCCATAGCGAAGCCCCTGAGCAGGTATGTATGAGCACAATAAGCCAGGGGGCCCCAAGCCCGGAACGAAAAACCCCCCCCAAGCCGCAAAGCAACCTCCGAACAACAACGCCGGGGGAAAGGGCCAACCAACCCCCCGAAAACCAACCGGGCAAACCTTTGTAATTGTCCAGGGTCAGGCTTGAAAAACCATAGGTTTTTAACTACGAGCTAGATTCCGCAGGAATCCACCACGATTAAGAATGTACTCAGAACTGTAGTAACTCTCCGAACATTAAAATTAAATGGAACCAAATGAACAAAGCCGAGGTCAGAAAATCTAAGCATTAGAGGGCATGTATTTGCCACAACCAAAAAACAAAGAAAAGTTGCTGCCGTCAAATCGATGCTGACTCATCAAGACCCCCTGTCACTTTATGGGAACAGAAAGCCCAGTCTCTCTCCCCCAAAAGCCGCTGGCATTTCGAACTGCTGCCTAGGCTTGTCACAGCTCGCTTGTCAGGGCAGCACATGGTGTTCGGGCCTCATTACTTTTACTTCACTTGCACTTCGAACATGGTGTACAAGTTTCTGGCACATAGATATAAGGAAACAAATTCCAATGGGCAGGAAGGTGCACTGCATAAGAAAGAAGAGCTCTAAGAGCAGAGAGGGAAGATGCCATGAAAAAATGAAAAAGCAACAGCTTCCATTCTACAGGAGGTGGCTACCAAGGGCAAATGTGCCGGGACCGGAGGTACTGATCAGTGCAAGAACTTCTTTCATCTACAGACAAAGCAGAAGAAAAACCTCCGGTGATAAGCTGTTGAGACCAAAAGCCAAAGCAGAAAAAGGTTATGTGAACGCACACGCACTGCAAAATGGAATGTAACTCACTCGTGTTTAGTGCGGTCATTCTGGAAGTGAGTCGCAGTTATAGGCTGGTCCTGGACACCACATAGCACATGGTGACAAGTTGTGGGATGCCGCTTTTAGATTTGTGCACCCCACCCAACTCCCCTAGATGCCCCACCTTTATCCTGTTAATCACATCATCTCAAGGGATAGCCTTTCCCCGGGGAATAAGGACTGAATTAGAATGATCAGCGAGTCAGTTGGGCCTAGGATTTCTTTTTGATGATACTCATACTTCAGTCCAACTTCATTTTTGGTTTTAGTCTAGTGATTTAAAAAATGTATTAAACTATGAATAAGTTGTCTTGCCATCCTAGAAGGAGGCAAGCTACACGAGGATCCTGTTGGGGTATTTTTATTGCATCCATGCGCTCAAGCAGCGTGGCCCTGAAGTCATTTGACTGACGCACCTTGCACGGTACCTAAGGGGCGCTTCTTTAAGTAGGTCCCCTCTGGAATGGACACTTGCTGAGCAATGATTTTTTTTTTTAAGTGGCCTTTGTGGCCTACCAAAAGGACTGGTTGGACTGAAAATGCCAAGTGGTTGGTTCATTTGCTAGCTGCCTGAAAGGCGTGCACATTTACCCAATGGGATGGGCAAGTATACAGCAGCACACTTAAGGAATTGGTTGAGTTATGAAAGGCATACCTTGAAATGGACAAGGAATTTTTCCTATACTGCTATTAGTGGCCCACCTCAGGGTGGTTTCAGAGGGAGAGAACTTGCCGATCAACAAGAACCTAGAGCAGATTGTGCCCTGTAGACCTGGGGTCACTCCCCTGAAAACTACAAAGATCTAATGGAAGAGCTGTAGATAGATGGGAGGTTGTAACACCAAATGAGCTCATGTCACCAGAAACGGAGCAGGGTAGGTGCCCAGTGGCAGAGAAAGCAATCAGGGCAGTGGGACAAGCCAGGCCCTGGAAACAGGACTGAGAACCTCCTGACAGGAGGCTGCCAGTGGGGGGAGGGTCTGCAGTGCATCTGTGACCATGGCCCTGCAGGAGCATGGTGAGCACAGCAGTGCTGGTCTCCTTTGGTCTGGCCTGCCTCAGCCAGTTGAGGACGCCCCACCTGGGCTGGCAGCGCTACCTTATAGCCAAAAGGAAGTTGTTCTTAAGGCATGAGAAGGGGCTATAAATTCAAGCAGGGATTTGCCAGTCAAGGGCTGTGCTGGGGTCACCAGCAAGGACTTCCTGAAGCAGAGCAGAGCCTACCTGCAATGTGCTGTCCAGCTGGGCCAGTGGAGGGCAGAGCACAGTGTGTGACATGTACCACAGAGGCCTATGCAGTGACATAAGATCATATAGTGGCTTATGAGGAAGTAAACTGGATTCCTCTTTGAAATGCAAGCTGCCCCTCTCCTACAAAGTGGATTACCTGTAGCGCGATAGGACTGGTTCATCCTAAGTAAGCTATTCCTAGGATGTACCCGTTGTTTTCTAGAAATAACAATGACTCTGGCTTTTCCAAGCCGGCATCGTGGGTTACCCATTGGGCACGTAGCAAGGGCAGCAATTGGAATCCCGTTCTGTGGAGAAAGACGAGGCTGTCTCCTTCCACCAAGATTTGCCGTCTCAGAAGCCCTCGGCAGCAGTTCTACTCTGTCCGAGAGGGGCGTTGTGGCAGAATGGCTTCAATGGCAGCTGGTTTGTTTTCGTTTGATTGTTTCTCTTCTCTGATGATGCATGTGTCTCGGGCATACTGCTCGCTTGTATGCTGCCACAGGCCTGAGGTGGCTGATGCTCCTGGATGAAGTCCTGAGTCTTAGGAGTCTCCTTGCTGGTTGGAATTCGGAGGCAACCTGTCGGTGCAAAACAGCAGGCTTAAGACAGCCGGGTTCTGCGAGAGTGTGGTCCAGTCAAAGTTTTAAAGCAGCCACCTTCGTCTTACAGGCAGTCTCATCATATCCTCAAACGTTCCACAAAGATGTTCATGTACAGAGCTGCATCTTTGAATAGCAACTGAACTCCTCTAAGGTGAAATAAGAGATTGTTTTTCAGATAAGAAAAACATCATTATAAACTGAAGAGGCTGAAACCAGTAATAGGTATAACGTATACATTTAAGAAGAATAAAGCATGAACTTTATCATCAGTGAATTTACAGAGAATGAAGTATGTCTTTTATCCACATTTAACGTTGTAATGATTTTGATTAAACCTGACTTAAAATAAGGGTGGCGGTTTTGAACCTACCCAGTCGTGCTTTAGGAGATAGATCTGGTTATCTACTTCCGTAGAGATGACAGCCTGGGAATCCGTATGGCGCTGTGTCAGATGATATATTAGGAATAAAACTGGATCAATATCACCCCCAAACAATAATTTTTTAGGGTTCCAATATATTTTTTAAAACACAGATCCTAACAGTTTTGGTACTGGTGGAGAGGTCAAGACAACAGTGAGTTTGTTTTAAGAGCAATTAAGCTGAACTAAAGTATTTAATTTTTTGAGGAAAATATTGAAGCGATTATAAACAAAGTCCAACAATAGGTACTAGCATGAATTCTTAAACCCTCCACACTATAGTGACAAAGCAGAATAGATTTTCATTTAACCCAAAACAAGCCTTATGTCCTTGAATCAATTCAAACACATAGCAACTCTACACAATGTCTGAGACTGTAAATCTTCATATGAGCAGACAGCCTCATCTTTTTCCCAGGGGACCAACTCATGGAGTTGAACTTCTGCTCTTATGGTTGGCAGCCCAATGTCTAACCCACTATGCCACCAAGGCTCTTTGGCATCCAAATTATATTGAGATACTTTAAGGTCAACCTTCTGAACAGGAGTGCTTCAATTTATACCAGTTAATACAGATTGCATTTTGGGCTTTACAGAATCTGCATAACTGCCTAATGACATTTACTTTTCCTTACATGTAACTTACTCAATGATGAACCTACAGAGATAGCAACACATGTAATGCTTCACATATGTAAGGATATTCTTCAGTACATCACAAACTCAGAGGATTAATTCTGAGTCAACATCAGTTAGGCTGAGATGTATGCATTATAAATGAAAACAAACATGTCATTCTACAGTAGCCTCAATTTTATGAATAAACTGTAAATCTTCTGAAAATGTAAGCTGTAAAAAATTCAGTGTTAAGTATTATGTGCTTGGGTACTTGTAAAATTTTTTGTGGGATTGCCTATAAATGTCTGTATGCCTTTAAATAATATATTTAAAGTTTCCTAAATATGCAGAGAAATATTGCATTTTTCCATAGTGTACTATGGAGAGGGGGAACTTTAGAATAAAAACATTTTTTTCTGCCCAGTTTTAATATCAGTACACTGAATTTTTAACATTGAATACCCATATCCCCATAAGCTGTATGGAGATTATGCGGTTTTTCTATTTCCATTTATAAAACACATCAAACTTGCAAACCTTATATTGTGTAGAGTTTGGCCATTTAAACTGAGTCCATAGACAAATAGCAATAGCATAATAGCATCACTTGGGCACTTGTCAGAAATGCAGAATCTCAGGATCCATCACTAGCCTACTTGTTGAAAATCTACCTTTAATAAAAAATAAAGGTCCCCAAGCAATTTAAATGCACAACAAAGTTTGAAGAACATCAATTTAGACACTCTGTGATTGCGTTAATTTTCCATAAATTAGCCATATCTAAACATAAACAAGGACCTTAGGTGGATTAGTGGTTACACATTTGGCTACTAATCACAAGGTCAACAGTTCAAAACAACCAGCTGTTCCAGGGGAGAAAGTCAGGGCTTTCGACTCATAAAAAGTTAGTCTCAGAAACTCAAAGTTGTTCTTCCCTGTTCTATACAGTCACTAGATGTCAGAATCAATTCATGTCACTGAGTTTTGAGAAACATAAATAATGAGTCAAGTAACTCTGGTGGTGGTGTGGGACAAGTGTTAGGCTGCTAACCACAAAATTGGCTAGTAGCCAGGAGAAAGAGAAGGCTGTCTGCTCCTGAAGAGTTATAATCTCAGAAAGCCTACAGAGCAGATCTATTCTGTCTCAAAGGGTCAATATGATTCCACTTCGACTTGATGGCAGTGGGTGTAGGCCTGTTTGCAGTTAAACCACTAGTCAGGAGCCCAGGTGGCGCAGTAGGTTACGTGTTGGGCTGGAAGCAGAAAGGTTGGTTGCTCCAATCCAGCTGCTGGGATTGGAAAGATTGGGAGAAAGATTGGGAGCCTGCTTTCATAAACATGCAGACAGCAAAGGTTTGGAATCAACTTCATGGTGATGGGCTTGCCTTTTAAAAATAAGTAGTCTACAGATAAACATTTCACATATATACTTTAGTACTGTACACCATTTATTGTAAACTAGAATTTTCAGGGAAGGTTACTTAGTTGGTTAGTTTGTTTACTAAGCAGTTTGCCAGATTTTTACTCATAGAATTAGTTCTTTCACGTCTGTTTTCTCCAAACCATTGCTCTCTTAAATTGAATTAAAATTAACAGTAAAAAATCACTTAATTTTAACAGACTCAAATAATAACAAAATACCCAACTCACAAGAAGGTAACACGCAAATGGCTTCTGTTACTCTTTGAAAACACAGACTTTCCCTGAAGCTATTAAGCTCAGAATAAAAACATCTGGTATTAAAAAGTCTGCTCTCTATTCGTGATACATGATGAAATTATACTCCCTCCCTCCAGAAATACCATGATCTCAGTCTAAAAATAACAAGATCATTTACAGGAGGCCATACATGGACACTGTGCCCATCCATTGACATGGATGACCTCGTGTCCTAGAAAAGATCAATTTATTTGAGCTCTTCTGAGACCTCGAAGGCAAACAGCTCCAAGAACCACCCAGGTAACCAACAGGAGGCACAGGAGAGTAACATCACAATGACTGATATTCAAGTTCAACTTTTAAATGCACCATGCAGAACTAACAAGAACACCTGTGTGGAGAATGTCCAGCCCATGCCCTTTCTGTCTCCCAGATCTGCACCAACATAGTTTTTCAAGTATGATCTGATTCTAGTTAATTCCAAAGACTTATTTTCTATTATGGATTGGCTTATTTGGGAATGTATCGTTCTAACTGTACTCGAAGCAGCAACACATGGTGAGACAACAGGCTTATCAACTATCCCAGGCATATGAAAACATGTGGCATTTGTAGACATACCACTTAGACTATGACTAGCGTGTAGGGGTTTTCACAGCCCGATTTTTTCCTAGCACGTCTTGTAGTAGTGTCATTTAGAAGAGGGTGTCCGCTGCATTCTTTTGCACAACACTACAGCTCCTCTTCAGAGAACTCCAAATTAGAATGTTTGTGGCGAGCCCTTCTCCCCTCCCTGGATGGATCCTTATTGGTTTTTGATGTATGAGGTGCACGATGCGCATTTGCTTTGTTCCTTTTGCTCTGAATGGTCGTGATTGAGCTAAGATGTCCAGAAACAGCACTGTTTCCAAACTTCCCCACAAGGTCTCTTTTCTTTATTTCTAAAATGAAAATTAACAACGCTGTTCACATGTTCAATATGTATTTTTATTTTAAACACCAGCACAACAAACACAATGACATAACAGGGCCATTAGCTTAATAATACTGATAACATTCCTTAACAAGGTTGGCTTATCATTTATATACATTGTTGTGTTTATCCAGAGCTATTTTAAATATTCTCTTAAGATACACTGTAAAACACAAATATTAACTATATACGGGTTGCAAACACAATGTGCTTAGCTACTACTTTCCGTGTTACTTAAATGAAATGACTCAAAGTTCCTCAAAATCATGTCCATTTGTGTTCATGGTTTCAGGATGCATGACTCGTCCCATGAATAGGATTGTACCTGTGTTCCGTTGGGAGTGGACAAAAGAAAAGGTGAGAAAATGGGATTAAGCAAAAAGCAAATGCTTATTTGTTTTTCTCTACATTAGTCATGTGCTAAAAGTGAACATATAAATATACTTTCATTTGTAAAAAAGATCATCCAAACATTAGAAAGTCTGTCATAAATTCTGTGGAAGAAAAAACAAAAATCATGGCCTCAGTTAAATAAAAAGTTTCATCGTACCCTGCTCATTAAAGTTCTACTCTCAGAACAGACTTACCTGTTCTCCGGTTTCTGATAAGAAAGAAAAATGGATGGTCCACAATAACTTGAGGATACAGCACAGCCATCCTGCTAATTGCAATCATTCCTGCGGTGCAGAGAGAGAGAGAGAGTAATTATGGGCTGGTGTGTGTGTGTGCAAAGCCTAATGAGTAATGTCTCAAACCCATTTATGCTTAATGTGAAGGCAGCAATTTACAGGAAGCAAGCGTTTGAAGATTTAACAAGACAGAAATTGTAAAGGTGTTAACATTTCTACCTGATCTGCAAAAGGAAACATACACACAGACACTCTCTCCCCATGTCAAAAATAATAATACAGTGTGTTCTATCTCCTTCATGATGTTTATTCTCAGTCGCAGATAAATACTTGTTTTACTAAAATAACCTTTGACTTGGGATGGGGAGAGCAGAGAGAAAAACAAAACAAACAAACAATATAAGGCCCTTCGACAGTTTCTTCCGATCTGAAGTCTTTGATTGCTTTCTGTTTGGAATGTGTATGCCAAGCCGCCCCGTGTCTAGCGGATGGTCAGGATGGCCGTGATTGAGGGGAAAGCACAGCAGTGAGGGCTGCTATGGGTTCCCACAGCTCGGCGGGGACCTTCCCTGGCAACCCTTAGCATGGCTTGATGCTAAGCAGGGGGGTCCATGACAAAATAATATTCTGGCATTATAGAGGGATTCTAAGACTGTCAATCATCACAGAAGCAGACAGCCTCAAAATCAAATCACATACGATTTTAGACTTTCTTGTTGTTAATCCTGCTATTCCCCTTTCCTGAAAATAATACTATTTAACTTGTAAAAAATGAATGAATGGGATCCTATAAATGGGCACATATACACAAAAGCTAGAAAGAATGTGTACACATATATTGTTTAGTTGATAGCTGAAGGAAAAATAAATAATACCAAATGTGGCAGTTCTTGAAAGTGGGATTAAGATAGAAAATCCAAAGGTGACAATAAAGATCACTTTCAGGTAGTTAGAGAAGTCAGAAGCATCAACATGACCCGGGCCTTTTACCATTACACTTCAGACACGCGCTTGACGTCCAAGTGGTTTAGAAATACCCGTCGATATAGTTGGTACTTCCTATCATGTACTCTAGATACTTTTAACGAATAAAAATTAGAAACACATTTACATAAGCAATTAAGTAAGGAGAAAAAATTACAAAATTAGAAACACTTACAAAATTAGAAACAAATTTACATAAGCAATTAGGTAAGAAGAAAAAATATTCAAATGGGCAGCGTGGTAGGAAATTCTACTCTCATGGAACCGCCAACATCCATCTTCCTGGGTCTCATTAGAGAGAAAATGAGATGCGCAGTACACGGGAGAGAGGGCCTTCGTGTGAGGCAAGTTGCCCAGCCTGTTTAGAAAAGTCTGCCTGCTTCAGCATTAGCGTGAGTCCTGTTAGAACAGAGCCCGTTTTCCTGGCTTGGTTCTGGAAATGACCTCCACCACCACACCAGCTTGTTAAAAATGTGTATACATTCTAGAAAAGGTGAGAAGAGTAGTACTGCTACTACTAATAAAACTTGGTACCTGAGGCGGCAGCAGCTTCTGAGCCTTCCTCATTCACCTCTATGAAGGCCTTGTGGATTGCTTTGGAAAGGAAAATCTCTTTGTTATCTGCGAAAAGAGAGAACCAGATGCATTACTTTAGCATCAGGTAGGGGAGCATTTTACCCCTTCTTAAATGGGTGTGAGCCACGTGCGAGATCCGAGACTGCTAGCAAACATAAGGAGAACGTTACAAGATAACATTTATGATCTTAAGAAAGTTTTGAAGATATGGTTTTAAAATTGTCCTTATTATAAATTCCCCTGTTAATCTTTCCCCTCATTTTGTCAGGAACTTGTTTCATCGTTTATTTCTTATATTGCAAGAAAATAGAATATGTGGTCCTCTGTTTGATAATTTCACATTAGCCCATAACTCAAGATTTAAAAGGTTTTACACATTGCTCTCTAATTTGAAATCTAAATCAATAAAATGAAAACATAAAATAAAATTCTTTTATTACCAGAAAGCTAAGAATGTTTCTTTTCTGTTAAAACAAAACAAAACAAAATTATAATTATGATGATAACATAAAATACTTAGCCTTGACTTCTAGGCTTTAGAAATATGAATAAATTAAAAAGCGACTTTCACTTCCAGTTAATTGGCTTAACGGAGGACCCACAAGCACGCTTTATCCTAATAGCAGAGGAAAGAATGCAGTTTTAGAGTCAGGAGGACTATTGTGATTTGTGAGCTTCTATTTATATTTGCTTTTAAGTTACGTACTTTTAGACACGGGTTTCCAATTATCCCCAAGATTAAAACAAATCAAACAAGAGTGCTCCATAAATAAATAGTGAAAATAGACGCGTGGAAGCAGTCCGATGGAGCCTCACGTTTGTACCCCTTTGTTTTCAAGTCTAGGAGGTCTGACACAAATTTAAAATAAACACCTGGGTGCTGAGCCCGAGGGCCATCAAGGCCATCTCTGGATGTATATTGAGTAAGGATTACTGTCTCAATATCTTATTTTATATTAAAATGTAATTTACCATAATATTAAATAATTATTGTGTGGTTTAAAATCAGGAAAGATGTGCATCGCCCTTGAACCCTTTCTCCGTACATACTCAATCTACACGCTGGGAAAGTAATCCCAGCCACCGGCCGCCGTATGACAAAGATTGTAGCTTCAGGCAGGCTTACTAAGACCTGCGATATGCAGATGACACCACCTCGCAAAGCCGAGAGGACTTGAAGCACTTATTAACTGCTCCTCCACATAAAGGAAAGAAAGCGTTCACACTGGCTGATAAACATCGTGATAAAAGAAGAGTTGCTAAATAGTTCATTTCCTTGTACCCACTATCAATGTCCATGGAGGTAAGTCAAACTTTCAAAGGCCTGCATAGGTCAACCCGGCCTTAGAAGACCTTTTCGAAATAGTAAAATGCAAGAATGTCATTTTGAGGACTAATGTGTGCTTGACCCAAGCCAGGGTACTTTCAATAACCTTTTATGCATGTGAAGGAGCCTTCGGGTGCTGTTGGTTAGCTACTGGGCTGCTGACCACAAGGGCAGGGGTTCAAACTCAGAGTCACTCCATAGAAGAAAAAGGAGGCTATCTGTCCCCCCCAAAACGAACAGTCCCGTAAATCCTATATAGATAGCATTACTACGATTAGAAACGACTTGATGTTCTGCTCCCCTCATGGTAACAATTTCCGAAACCTTAGACAGTGTTGCTATGAGCACGAAACGACTTGATGGCAGTGGGGTTGGTTTTTGGCTTATATGCTTGTGAAAGCTGGGCAATCAAGAAAGAAGAAGAACACATCGATGCATGTGAGTTATGATGTTGGTGGGAAATATTCCACATGCCATGGACAGTCCGAAGCAGGAGCAAATGATCTCGGAAGTAGTACAGCCACAATGTTCTTTAGACGTGAGGATGGCAGGACCCCGTCTCACATCCTTTGAACATGTTATCAGGCAGAACTAGTCTGGAGAAGCACATGATGCGTGGGAGTGACAAAAAGGACAAGCCCTCTCTGCCAGGATTGACCCAGTGGCTGCAATAATGAGCTCGAACCGAGTAATGATTGTGAGGATGGTGCAGGTGTGGGCAGGGTTTCTGTTTCACTCGACGACACCTGACAATAGTGATGACGATTAAACAGCCCATCGTACGTGCTATGATATTTTCTTGTATAAATCATTTTATGAATACAAGAAAATAAAAAGCAATTGAGCTTTTAAATTAAGCAATGAAGTATAATTAGTTCCCTCAAAACCAGAAAATGAGGTTTTCTCTATTTATAAAAACAAAGAAAACATGTAAAGTGCTTTAAGTAAGGACACAGCTATATTTAGCTGGCTAAACAAACATATGCATTCCAAGGCAGTAAGATATATTATTCAGCAGGGAACGGGTCCTCTGTTCATTTCAAGTTCTGCCACACATCTTTGTCAGTCTGCCAGGTAAAGGGGTCACAGATCAAGAGCCAGTAGTCTGGCCCTGGAAGCAAACGTGGCAGAACCAGGTTCCTAACAGGCAATGCGTGTCAGTGCTGCCAGCCAGGCTGCCTCAAATATTCTGAAGGACGCTCATCTCCAAGCCACTGAGTGATATTTCAGTCACACCTAGCTTTCACCCAGAAAACGATGCCACTCGACCCACCCTGCTGGCTACACAGCCTTCCTAAAGCCAAGAATCTCATCCCCTTTGTCCAAAGTGTAACTTTCCCCTCTTTTTGTAAAAGGAGATCAACATCTTTAACAAGATTCACGAAGAAAAATAAAGACAGTGAAAATAAACAGCATTAAAAATATAAAATAAACATTAAGAACCAAACCCCCTTCCAGGGGGATGGGCAACAGAAAAGTGGGTGAAGGGAGACATTGGTCAGTGTAAGACATGAAAAAATAATAATAATTGATCAATTATCAAGGGTTCATGAGGGGGGGAGGGAAAAAATGAGAAGCTGATACCAAGGGCTCAAGTAGAAAGAAAATGTTTTGCAAATGATGATGGCAGCAAATGTACAAATGATACAATGGATGGATGTATGGATTGTGATAAGAGTTGTAGAGCCTCCAATAAGATGATTTAAAAAAAAAGAACCCCAAAAGAGGAACATATCAAAAGATGTAGAAGCAAATTCTTTTAAAAAATATCAAAAATGGTTACATATAATTTCCTGCAGATACATTTATCTTAGTGAAACACCATTGATTTACTATCAGAGTAAACAATTTGATATGTTTTGATAGACGTTTATATCAGGAAACCACCCCCCTGGGCATGATACAACATATTTCCATCTCCCTTTAATGATTCCTTGTGCCTCTTTTGAAGAAAACTTAGAAAAGAAGCAGCTTTCTCGTGATTTTGATAATTTTATAAAGCATAAAAATTATAAAATTGAGTCAAGAAAAAAGGTTGAAAATAGTTCAAGATCAATTACATCAGGAGGAAAAAGTCTCCCCTCATCTCAAAATTCAGGACTTTGGCCCTGATGGGTTTCTAGGTGATAGAAACCAGATCTTCAGGATTCCAGTAGAATCATCTGAAAGAAAACCATTCCACACTAGAAAGAGGGCAGCACTACGAACCATCTCTGACTAATACTCTCTTCCTATCAAAATTGAACCAGGGCAGTATAAAAAAATCATCTTGGCCAAACTCACCTATTAAAAGGTAAACGTTCATTTTAAAAAACAGAAAACGTAAACCAAGAGTGGTTGTCAAGGGATATCAGACTGTGTGATGACATTTGAGCTGACAACCCTTTCTTCTAGGATAACGTTTGTTTTTTCAAATTACAAACCAATTTACATCTCTACACAACTACCAAAACCACTGCCACTGTTGTTGTAGTGTATAGTTAGAGAGTATATAATTCAAAGAGAGCCACACAAAGACCAAACCCTGTGTTCAGACTCCCTGGACATCATTGCTTGTTACATGATGAGTAGCAAATGTCTGCAGCTGTAAACTAGACCTTAGGGCATTTGACCTTCAGAAAAACATTCTCCTTTGGATACACATGGGAGAATATGTACAAATAAAAGATCACTTCATAGATACTGGAGGGTGGGGGAGAAACCTTTTGTTTTATCTTGGGGCAGACTTCAAGCATTCACACTAAAATCAAATACAAACTAAAAGGATTTTAAGCAAGTATGTGTCTGCAGGAATAGAGGTAGCTCCCAGCCCCCTAAGACTCCACTCTAATATTACTCATGCAGTGTAATTATGTATCAAACAAAGCCATATTCCCTGATCGATGACACACTCTTGGGGGGTCTTGCCTTAACCTGTCCTATTCATCTAACATCCCTGATGCTTCACACACTGCCTGGAACAAAGGAGGCGCTCAAATCGTTGATTCATTAAATAGGAATTCGAGGGGGGATTAAGGAGATTTATACTTGTGAGCTAGGTTTATTAATTAGAGAAAAGCTAACTGCTATCTTAAAAAAACAACTAAAACCAGAGGGAAATAGAACTACAATAGCACATATGCACACACAAAAAAACATACAAACAAACGTTTCTGTCCACTAGCCCTAATTATAGGGCTTCTTCTGGCCACAACAGATAAATGACTAGCCTTATTTCCTCCAGGCAACCTGGGCCAGACTTTTTATCACGGATAAGAGGAGAACAAGGCCAGTGAACCCTCGGGTCCCCAGAGAGGCTCTGGGCAGCCAGTCAAGCTCTCTTGAAGAAGACAGGGTAAAGTAAAAAAGGCTTCCATTCCATCACTGAGCACATTGCATTGACTGAGCATCCTCCACTTACAACACATTGTGCAGGGCACCAAAGACTCTGAGCATCTGTGATTAGCCTCATGCTGGCAGGATGGCCATCATGGAAGAAATACCACTAAATCCCTGGTAGCAAAGTTCCTATAAACAACCAACTCAAAATGCTTTCTCTGTCACCAGGGGCATGCTCAAAATAATAAACGGATGAGAATATTATAACAAAATTAACAATACCAAAAACTACTCTGTATTCTACTTGCTAAAATACTTTTGCTTCAGGCCCACCCATGAATGCTTATTTCTAGAATTGGAGCTCCTTCCAGGCAGACGTATTATATTCTCTGGATTGGTTTTGTTATACAGTCAGCAAAGATTTGTTGGCTTTTTCGTTCATGGACTGAGCACCTATTACTTATCAGACACTGGTGATACACTGGGTATATACACCATGGTGCACTTCTTTCCTAATCAGAAGAGCACAGACATGAAATGATAACAAAAGAGAGCTCAGAAGCAAACCAAGAAGGGATCACAATGTAAGAACGTGGTTTTCACTCAGAAAATGAGGCCAGGGGCTGTCTTCATGGGCTGAGGGAAAAGGGAGACAGAGAATCGAGACGAGGTATTGGAAAGGGTACTGTGCGAACGTAAACTCATGAAACGACTTTAAGGGGAAGGAAGAGCCAGAATGTTAGCTGTGCAAAATCGTCCAGGCAGGGAAACAGGAGGAGATCTGGAATTGCAGGAGATGGAAGAGAACCACAGCTGTCGGGGTGTCAAGGACATGGAGACAAGAGCTGCCGCGACCATCAGTCGACAGCGCTTGAGGCTGTCCTGAATATGGCTCTCGCTGTGTCTGCTTAGTTCCTCTACCTTATTTGCTCTTTTAACAAAGCCTGTCGTTCATACTGACGGATTTAGCACTCTCTTTCTCCTTCCACCCCCACCTTCCAAGAGGATCATCTATTAATCCAAATGCTGACAGTCATTCATTTCCATTACAAAAACAGCCATACTCTATAACAGGATCCTGGCTGCAACTAGATGAGCATTTTCAATGGAGCAGGAAAGCAAATGACTCTCAACCCTCTCTACATTCCTGTTTATGGTATGAGTCTTTACCGGTGTTCCATGCTAATGACTTTGAGCCCCAAACTAAGGACATCAAAATGAGATGACACAATAAAGGCGTCTCATTCATTCTCTCATTCAGCCAGTACTCAGCAGAAACCACAGAGCTGGGCACAGTAGCAAACACAGATCAATCTTTGGGAGGTTTAACTTCTAGCAGGGGATAGGAGACATGTCAGTAGCAATCATGCATTGCAAAATGGATAAATGCTTAAAAAAACCATAGGAGGCAGTAGACCCAAGGACGAGGGAGTAATTACTCTGGTCAGTGCAATCCTGGTGACTTGATGAAGCGGGTGTTTGAACGGACGCTCAGTGTAAGAAGTAGGACACATGGCGATGGGATGTCCAGCGGGAGGAGTTCATAGAGCTGGGAGATGCGAGATTGGGAGCAAGTGTTCCTTTGGCCTGAGCACCAGCTGTGCATGGTCTCAGCAGGAATGAAAGCGGGAGGAAGCTAAGGTCCTGCTGTCCTGCCGAGCAGTAGACGGTGCACAGCAGATGTAAGAGCGGCTTTGAACAGGGCCTGGAATGATCTGAGAGGAAGGCTTAAGGCGATTCCTCTTGGCAGAGGTAGATACAATGGAAAGACATTGGAAATCATTCAGAAGGCAATTGCAGTGGTGTAGGGCGGGGGCCGTGAGAGGCTGAAAGAAGAGTGGACACCACATGGAACAGAAAATGAAAGAGCAGATTCAAGAGATCTTCGTCAAAGGCTCTCAAGTTGCTCACTTTTTTCCAGAAGCAAGAAGTAAAGCAGGGTTTTTTCACACCTTCCACCCCCCCACACACACACACACACTCCTAGCTAGATCACATTTGCCATTTTTTGCAGATAGATAACATTTTTATTACATAACTGAAGTATTTAGCAAGACCAAAATTGTCCTGAAATGCTCTCTGGGAGCTTTCAAATGTACTTTCATTTCTGGCTAATGTGACTTAAAACTTTCCCTTAGTCTTTCTAGTACAACATTTAGTTGGAAGAGTAATATGTACACAAAGTAAAGCTGCAAGCGGTACTCAATGGTACCCAGATCAGAAGCTCCCCCGCCTTTAAAAGCCTCTGTCCGGTACAGAGGAATGGCTGCTCTCTGTTTCTAAGCTGTGGTTGAAAAAATGGCATTTAAAATCCTATAGACACACACAAATAAATCCATAAATAAAATTCTACATACAAATGCATGGTCTCCTTGTCTGTCATTTGATTCAATGCACCCCATTCAACCTTGAGAGGGTTTTCCCTCTCTGTGACCACGGTGCTTTTCCCCGAGTACACGCTTTCTCTACCTTGGCATTATTGATATCTGAGGCTGGATAACTGTTTGCTGTAGGGGGCTGCCCAGTGCATTGTGGGATGCTTAGCAACATCCTGGCCCCAACCTACTAGATGTCAGTATCACCCCCCATTGTGACCATCCAAACAGCCTCAGGCATTGCCAGAGGTGTCCTGGGGGACAAAATTGTCCTGGTTGTGACAACGATTCTAAAACAGAAATCATGTTTCCAGCATTCTTCCTTTCATTAAATCCAGCCGGGTCATAGGACATCTTTCTCTTTTACAAGTCTGTATGTCCCTTCAGGGTAGTCATGGTACCTTAATCCTTTCTTCACTTTTATGACACACTACTTTGCTTTTACCATCTGCCAGAAAGGGAGTCCTGGCAGTTTGCTGGTTATGGGTTGGGCTCCTGTATGCAAAATCCACAGTTTGAAACCACCAGCTGCTCTGTGGGAGCAAGACGGGGTTTCTCCTCCCGTAAACAGCGAACAGTCTCAGAAACCCACAGGGCAGTCCTACCCTGTCCTATAGGGTCACTCCGAGTCAGCAGCAACTCGATGGCCCTGAGGTGTTTTTTTTTCTTCTTCTTTTTTTTAACATTTTATTAGGGGCTCACACAACTGTTATCCCAATCCATACACACATCAATTGTGTAAAGCGCATTTGTACATCGTTCCTCAAAACATTTTCTCTCCATTTAAACCCCCGACATTAGGTCCTCATTTTCCCCCTCCCTCCCTGCTCCCCTCTCCCGCATGAGCCCTTGATAGTTTATAAATGGGTATTTTCTCATATCTTGAGGTGTTTTTTTTAATAAAAGTCATACGCAGGGCATAGGAGATAATTAGTGTTATAGATCTTAAACACCATGAGATTCTCATCGAAGTAGAATGTAATAACCAAAGACATACAAACAATTTTGCTGGATACTCGTGTTATAGACAGACACATGAATCATCAAGGCAAAAAACTAGACAGGTGAAAAGGATACCAATCATGCCAGCTGCTGAAATAAATGGTGCAGAGAAGGAATAAAAGAATGCTATAGGAGTTAAAGGAAGCAGAGAAGCAATTTTTATAGTGGTGTTGATAGACAGGTGTTGGATGGCTGGTTCATAAGTTAATATATATATGCAGGAGAAAGAAAGAGAGCGAGAAGATGGGGAAGAGGAGGAGGAGAGGGAGGCAGAAAGGGTTGAAGGAGAGGGCAGAGGGAGAGGGAGAAAGGGGGAGGAAGAGGGGGTGCATAAGGGGGAGAGAGAGAGGGAGAAACACTGATTGAGGTGGATAGTATGCTGGGGCTACCGGGATTCTGACAAAATTAGCATGTGTAATTTCATAATCAAAGAATTTACACAGAAAGCTTGAGAAGCTTGCTTTAGCTCTTTCTTCTTGTGATCCCAAAGACCTGAATTGGTGGTATTTGAAGATGGCCAAACCTGAATTTCTTACTGGTGTATTCAGGAGGACAATATTCTAAGAAGTATAACAATATACCCGAATAAATCTTTTTTCTGTTTCTCCTTTTTCATTTGCCCTTTAACAAACATTTACTCTGCGCCAATTATGTGTCAGCCCAGAGTGAGGCACTGAAAATGCATTATGTGGGCAGGACTTTGAGACAGATCCAATTCTGGATCTGGAACAGATAGTTTGCATATGATGGTATGAACTCTCTGGAAGATCCCAGCATATTTAAATCCCCAGTCTCTATTCCTAACACACATTACGCTCTCTAGCTTCCGTAGCGTAGCCCTGAGTCAGAACTGACTTCATGGCAGTGCGTTTGGTTGGTTTGAGGCTCTATCTCCAGTAAAGACATTTAAATATTACCTCGATGTCAGAATTATAAACTTCACCAACCACAGTAGCTGATTTATCACAGGACTGAGAGGAAGCAGTATTCTGTGGTGTGAAATAACTGCCTACGGATTTGGGTGAGACAGTGAGAAACTGTAATCAAACTGAAAATTTGAGTCATGGTAAGAAAACAGAATGTATTTCTACAGCTTGAATTTGGCCAATATGGTAAGACAGATTCTCTCAATTTCTAAAGATGGGGGCATAAGAACTTTAAAGGATACGGTGCTTGAGCTAGGAAGATATTTCTACCGCAGGTACAAGCGTATCAATACCAATAGGATCCCCCTCAGTTCTTTTTGAAATCCTACTGAGGAGCTCCGAGCCTAGGAGCTTGCACGTGAACTATGAACACTTTTACACAGAGAGAAGCCCTCTATTCGGTGTGCCCAGGAACACTTGATGGGAGGCATTCGGAAAAACTCTGATCTCTGAAATATAAGCTCTCCAAACAAAGGGTAGAAGGTTTGGTACCAAAACATTAGTAACATCTCCTTGTTAGGAGCTGACTGTTGTTTAGAAAATAACCAACCCAATCTTAAATCTAGGAGGCTCTGGCCTTTTTTATGACAGACCCCTGGAGAATTTGTTGAAAGCTATCAACGTATCATGTTCCCCCATTTGTGTGTCTGCTTCTCCTCCTCTCTCTCTCTCTCTCTCACACACACACACACACACACACACACACACACACACACACACATGCACACACCCTCCTTGAATTCAATCGAGTTAATCTATGAGTTTTCACGCTCCAAGTTTAGGAGCTATCGCTTCAGTTCTCTTTAAAGGGAAAATAAAGGTCAATCAACTGCATGTAAAGAGCACTTGGCTATTGTTTCTTTCGTCTTAATATATTCCTGACTTCAGCTCATCAGAAAACACTTTCTGTCCCGTCCCCCCCCAACAATTAACTGCTCCTTGGGGGAAGATGCATCTCGACTTTCATAAAGATTGGCAACCTTGGAAACTGTACGGGCAGTTCTACTCTGTCCTATAGGGTTACTTTCAGTCAGAATTGACTCAGTGGCAATGTTTATAAAAATGATTAAAAAACTATTACATTAGCTTACTAGTGATGTATTTCAATGATATATTTCTTCAGGTTAGCTGCATAAAAGTATTTCCAAAATATTTACATGCTCCAAATGTTCATATCAACACTATTTATTTATTTATTTATTTATTTATTACCCTGATCTTACTAGAGTTATTGATCCAAATGATCCAACTGAATTTTGTTCTTGGTATATTTAAAATAAATTATACAACACCCAAGGTGTCAAACATTTTTTGAAGCAACTTCTTCAAAACTGCCATATGTTATGAAGGCTAAGGAAAGTTTTATGTCAGTTCACTGGAAATTTTTTATTCCTTTAAAAAAAGGTATCCAGTTATTACAGTAGACACTCATTTATCCTCTTCTCCCTATATAATCATTACAGAATTAGATATTAAATAAAAACATTTATTGATTATTCTATAAAGCATAATGTGTTGATCAGGCTAATGTAAACATAAAGTTATGAGAATATTATAATTTTCTATTTAGAAATTGAATATATATTTTTATAGGTAATAACTATATTTTATCTCAATATCTTATAAAAAAATAAAGAATTCAACATCATTGTCTTAAAAAGTTGTATGAAATGCATTTCTAAGTCGTTCATTTCTTACCAGACAGGGCTGTCAAATTTGCATTTTTAATGAAAACTTCAGTTATTCCAAGAGCCTTCAAAACATCTTTTAAATCGAGTTCCTGTTCCACTGTGAACCTGGAGAACATATATGGGGAGCGCATTAGTCACAGCAATTTAAGTATCAATCACTTAGAACAAGAATATAATGTTACATGGGATGATTTTAAAAGTGGTATTTTATAGTCAGTAAACCATGAAAAGACAGAAACTGTCTTTTCACTGCAAGTAACATTTGATTGTGCTTATGAAAAAAGGGAGCAGCAAAGAGAATGCTGAATCAAAATAAAATTAAATTTGTAAGTAAAAAATATATAGGACATAATCACCCAACAGAAATAGATGATAGAACAGATGGGTTTCAAAATCAAGAATTGTTCCTCTACAACTATGTGAGACTTGTAAAGAAGTTGCCTTCAAACGCATTTTACCTAGCAAATAATATATTTTATTTCTTAAGCTGGCAGTGCTACATGTAACCAAGGTATTTCAGTCTCCTCTTAGGGGCAGTTCTTCTCTGTCCTACAGAGTTGCTCTGAGTCGGGACTGAAAAGTTGGCAAAGCATTGTTTCTTAGTATCTGGTCAATTTATCCTGCCCTCACCCAAAAAACCTCAAACCACGCTGTCTGACATAGGGTAGATCGTGCCCATCGGGCCCTCAGGTACAGGGTTTCCAAGGTTGTAAATCTTTGCAGTCAGCTTCCTGTTTTTTCTTTCTCCTGTGGAGCAACTGGTGGGTTTGAACCTCCAACCTTGTGGTTAGCAGTGCAACACTTGCTTACGATGCCATCAGACATCCTATTCCTGGCCCCATCAGAAGGCTGAAATCAAGGTTATGTTCTACTTGAATGGGATTGTTTCAAATCTCAATAGCCGTCCAACTCAGTGAAAGAAACACACATCTGCATGGTGTTCTTAATCTCACGGGAAAGCTGGTTCTAAGGGTAACATCGCAGAAAAAGTGTTGTCTATTCCAAGTGAGCAGCATATACTGTATATTTAAGATTATTCACTTTTATAATTAGAGATTTTTAAAAATCATTTTATTGGGGGCTGAGATTTTTTTAAAACAAAAGAATAATAAGATGTTAAGTTTGTCTAAGGAATCTCATTCATTGTTGTCCCAAAAGATCCACCACTTGTATAACAAAGAATAAACATTATTTTAAAGATTTGAATGAAAGTCAGATCTAGAAGTACAATAGTCATCAATGGAACATTCCTTCGGAGATTTCCACAGAAAGCACGTTTGGTCCCGTAGAAGAATGTCACCCACATCACTGGATTACACTCTCACTCTTTAGTGAAAGGTATGGATCAAACATGACTTCATTAACCAACAAATACATTAAAACAATAAAAATATTGCTTATTTTAATTGAAAATAACTGGCTAAAATGAAGTATTTTAAGTTATCACTTCCAGAACAATACAGATTATACATTTGATTTTTCAGAAAATAGGCTAGGTTCTTATAAGGGCTAAGTCTGTAATAGAGCTACATTACAGAGCATTATTTCTGGTGTTTGGTTTCAAGATAAATGAGAAGGAAGTGATTATTTATGTGGCACTTACTGTATACCAGGTAATCTATAACCCTTAGAGGTAGCTATCATTACTACCCACACATATGGAAGAATCTCAGACACAGAAAGATGGAACAACTTGACTACATACATGACAAAGCAGAGAGAGAGCCGCGTACTCTAAGTATGTCTTGATTACCAAAATAGGAAAGTGAAGGAAGATATTCCAAGAGGTTTCTTTTTACATCTTAAAAGCAACTTGGTTTGTTTCACACTTTTGAGACTGGTGTGGTCAGATGAGGATGACTAATAAAGCAAGATGAATTTAGCAAATTCCTTAATCTGACCTTTGGCTTTGGCATATGGAAAATGGCGATAATAATCTTCTTTCATGGTATTGTTGGAAGGATTAAATGAGGTTTCAAAAAGCTTCAGGGTTGTATTGGCACCCAAGAGGCAATGCAATCACGGGCAGATAACATTAATATTACTTATGATATTACTCTGAAGTATATCATGCCACATTGTTCTTAAGAACCCATGACCATGGAGTTAGTTTTGACTCATAGTGGCCTTACAAGATGCAGTAGAACTTCTCTAGATGGTTTTCCAGGCTGTCAATCTGTACAAAGGGAAATAGCCTCATCTTGCTCCCGCTGGGTGGCTGGTGGGTTTCAACTGCTGGCCTTTTGGTTAGCAGCCTACACTGTAAATCACTACACCACTAGAACATTGTATGGTTTTGTTTTAGTAATGTTGGAATGATCTGTATTAATCCCTGATGTTGAAAATAAGGAAAACCTCAATATGGTGTATTAACATAATAGTCAAAGCAATAGACTCAAACATAACCAATGATCTTAAAGATAGAGCAGAGAGCCAGGTAATTCTCATTCTGTTACATGAGCGCAAGTCAGAAAGTGTGCTACAAAATCATACAAATATAAAAAAAATCGTACAAATCTTTATTTAGTATCAAAATATGAAGCTATTTTTTCTCAACATATCACCTATCTACATCCTTTGAAGGCAATAGAGATCGACTTCTTGGCAATGCAGTATTTTAAAAACTTTCTCCAGAAGAATTCTATGTTCTTTCATCTGGACCACATCAAAATGCAGTCTAGGCATCCTTGAGGGTTTCAAATATGGTTCTTAGGAAATGTTCTTTGTATTTTGGGAACAAAAGGAAATCTGTAAGGACAAGAACAGGGCTGTAGGGCGGATGGGGTAAGGTTTCTCAACAAAATCATTATGGGGCACCCTTTGCTACATTTAAAGAAAGAGCAGGTACATTATTGTGGTGGGACAAATATTCTCAGTGCAACTTTCCTGACCTTTTGTTCGCCAGCGCAGTTTTTGGTTTCTGGAAGTTTCTTCCTAATATACTCTCATGATCTTATGTCTTTCAAGATCATCTCTCCAGGTGATCCGTTGGCAATCACTTAAACAGTCACTGTTACCTACTGATAATGATGAGGCTTTCGACTCACATGAACAGTTACAATCTCAGAACCCAGAGGGGAAGCTCTACCCTGTCCTCCAGGGACACTATGAGCCAGAGTGGATTCAATGGCAATGAGTTTTGGTTTATTAGCTACTGTGAGGCCTCTCTATCTTGAATTTAAGTGGCCAGCAGATCCTCTGGGAAGTCACAGTTTTGATTAGGTGTTAAAGCACCCTACCAAGACTAAAACAAATATTTTACTGAGAGAACTTGACTGTAGCCATCCATTTATCACAGAGACACATTCCTGCACATTTTGCTTGAAATTAACTTGTACATGTGGAACCTGGAACTAGTAGCAATGCTTTTTTGGGTGACCCTTACATGTAAGACTGCCTTGAGTTGGAATCAACTAACATCAATAATTCTACCCATGGATAGTCAAAAGTAGTGTCACAGTCTTTCTAATATTTGCATCATTTGACATAGGGCAAAACACACAGGCTGAAGTGAAACAGAATTGATGTAGCCATAAGATTTTTTTTTCAAAGTTCAAGACAGCATTCCATTAACTCTACTTGTTCATCCTTTATCCTTTATTCCTTATAAAATGATTTCCACAATGGGCTATTAACCATCCCTTAAACATTTTCTTATCAACAAGACTAACACTAATATGAATATTCATGAGCAATTCCTATTTATTGTATGCTTACTGTTACCCCGGCACAATGAAATCTCTTTATGTCTAGTGTCATATTTAATCATACCAATAAACCTATGAGATAGGTACTGTTTACAGAAGAGGAAATGGGGACTCAAAGCTAAGTAACTTGCTCTGATCACACAGCTATTAAGTGGCAGCCTAAGTGGTATGTGAATCTAGAGCTCTCTGATTTGAAAGCCCTCCACAAAATATTAACTACTAGAGCTCTAACAATAGATTTTAAAATAAAATAATAGTATAGGTAGCTTTTAACTTTCATCCATCAATTTTTAAAAAAACACATTTTTAAAGTCAAAGGCTTTCCTGATTTAGAAAAGGCATACAACATAATAATTATACATGTGCACATTTCTATCTGAATAGGTTAAAGAGATAGAGGGTAGAACAATGAAGAATGAGTAGTTGTGTGAAGGAAGTACCAGAAAAGAAAAAAAATATGTTAATTACAAAGATATTTATAACATTTTTAAATAATTAAGAAGGTAATCTAACTTTTGATTAGCTTTTCTTTGTAGAAACACCTAATAAAAAGGCACTCATAGAAAAATCAGATGGCTTATGGGTTGATTTTCTTATGGAAACATGAAACTGAGATGCTTTCTTAATACAGCAGGATGGTTTTTGGTTACAAAACAGAGATCCATTTCACATCCTTTTATTTCTAGAACTCTGATCACAAATGACAGAAGTCAAAATGGAAAGATCCCTCTATATTCAAAACACTCACATACTTGATTTTATTTCAGGAAAATCTCCTCTTATCTACACTATAACCAGTAAAGATGGAAAACTAAGAGTATGCAGTAAAGAGAAAAAATTAGAAAAGCCAGGTTTTTATATTTATTTATTATTAAATACTACTTAGAGAATATCACATATAAAGTTACTCATATGAATGCTAGAACTTAAAATGTACACTTAAAAATAAACAATAGTACTAATTGATAATACCTTTATCATGCTTGTTATGTGTCAAGCATTGTTATAAAGTGCTTTTCAGATTACATATATATGTGTATATGCATATATATATATATAAACATACCCAAACACACTGCCATAGAGTTTACTCTAACTCACGAGGACCCCATGCGACAGAGAAAAAACACTCCTGAGAATTCTGTATGGAATTAGATTTTCGCCATCTTTCTTCCATTGAGTGACTAGTGGATTCAAACTGCTTACTTTTTTGAATAAATAACTGAGGCATTTAACCACTATGTAACACCAGGATGCTCTATATATTTAATACAATACCCTACATACCAGCCTATTTACTTTTGCTATTAGAGCTCAAGTAGAAGAGAGAGTTGGCAATCTTATATAGTATAAATGTACAATTATGCATGGACCATGTGCCATTTTACTTAATTTGGAAATTTCTCATAAGTATAGCAATCTTATCCTTTACCTGAAAAGAATCTTCTGTGTTTTAGAATACTACAATTTCAAATAGCCATCAGACTGCTCGAAGATTGATTATTTAGAGGCACTAAACAGCAACAATACGAAAGGAACTGCTCTTCCTTCTGCCTCTGCAAAAGACCTACACGTCTTAATGAGAGGCTGGAAAGCGCTGTGTAAAACCTCTAGTGTGCAGCTACTGCTCGGTGCATCGAGTCTGTTCCTCCTCACAGCTGCCCTCTGGGACAGACTAGAGCTGCCCCAGGGAGTCGTTGGGGGTGGGAGTCTCTAAGGAGGAGCTCACTGGGTCTTTATGCCTACCTGGGCCACTGATGGATTGGAAGAGCTTTTGGTTAGCAGCCAAGCACTTGGCCACAGTGCTGCCAAGGCTCATTTTAACCTCTAATATAATTCAAAGTAAAAGAACCTGTCAAGCAGAGCAAGAATGTGGTAAAATTATAGAAATTTAAAGTTGCCTTTTCAGCCTATTAACTCTGTATGATTAAAAGTGTATAAACCAGTAATGGTGGAGCAGATCTAAAACATAGATGTTAGAAAAAATTTGCCATGGTGAAAATTGATTGCACAGATACGACTTTCACTGAATATTTAACCAATCCTAATCCTGTAGAAGTCCTTGGTGACAAATGGTTAGGACCTTGGCTACTAGTTAACTGCTTGGTGGTTCGCATCTGCCCAAAGGCACCAGGGAAGAAAGCCCTGCTTCTGAAAGGTCAAAGCCATGACAAGCAGTTCTATTCTGAGACATGATGGTTGTCCCGGAGGCATAGCTGACTTGACACTAACTGGTTTGGTGTTTGCTTTATTGTTGTTTCAATTCTGTGACATGGAGAATTGAATTTCCCCACTGACTCCTACTGACATAAATGTTTGGTAATAATCAATTAGCTAAAAATAGAAACAAATGAATTCATCTTCTACAGCTATGGTATTGCTTTGCTATGCATGGCAGTGGTTTAATCTACTGCACAAGACCTCTTTAGAGTGCTGAAGACTGAGGAGGTTACACTGAGGACTGACATGCCCCTGACTCAGGCCATGATTTTTCAATTGTCTCACAGCATGTGAAAGTTGAACACTGAATAATAAAGATTGAAGAAGAACTGATGCATTTGAATCATGGTGCTGATGAAGAATATTGATAGTACCACGGACTGTCAAAGGTACCATCAAATCAGTCTTGGAAGAAGTACAGCCAGAATGCTCCTTGGAGGCAAGGAGGGTGAGATTTTTGTCTTATGTACTTTAGACATGCTATCAGGAGGGACCAATGGACATCAATGGACACCAATGAGGACCAAAAGGACATCATCCTTGGTAAAGCAGAAATTGACGCAGTTGCTGCAACAATGGACTCAAACAGAACAGCAACTGTGAGGATGGAGCCGGACTGGAAAGTGCTTCGTACTGCAGTACATAGTGCCACTGTGAACCAGACTGACCTGACAGCACATCAAAACAGCAGCAGCTGATGGAGTCCTGGTGATTTCCACAGTTGCCTTGTGGGCTACCAACACCAGGGTTAGCAGTTTGAAACTACAAAGAAGGAATATGCTATCCACTTCAGAAGAATTAGCCACTGAAAACCCTATGGGTAGCATAGAAACATTGTCAGGTACTGAACACCTAATGACTAGAAGCCGAGCGTTATCAGAGGTAGTGTCAGAAGATGGGCATCTCTGGTTGGAAGGCACTCAAGTATGACTGAGAAAGAGCTGCCTTCTCAAAGTAGAGTCAGCATAATGACGTGGATGGAGTAAAGCCTGCAGGACTACAGCCTCGGAGGCTTTAATTTGCTAAAGGGGCAGGACTCAAACTGAGAAGAAACTGCTGCAGACATCTGAAATCCAGGAGAGAAAGACCTATAGAGGCAGCAATAGGATGGACGATTGCCTAGAGAGGCATAGCAGGAGAGGACGGGGTGGTGGGGGGTTGGGAAGCTAACAACAATGAGTACAAAAAGAGAATGTTCTGAAATTGGTTGCAGTGATTGCACAAATCTTCTTAATATGATTGAATGATTAAATTGCATTATATGTGAAGTGCATGCCAATAAAACTATTTAATAATAATTATAACTTGGAATATGAGATGTATGAGTTTAGGAAAATTGGAAATCATTACAAATGAAATGGAGCATGGAAACATTTATATTCTAGGCATTCGTGAGCTGCATTGGACTGGGATTGGTCACTGTGAAACATAAAATCATATGGGAAATGAAAAACTCTCAATATGCAGATGACACAACTCACTGGTTGAAAGTGAGGAGGACTTGAGGCACTTAAAGCACTTGATGATGATCAAGCATTGTAGCCTTCAGTATAGATTACAACTCAATGTAAAGAAGACCAAAATCCTCACAACTGGACCAAAAGGTAACATCATGATAAATGGAAAAAAGGCTGAGTTGTCCAGGATTTTTGTCTTGCTTGGACCCACTCACAGTAGTGCTCATGAAAGCAGCAG
>NW_022111320.1:14098422-14106977 GCF_000313985.2 Echinops telfairi | reverse complement strand
CCCGCCCTGGAAGAGGATATGATCTTCTGCCCCATCAAGATTAGAGCCCTGGAAACTCAGTAGGGTAGCTACTCTGTCTGAGGGGCTCGCTGTGAGTGCCAATCAACAGTTTTGTTTTATTTTTTATATCTGTTACTACACTTGTTTTGTATATTTATGCATTAGCTATGCAGATGGATAGTGGAAAAATGGATGCATGCTGATTAACTGTGCCTAGTGTAGTTACGGGCATTAATATGAGCAAGTAAGCTAAACTACTTTATAATTGAAAAGTATTTCTGAGAAAATGAAAATTTAATTTTCTTCTGCTGCCACATTCAATTTCTCAGTGGACAGGACCTGCAGGCCATATTTTTCTAAGGAATGTGCTTGATTTAGAATACGTAATACTTATTAAACATTCATTTAGAATACTATTAAAGTACTCCTAAACAACTCTGCATCTGTATTGAAGTGAAGCATTTGGTGGTGCTGTACTTAATTCATATAATTTAATAAGAGAAACATATTAACCATTTACCAAATTCTCAAAATATATTATCCCAAAAATGCTATCAAACTGCATTTAGATTTAGATAGAAATTTATATTTAAATATTAATATTCTAAAGCTATTTTAGAATTATGATACATCAGTTACATATTAAATAGGGAGAACCTAATCATAATATATAACAAAAACATGGATTTGTTAGTTATTCAATGGTTGCCACTCCATAGACTTACAATTGAATTTTTTTACATAAATTTATTATCATGGAAAGTCATGCAAGTTAAATATTTTAGTAGAAAAAAAATCAATGATTTATCTTATTGTTGATGCTGTTAGGTGCCTTTGCGTCTGCTCTGACTCATAGTGACCCCTATGCACAGCACAGTGCAATACTGCTTGCTCCTCTGTCATGCTCACAGTTATGATGGACAACACCATTGAAGAAGCCGCAGCAACAAACCAACTAGGGAAGAATCCCCCCCTGCAACAACGACGTACTACACCAACAAGCAGGCCACCATAGCAGCACGACCCGCCCCTCAAAAAAAACCAAAAAAAGCAGAGAAGAAAGAACCTCCTCCCCTCTAAGAAGGCACTACTTCCTACAAAAAAGAGTCAGTTCCTCCTCCAGCACACCACACTACCAACAATAGTTGGCAACAACACCAACAAAAAAAAGTCAACAATTTTTCCCATCATTATTATCTACCAGCAATCAGCAGCAGAAGAAATGAAAAAAACCACCATGGAGGAGAGGAGCATCATAGTAGTCAAAAAAACAACATCGGTCATCAACAACATAAGAAGTCCTGTGCAGTCGATCTGACCACTGAGATACATAATTTGATTTCCTGACTGCTGGTTCTGCAAGCCCTGATTATAGATTGAGGTGAAATGAAATCTGTGACAGCGTCAATCTTTTCCCTGCTAATCATGATGTTGTCCACTGGCCCAGTCATGAGGATTTTTGTTTACTTTAAATGGAGCTGTAATCGACACCACAGGTTACAGTGTTGGATTTTCCTCTGCAAGTGCTTCAAGGTTATCTGCATGTTAGTAAAGTTTCCTCCAATCATGATTCCATGTTCTTCTTCATACAGTGCAGCTAGTCAGAATATTTGATTAGCATACAGATCAAATAAATATGGTCAAAAGCTACAATCCTAACATACACCTTTCCTGATTCTATACCCTGCAGCATCTCCCTATTCTGCTTTAATAACTGCCTCTTTATCTGTACACAGGCTCTGCATGAGTACCATGAAGTGTTCTGGAATTCTCTTTCTTCACTAGCCTAGCCATAGTTTGTTATAAGTCACAGAGTTAAATATCTTTTTGTATTCAATGGAACACAAGTAAACATCTTTCTGGTATTCTCTGATTTCAGCCAAAACCCATCAACAATGATATCCCATGTTCCACGTCCTTTTCTGAGTTAGGCTTGAATTTCTTGCAGTTCTCTGTGGGTGAACTGCTGCAGCCATTTTTGAATAATGCATGACAAAACCTTACTTGCACGGATATTAATGGTATTATTTAATAACTTTCACATTCTGTTGGGCCACCTCCCTTTCAAATATGATCAAATATGAATATCTTCCAAACAGTTGGAGAGGTAGCTGTCTTCCAAATTTCTTGGCATAGACCAGGGGCCAGTAAACTTTTGAGGTGGAAGAGACAACCCTATCTCTCACAACAAGTTAAAAATTATTCAAGAACAATAAACCTATTTTTACAAACAAATGAAATCACCATGATCTGAATTTTCAATTTTACTTCAGACCCATGTGCATACTCAAAAAGCCTCACCTGGCTCAAGAGCCACAGTTTGCTGACCACTAGCCTAGATGAACAAATACTTCCAGTGCTTTCTTGGCTAGGTGAAATATTTCCATTCGTGTCCACTGATTCCTGGAGCCTTGTTTTTCACCAATGTCTCCGGTACGACATGGACTTCTTCCTTCAGTACTGTGGGCTCTTAATCGTATGCTGCCTCTTGAAATGGTTGCATGTTGATTCATTTTGCTACAGTGGCTCTGTGTATTCCTTCGCTCATTTTCTGAATCTTCATGTATTATCCAATATGTTGTCAATATTCCAACCTGCAACTTGAATTTTTCCTTCAGTTCTTTCAGCATGAGACATGCTCAGCCTGCTTGTTCTTCCTTTTTGGCTTTCTAACTACAAGTCTTTCACGTTTTATTAGAATACTTTGTCTTCTCAAGTTGCACTTTGCACTTTTCTGTTCAGCTCTTTTACTTATTTATTTATTCTGTTCAATTCAGTTCTCTAAAGTTAGAAGTTCAGGAGCCAGGGTCTGAGTCTCTTCTAACAGCCACTTTGTCTTTCTTTTCTGTGTTTTAATGCTCTTCTGCTTTAATCGCATATGCTGTTCTTAATGTCGCCACACAACTCATCAAGTCTTCTGGCATTAGTGCTAAATGAGTCAAATCTGTTGTTGAGATGCTCAAAATTCATGTAGTATAGGCTAAAAATCACATTCTGGCCCTCATGGATTTATTTAATTTTGTCCAACTTCTTCCTGAACTTACATATAAGCAATTGACGGTCTCTTCCACAGGAAGGCCCCGGTCTTGTTCCAAGAGATGATATTGAGCTTTTTCGGTATTTCTTCCCAAAAGTGTAGTTCATTTGATTCCTGAATATTCCATCTGGTGAAGCCCACATGTGTAATAACTGTTTATGTTGTTGGACAAAGATGTTTGTAATGATGAAGTCATTGGTCTTACAAAATTTTATTATGTGATCACCAACTTTGTTTCTATATTCTATATTTCTATATTCTAAAGCCATATTTTGCATTGACTGATCCTTCCCATTTATTTCTAATTTTTCCATTCCACTTGCCAATAGTTATCAATGCACCTTGATTACATTTTGATCAATTTCAGAATGAAGAAATTGCTAGGACTCTTCAATTTGTGCATCACTAGCTTGAGTGATTGGTGCATATTTTTGAGTAATAGTTGCATTAACTAGAACTTCCTCGTAGCTGTACAGAAAATGTGCTACCACAAACAACATTACATTTTAAATCTTGAAATATTCTCTTTGATGAAAAATAAGATATCATTCCTCTTGAATCTGTCGTTCTAGGTTTAGGAAACCACATGACTGCCTGACTTACAGAGCCCAGTACTACTGCACCCCAGCTTACTAATTCCTAGGATAACACCTTAATATATTCTGCATCTTTTTTGATGGCTTCTAATTTTCCTAGATTCATACTTCAAGTTCCATGCATTCTACATCTTGATGATTTATGGATGCTTGCAGCTATTTCTTCTCATTTTGTGTTGTGCTCTATCAGCAAATAAAGGTCCTGAAAGCTTTATCTACATCATGAATGTCAACTCTAATTTGAGGTGACAGCTCTTCCCCAATAGTAATTTGAATGTCTTCCAACCTGAGGGACTCACCTGCCAACACTGTATCTGATAGTGTTCTTCTGCCATTTAAAATATTTTTGCTTTTTAATCTCTCATAAACTGATAGCTCATTCCTTCTTCCTGAGCTATTGTTAGTTTGGAAGCTCCACTGAAATCCGTTAATGAATGACCTTGCTATTATTGGAAATACCAGTAGCATAGTTCCCGAATCACAGCAAAACCCAAGACACCACAAGACAACAAACTGACACATGAGTGGTGGTCATTGAGATTATGATTACCTTATTTTTTGTAGCAGTGTAAGAAGCATATCACTATACATTAAGTACAGTATTTTATGAATATATAATGTAACCTAATTTTTCTTTTTCAAGTTGAAAATATTTAAATTTCCAAATAGGTCTCTTTCATCAGCTAAGTTTATGGGGAAATAGGCATATGCATTAATTGCATATTTTAATAGATTATACCTCAAATTAGAATAAATATGAATGAGGCAATATATTTTTAACTATTCAGCTTTAATACAGATGCCTTATTGCTTATTTTCCATTGATCACATTAATCAAATATCTTTATGTGCTTTTCTTTCAAGCAATGCATGTTAGTCCTGAACAGCTATATGCACAAACCTTGTATGTATACATTTATGTTTTTCATTTGTGTGTATTGTTTAATAATCAAAGCCTCTATACATTATATTTGTAAGTGTGTTGGATATGTTTACACACAGGGTTATTATTAGCTAGAATGCAATCAATGGTAACTGATCATGTGTTTACTGGTCTACCAGTATCAATGGGAGAAGAAACTGACTCTGCCCTAGAAGAACTTAGAAGCAGAGAGACTTGCGAAAGTGCAATGACGCTGTGGAGTAGCTAACAGATAATAACAAGGAGATACAAAAGTGGGGATGACTTGCTTCCTTGGGAAGTTCATGTAGGATTTTCTTGAAGGACTGATGCTAGAGCTCTATGTTGTATATTCAGTGATGACTATCTAGGACAGAAGTGTGAGGAGGGCATTTTCGCCATAATTGGAACATAAATAGAGGCATGATGTGTCTGCTGTAACCACATGCACTTGTATGGTACTTACTACAAAACGCCTAATGCCATGAGTGCCTAGAGTTGGGGTTGAGGAAGTAGATGTGGTTTAGCTTATCAAGATCTTGCAGGTAGTGTGTTTTTTTCCTTTACAGTGAGCTTGCTGTCCTACTTACTTAAATTTTGTATCTAGCACAGTGTCTTGCTTACTTTACAAAGGTCAGAGATTATTTTCTCTCCAGATAAAATCAACTTTACACATTAATGAAATATATAGGAGACTTCCAATGCAAATGATATTCATATAAAATCTATTGAAAAATCTTCTAAAACATATATAAGAATATTAAATAGCATCTGAAAGCAGTAAATATTATCGAATGAATCAATTCGTGAGCTATTGTCTCCGGGCAGGATGACATGGATCTAAAGAAGAGTATCTTCAGAAGAAGTAGAAGAAGCAGAAGAGGAGGAGAAGGGGGGTGTAGAACAAGAAGATTAAAAAGGAGAGCAGAAGGAAGAAGAGAGTAGTGTATGATTTAAAATCCAAATCCAAATTGCAACATTTTTCCTGGGTTAGATAGAACCTTCGTTGCTATTCTTCCCTCTGCTCTCTAAACCCAATCTCTATGAGGAATCACTTGGGAGCTTCTCACCTGGGCAGGTACACTTCCACTTTTTGCTTCTTCACAGAGGTTGCCCATTCTTCAATGAGCTGTGGCTTGACTAGTGGTTCCAGGGCAGCCAGTGGGACTTCCTGCCTGGACAGCACGAGCATCATGCTGATCTCCTCTCCCTCATAAGGTATTTCTAGGACTTGGTAGACACCTCCAGCCTCGTTGGACCCATCACTAAATTCACCTAAAAGGAAAGGCCAGCCCAGAAACACTTAGATCCTAAAGCTAAAAAATATTTAAATTTGTTAAAATTTCCCCCAAAAATGTATATAGAATATGAGGAATCTGATGATCAGAGAAGATTATCAGAAAACAGTTCTGGAAATTCAAGGGAAACCTGGGTCTTAGAGAATTGTTTTACCCTTAGAATCCCTAGAATTATGTCCCATTTTCATAGCATGTTCTCTAGACTTGCTTTTCATTTTTAAATGACGCAAATAAATTGTATTAATCTTAATGGATATTATTAGAAACAATACAAAGTCCTAATTAGGAAAACAACACCTTGGCTTCAGGTTGATGGTAATTCGAAATTACCCACCCAATATATAAAAAGGAAGCACTGACATTGACCATCTGTACCTGCTACTATATTGCCACAGCACTAAATGCTTGCTTGTATATTTTTAAGTTTTAGCCATTTGATTGGCATATAACTCATGTAGCATACAATTCAATAGTTTGATCATATTAAAAATAGTTGTGCAATTATCAGCACAATAAATTGCAGACCACTTTCTTCCTTTTTGTGCTCATTTTTATTAGCTCCCCATTTCCCCAAACCTTCCCTGTCCTCACCCTACAGCATTAATCTAGTTACTGTCTCTATAGAGTTCCCTAGCTTGGCTTTCAGATAAAGAAAATTATACCCCCCCCACCTCCCCCCGCAAAGAAATAGATACAACAAAACCCAACAACAAGAACATAATAAAATATAGAAAAACCTCAGTCCAAAAGAAAGCAGAACATAATAAAAACTAGAAAAAATTAAAAATGAGTCAAAAGGGAAAAGAAATGATAAGACGTTAAAATCTATCTGAACTATATCTCCATTAATTTGTCTAATGCACTCTGTCTGAGGGCAAGTCTATTCACATCCCTGGTCACGACCAGGTGCTCAGAACTTCATTTCTATCACAATTTCCTCCTCCAATCTTGGCTGTTATTATTCACAACCTGTGGGTCACATTGGTTGTCTTGCTGCTTCTATGTGGGCGTATCTGACATTATAAAATTTTGAGGCCAAGTTGTCCAACCAAAACGAAACCTAAACATTTTGGTTCTGTTTCCTTTCTTTCTTCTTTAACTTTCTTGCTAATACGGCTTTTACAGTCTATAATGTGCTTTTAAGTAGAACAAACTATTATCTGGAGCATATATCACCTTAAACTATGTTTCTGCTGACACACTTATTAAGAATTGCATTTATTATAGCATGTAGGAAGAAATAATACCAAAACTTCTGAAAAGTCCAAAGAAAAACTTCTGGAAATATGACAAAGGTATTGAGTTGTATAAAAAATTATAGACTTTCTATAGCTGGACTGATAAATGAACAATTATGATAGGCCATACAAAGACCAGTCTGAAAGCAAAATTTAAAGTTCTCTTAATAGAAGAAATTACTAACTGTAAATATGGTAAGCATACCAAATCAAATGCTTGATGGGTCATAGGATAATTAATAATAAAACCATACTAAATCCAAATAATTTTGGAGTAACTCAGAAAGTTCATATACAATGTGAGGTATTTTATTATAAATAAACCTACTCTAGAGATATCTCTAGATATCACAGATTTACTGATACATATAGGAAAACTATAAATGCATATAATGTTCCCTCAGAAGCCAATGAAAGGCCTTTGAAAATGGACCCAAGGAAATTGAATTGCAACCCAGACTAGACTGAGAAGCAGTTTGAATAATTAATATTCTATGGCTTTATTTTTCAAAAATTTGTTAAACTACTATAAAAAGAGAAAAATAAAACCAATCTTTCCTACCATAATAAAATTCCCCTTGTTGATACATCATTGGAATCTGGACTTCACTCTCATCATCTTTTGTGAAGGAAAAGGTTCTAGTATTTTCAGGTCTAAACTGCGACTTCCAGTTGCCCTTGAAGTAGACAGCGTTGATAAGGGCCAGATGAGTGACAGCATCAAAATCCCTCGGAGATACTAAATCTTTCAACAGATCTATCCAGGAAAAAAAGAGCAGATAGTAATTCACATTAAATTGGAAGGTGAAGAGGATCAAAAGTTATCAAATTAGGTACAGTGGTACCAATGCAAAAAAAGAAAAAGAAAAAAAATTGCCACTATTGTGAGGAACAGAAAGATTTCTCTTAAGTTGTCTCCCCAAAATATGTACCAGACTTAGCTGCTTAAGAGTGACTGTACAATAGGTGATCAGCGAAAGTAGGTCAGAGGTTATTCTCCTTAACATCAGCCATCTATAGTGGCTAGACTATTAGTCTGACTCACCCTAAATAAGACCCACTCCCTTCTGATAAGGAATGGTGGTCTGTTTACTTGCAGGAGATTAGAGAGGGCAAACCCGCCCAAGGATGACCAAGGTTAGATAGCCATTATCAGCTGTCTAGATCAAGCAGCCGCCACTGTTTATTCCACAACAAATGTGAGCACACCCCTAAGTGATTCCCCTCCTATTGATTGTATTGCCTATGTTACTACCCCTCCCGGTGACTCAGGGGACTTGCATGCCTCCCAGAATAATAATTGTCGGCTTTATTGTATGAGACACCAGAATGATCAAACTTGTTCAAGAATGAAATGTATTGTCCCTTTCTGTGATCAATGACTCTGTAATCGGATCCCTCCAAACTGATATGATGCGTGATTAGCAATAAATAATGAGGCTCCCTGGTTCTCGGGAGGGTGGCTGGAGAAGGTGACTAAGGAGG
>NW_022111320.1:14087011-14098304 GCF_000313985.2 Echinops telfairi | reverse complement strand
TATGACTTTACTATAATCTCTACTTATTATCGCTGTACAATTGCACCTACCGAACCTGTGATGTTTTGTGGGGTTCCCTCTTCCCCTTAACCCCACACACTATTCAACTAGTAATAAAAATGAACAGTATTCCACTTTCAAAGAAAAATATAATTTTTTTTGCATGTGTGTTAACTATTAAGGACATGCCTATATCAAACAAAATAATGCCACTAGCAGTCTCTTGGCACACATGTACAAACAACAGAACCACACACAATACTGCATGTCAGGCTTCACCACTTTCTAATTGACATGATGCATGTAAAACTCAACATAAAGAAAGCACTCAGGAAAAATATTTCTAAGTATGATTAAAGTGTCATCCAATTCAAACTTTTTCCTCATGTATGGAAATCTTTCCACCAAGCACAACACACTGCTTTTGACTGAGGGAAAACAAATAAGTGAAAGCCTATTTAACATAATGCAATATTTTCCACCATTTGACATTCTCTTTCCAAATGTGTTTTGAAAGACATTGGGTCATTACTGTCAGGCCAAAGTGTCTAAAGGATTTGGGAAACAAATAACTTTTAATAATTCAATTTATTTCAGGTGCATTTTTACTTTTAATTAAAAAAAAATATTTCCTTCATCTTACATTTTAATCTTACAGTTGAAAGATATAGGCCCCGAATTTGCTGGGCAGGCTCTCATTTTATGAATCTTAGCATTTCTCAAGATGCAAGGTCCCTCAGCATTTGAGGAAATAAAGGACATGTGGCAACTGATCAGCTTTTCCCATCATCAAATTTATTAAATTCATATTATCTCGGGAGTTGACAATAGGACAAATTAGTGAGAAACTGTAGTAACCTACTTTCAATTTAGACTCCTGTTAAATTCTAATGTCAATTAATTTTCCAGTAAATGGGAACAGAATTATGAAATACAAAGCATTTAGAAGCCTGTAATAAATTATAAAAGTAGGAATTAGAAATCAAAGGTGGGAGCGGGGAGCGGGGAGGGAGGGGGAAAATGAGGACCTAATGTCGGGGGTTTAAGTGGAGAGAAAATGTTTTGAGAAACGATGTACAAATGCGCTTTACACAATTGATGTGGGTATGGATTGGGATAACAGTTGTATGAGCCCCTAATAAAATGTTTAAAAAAAAAAAAAAAGAAATCAAAGGTAACATAAATACATCTCTTTCTCTTCCTCTGTTCTTTGGTTTTAAATGGACTACAGCTTTTTAGAGTTATCTTATTTTATTTAAATTATATTTAGTTAAATATTTTTAAGAGAATCACCACCTGATATTCGAATATCTAATTTATTAAATAAGCAGCTCAGGAAAATTCTATGCAGTAGTTAAAGTTAAAAAGAAATCTCATCAGTTGGATTAATTATCAGTGCCAAATGAGATACAAACCAAATGATTTAAATTCTTTCTCAAATAGTTATCCATAGATGATGCTTCTAAACAGACTGTATTTCATACATTGCAGCTATAATGTACCCAACTAAATGCTCTAGTAAGCAACATACAAAAGGAGTTATGGGGCAAGTAATTATGGAAGGAAAACATGGTTAAAATCAAACAAGCAAAGAAAGAAAGGAACCAAAGACATACTGTTTGTGTTATTCTCCACCCACTTATTGATGTAATTGGCCACAGCTATATTTTGACTGAAGTCCACATGATTTACTTCTGCATTAAAATAGTTTTTCATCATTTGCAAAAACTCATCATTGACATGAAATCCATTTTGCACAAAAAGGGAATTGGCAATTTTCATCACATACTGCTTCTCTTCATCAGTTACCATGTTAGAAAAATCTTTCAAGAAAGAAAATTCTTCACCTGTGAGGTAACAAAAGAAATCATCAGTGACAAGCATAGTGAAAGATCAAGGTGAACTGAAGGGCATTACAGCATGGCATACAATGAGATCAAGGTGAACTGAAGGGCATTACAGCATGGCATACAATGAGATCAAGGTGAACTGAAGGGTATTACAGCATGGCATACAATGATTTTTTTAGAGAGATTAATAGGACAGAAGCCCAAAGGAAAAGTGCAAGGCTTATTCCCTACATTAACCTAAGGAGCCTCCAATATGTGTTTTTCTTCTAAAACTTCAAATGAACAGTTTACATACCGACTCATACCAATTTTATCTTTAATTGTTACCTTGAAGGAATCTATAAGTAGAGAGCTTTTCCTTGTTGGGTTCTTTCAAAGTATTCAGGCTACTTTCAGATAAGTGTTATTTTATAATTTCCAGTTTAATTCCATAGTTCCCTTAAATTTCAGTCTCACTAGATTCTTAATTTATGCTAATGCATTACTAGTCAAGTAACTAAAAGTTGTTTTGGTTCTTCACTTTTTTGTTTTGGTTCTTAACTTTTTATGTTAATCACCTGCACATTAAAGACATTAAAGTTAAAATTCTATATTTTATCAAAATGATTACCAAACAGTTTTTCGTTAGGAAATTTCCCTAATGAATATTTTTCAATCATATTAAAGCATTTCAAAACTTACTTAATGACATTTGATCCAAGAGGATACAGCTGATTTTATGAAAAACTTTTTTTTATCTTCTTCATCAATCATGCTGCTTTTTCTCATTCATCTCAATAGTAATTCTTCAGTTGTGTGTGTGTTAATTGGTTAATAGATGCCCCTTTCTCCAGACTAAAGACCCCATGAGGTTAAGAAGCAGGGTTGCTTTGGTTTATCCAGTGGGGTTCCTTTCAACTGTTTAAAATCAAGTCATTTCCTTAGCGCTAGTCAGCCATCTGGGAGAAAGACTGGGTCTTCTACTCTTGTAAAGAGTTACAGACTCGTAAACTCACAGGGACAGTTCTACCTTATCCTATCGGGTGCTAGGAGTTGGCATTGACTTGAGGAATCCCTCAGGTGGGAATGCACTCCAAATCTACCTGGGGCAGCGGTGCCTTTCTCAAAGAAGCAGACATAATGATGAGGA
This sequence comes from Echinops telfairi, assembly GCF_000313985.2. Lineage (NCBI taxonomy): Eukaryota > Metazoa > Chordata > Mammalia > Afrosoricida > Tenrecidae > Echinops > Echinops telfairi. The sequence continues at coordinate 14,095,325 of NW_022111320.1, read as the reverse complement.
CGGAGTAGAGCCTGCAGGAGTAAAACCTTTGGGCCCCTCATTTAGTGACAGAGCACGACTCTAAATGAGAAGAAACAGCTGCAAACATCAAATAATTGTATCTTGGAATATAAGAAGTATGAATGCGGGAAAATTAAAATTCATTAAAAGTTAAATAGAATGCATCATGATTGATATCTAGGTGTTAGTAAGTGAGCTGATGAACCGGTATTGTTGGTCACTGTGAATCAGAATATTACACGATTTTACTATGCTGGGAAAAACACAATCAGGAGAAATGACATTGCATTCATCTTCAAATAGAACATTTAAAGATACATCTTGAAATATCATGCTATCTGTAATAGGGTTATATCATTCTACCTTCAAGGAAATCTAATTCATACTGCTATTATCCATCAATCACCAAAGCTAGTGATGAAAAGATACAGAATTCTACCAACTTCTTCTGTCTGAAATGGATCAAACCTGTCAGTCATCAAGAGGCATTAATAATCACTGGCATTTGGAATGCAAAAATGCAAAGAGGAAGGAACAGTAGCTGGAAAATATGGTCTCGGTGATAGAAACGAAGTTGGAGATCAGATACTAGAATTTTACAAGACCAATGAGTTCTTCATCACAAATACCTTTGTCACCAACACAAAGTACACTTGGACTTCTTCAGATAAAATGTACAGAAATCAAATTGACTACATCCATGGGAAGAGACCTTGAAGAAGCTCAATATTAGCAGCTAAAACCAGGCCAGGGGGAATTGTGAAATAGACCACTAATTGCTCATATGTAAATTCAGGTTAAAATTTCAGAGAATTAAAAGATGGTCTACAAAAGTCAAAATATAATCCAGAGTTTATCCCACCTGAATTTTGAGAACATCTCAAGAACAGATTTGATGCATTAAACACTAATGACAGGCAGGCTGATAAGCTGTGGGATGACATCTATGAAGAAAGCAAAAGGTTATTAAAAAGACAGGAACAAAAAGATAAAATTAGATGCCAAAAGAGACTCTGGAATTCGCTCTTAATTATAGAGTAACTGAACAAAAGGAAGAAATGATGAAGTTAAAGAACTGAGCAGAAACTTTCAAAGGGCTGCTCAAGGGGACAGTCAAATATTATAATGAAATGTGCAAAGACCTAGAATTAGAAAACCAAAATGAAGGAATATACTCATCATATCTTAGACTGAAAGAACTAAAGAAAAAAATCAAGCCCCGAGTTGCAATATTGAAAGATTCTATAGGCAAAGTATTGAATGATGCAGGAAACATCGAAAGAAGAGGGAAAGAATACACAGAATCACTGTAGCTAACAGAACTATTCCACATCCCAGTATTACAAGAGGTAGCATATGAGCATGAACCATTAGTTCTGAAGGAAGATGTCCAAGATGCATTGAAAGCATTAGCTAAGAACAAGGCTTCAGAAATTGTTGGAATACCAATTTGAATGATTCAACAAGCTGATGAGCACTAGAAGCACCCAATCATCTGTCAGGACATTTGGAAGACAGATATCTAGCCAAAGAACTGGAAGAGATACATATTTGCACCCATTCAAAAGAAAAGTAACCCAAGAGAATACTCAAATTATTTAACAATAGAATTGATATCACATGTAAGTAAATTTCTGCTGAAAACCACCAAACAACAGTTGCAGTACCATATTGACAGGGAGCTACCAGAAGTTCAGGCCAGATTCAGAAGAGGACTTGGTACAAGGGATATCGTGGCTGCTGTCAGATGGATCTTCACTGAAAGCAGAGAATCCCCGAAAGATGTTTACTTGACTTCATTGACCAGGCTAAGTCATTGGACTGTATGGATCACAACAAACTATAGGTAGCCTGGAGAAGAATGGAGATTCCAGAATAGATCGTTGTGTTCATTTGGAACCTGAACAAGAATCAAGAAGTTGGGTGAACAGAGCAAGGGAATACTGTATGGTTTAAAATCAGGAAAGTTGCATTTCAGTGTTATATCTTCACATCATACTTATTCAATCTATATGCTGAGAAAATAATCAGAGAAACTGGATTATATGAAGAATGTGGCATCAGGATTTGGAGAAAACTTCTTAAGAACATGAGATATGCAGATGGCACAACCTTGCTAGGTGAAAGTGAGGAGGACTTGAAGCACTTGCTGATAAAGATTAAGGATTTCAGCCTTCAGTGTGGATTGTATCTCAATGTAAGGAACCCAAAAATGCTCACGATGGGACCACTAATTAACATCATGATAAATAGATAAAAAAATTGAATTTGTCAAGGATTGCATCTTGCTTGGATCCATAATCAATGCTCATGGAAGCAGCAGTCAAGAGATAAAACAATGGACTGCATTAGGAAAATCTGATGTACAGGAGCTCTTTAAAGTATTAAAAAGCAAAGATGTTAGTTACTAAGTTACTAAGGTGTGCCTGACCTAAGTCATAGTATTTTTCAATCGGTTCGTATGCATGTGAAAGTTGGACGCTGCATCAGGAAGACTAAAAAACAATATTGGAACAATAGTGTTGGCAAAGAATATTGAAAGTATCATGGACTGCCAAAGAACAAAAAGATCTCTCATGGAAGAAGCACAGCCAGAATGCTCCACAGAGGAAGAATGGTGAGACTTGGTCTCACATAGTTTGGACATGCTGTCAGGAAAGACCAGTCCCTGGAAAAGGACATCTTGCTAGATAAAGTGGAAGGGCAGTGAAAATAAGGAAGGACCTCAATGAAGTGATTGACATGGTGGCTATACAAGTGGGCTCACACCTAAGAAAATTGTGAGGATGGTAGAGGATCGAGTGCACATAGGGACCCTGTGAGTCAAAACCGACTCGATGACACCTAACGACGACAAGAGTCAGCCACGAGTACACTTTGACATTGATACCTTCCTCGAGACTCCTAATCCCTTCTCCCGGCTCTCCCATTGCAACGAGATTCTTTCCTCCCATGTGTCTGGCATCAGAGAGCCCATAACAGAGTTTAAAGTTAAAGTGAAATCATCTTGAGAAATCAAACCGCAAGGTACTTGCCATTTTTCAGACTATCATATCCCATGGAATGACGGATTTCCTTCAGCGTAGACCCTTGGGCCCCAAGTTGCATCATTCCCGTTGCAAGAGAAATGCTCAAGGGAGAGAAGAGAATATTTTCATCTTCCCCAGTGGCTCGAAGATGGTTGTATATATTCACCGACAAATCGGCAATTGTTCCATCAGGGAGAGTGGCCCCGGAAGCCATACTTTGCAGCACCAGCAGAGAGAAGAGTGCTCGGAGGGCCATGTTGGACTTGTTTTAAGTCTACGAAACAATAATTGACAAATTATTGATCATCCCTGAAAAAATAAAATGAAAGGTAAATGTCTACAATATTTTCTTGGCAAAGCTACAAAACAAAACAAATGGAAGGTTTTCAATACCGCATTTACCATTTCCATAAGAAAGGATATGTTAATCCTGTTTTTTAAAGTCAGTTAATAGTCAAGTTAATGATAAATTCTGAAGATAATCCTAGACACTAGATAGTTATGGCGGCCACTTTTATTGGATTAACAACATGAGTAGATACACATACAATAAGTAGAAGTCATATTTGTTCAGGTTAACAGATTTTCACAACCTCGCCACACACATTTTGGTCGTGGCATCTAACAAACTTACCAGAAGGTATTTATGTAGCTCTGGTCTTCATTTATCCAGCCGAGGCTAGAGAACTCAAGTTAAAGTTGACCCAGAAGAGGCACAGACTCAGCACACCATTGTGGGTGTTCCCATACAATTTGGTTCCTTAGGAGGCTGCTCCACCCTGAGACAACCTTCTGGGCACAAGGTGCCTCCTGCCACAGTTGAAAGTAAAGCTGAATTCTGGCTACACTATGACCCTTCCCTACTCCGGTCTATGTTACCACCCCAGCAACAAACGGGAAATTACACGAATATTTCTAAATATCACACTCATCTGGCTCGAAATCGAATTGAATGTGGCTTTGTTTTCCCTTGGGAGAAGAAGACGGTGTCACTGCCTAGATGCTTCTGAGTCACACGTCCTCCTCTCTGCATGCCAGTGTTCTGGAAGTCCTGTCTCCGCACAAACAGCTTGAGTGGCAGACGCGGGTTACAGGGCTCCTCTTTTTCCTGTACCCTTGCACTCTGTCATTATGGGACCGGGCCTAGAACACTAAGCTGCCTATTTAAACAATTAAGTTTGCTCTTCCTTTGTTTGTGATCCTTAAAATGAACAGAAAAATAACAATGACCCCAAACACTCATCATTAAAACCATTTGGAAAGCGATATTGATCAAATGCATCTGGAAAAATGTATTGCAATTAGGGAACAGACAAAAACAGCACATACACGTTTAACTGAAGTGCAGTTCCGTTCTAATGGGCGTTTGAGTCAGAAAGTCACAATCAGGCTTGTCAGACTTGTGCTACCAAATTCAGGAAACTGCAGAAATCTTTGTTTTTTAACCTGAGATCTTTCAAGTTTTGTTGTTTGCTTTGCTTTCGTAAAGAATTCTCCCTTAGTTTACGTGACTCCGGCTCAGTCTGTCACTATGTACCTTTGCACCCAGGGTGTGAGGAGGCAAAGGACAGCTGCGAATGGGAGACCAAACAGCTCTGTGGGACGCACAGCTGCGGGACAGCTGCCAGGAAAGTCTACCGTGCTGCTGCCGTTGGGAGGTGGCTGCTGCTGTGTCATTGTCACTTTCTCATGTTGGAGCAGAGAACTCCAGGAAAAGGTGAACCCCTGAGGTATATGGTAGAGCTTTCTCTCTCTCTCTCTCTCAAATCTGAAAGGGAACCTAAGAGAGACTCGGTATTTAAAATGTACAAATCAGTTCTACTCTGTCAAACTTAAAATTCAAGTTAGATTCAAAAGCCCATACCCCTACTCTAAGGTGACCAGATTTTAACACTGGTAAAGCAGGACAAAAGCGGGACACCACTGATAAAACTCATATCCTGGCGAAATAGCCACATGGCTGTCGAAAACTGTATACCCTAGCTTGTCATGCACTATTTCCAAAAATCGGGACTTTTAAAAAATGCCGTGGGATGCAGGAAAAATTGTTAAAAATTGGGACTGTCCTGCCCAAAGCGGGATGTCTGGTCACCTTATCTTACTCACTACATTATACTGCTAGCTGACATATCATCTGCTGTCTGTCCAACAAAAGCCCAAAGCTGAGCCTCATCGATTTCATTTAATGTCATCTCGTGCAAGATTGCAGGGTAAGATGCGACTGTCTATTCTTGTGAAGAGCTGCAGTTTCTGAAACCCCTAGGGGCAGTCTTAACCCATAGTAAGTACAGGGTCAGGTTTATTCAGGATCCATCAGCGGCAGTGAGTTTGTTTTGTTTTTTGTGTTTGTTTTTGAGTAGAAGACTAAGATAGTAAGTTCACCGTATGAGGGACCATGACCTACCAAAAGAATGAACAGAAGAAGTACAGACAGAGGGCTCCTTAGAAGGGAGGACAATAAGACTGTCTCATGTACGTTCGGCATGCTATGAGAGAGAGCTGTTACCATTCTCTGGAGAAACATAGCATGTTTGGTAAAATAGAGTCATTGAGAAGGTAGAAGCTCCTCAGTGAGATGGGCCCACATAATGGCGTTAAGAATCGGCTCACAGAGAGTAATGAGTCTGAGGACGGTGCAGGACCCAGCAGAGCACAGGGTTGTTCTGAGTCTGCTCTGAATAGAGGTCCCCTAATAGTAGCAACATACAATAGAGTATCAGTCAGTCAATAACTCAACTAAATGGATTCATTAGAAATCACTGCGTTTGACAGGAGTATTAAATCTCAAGCTAATAAAAACATTCCCTGCAGGTAAAACAAAAATCTACCTATTACCAATCAATAAGCCTTCTAAAAGCAAAGGCTAAGTAAGACTTTATGAAATCCTATTCCACTGTTATCATGTCAATTACAAATGTATTACATGATGACCCCATATATTATGAATGAGAACGTCGCCGTAGAGTTTTCCTGACGGTGCCCTTTACAGAGACTGATTATCAGACCCTTCTTCTGTGGACTTGAATGACCAACTTGTAGGTTACAACTGATCACAAGCCATGTGGGCCACCCAGAGACCTACTGTGACCAGAGGAATTTCAATTTTTATTTACAACTAATGTACCATTAGATAATAATTATAGCTAACATTTGTTGAGTACTTATACGGAATAGCTAATATTTGGGGAGGCTTGTTTAACCTTTGCCAAAAAGTAGAAACTTTTACTGACGCTGATTTATAAATGGTGTCAGTAAAGGCAAGAACCAAGATTATATCCCATGCCGTCTTCATAGGGACGTCCCCATTAATATAAACTGCCTCTCCAGTCATTCGTAAAGCGGGGAGATTTGCAACTTGCAGATCAAATGCTTGGATGGATGTCTCAGGTGTGATGCTATTTGAGAAATGGAGAAAATGATCCTTACTCTCTTAGATTATTGAATACTTAAATGATGTAAATTTTTCCAAACAAGAAGTTCCAGAACCAAAATGAGTATTTTATCTTTCCTGATCACCCATCTAATCCCCTACTAACAGCCATTCATTCAGCCAAGACTGACTGAGAGTCTGTGAAGGTACAGCAGATGTATATAAGGGCAGTTCCTTGTCCTCAACGAACTCATATAATTATGTAAGAGTATATGATCTTTAATAGTAGCAGATAACTTTTTAAGGAAAGAGATCCCTTTAAGAATCAAGAGAAGGGTAGATCATCCCTTCAAAAATTGTACTTCCATGAATTTCAGGAATGTAAATTCATTAGTCAGGACAATGACTGATATCAGACTAAGAACTCTTGTTCTAAGAGAGACGTACCAGATGAAGAGCTAAGTAGCTTCCCTGATGGGCTGCAGGATTACCTTCCCGAAGGAAGGAAACCAGTCAAGGGTTAGCTTTGAGTCAGTGCTAGGTCATGGCACCCCCACGTGTGTCAGGGTAAAACTGTGTACCTTGGCGTTTCAATGGATCCTTTTGGATCAGGAGATTGCCATGCCCTTCTTCCCAGCCACCTCTGGGTGAATTCAAACCTCCAGGCAACTGAGCCTGTTAACTTACTGCCCCACCTTTAGACTCCTAGGTATCAAAACCACCCGGGCAGCCTTTTGGGATTGTAGAAGACTCCTGAAGGGAGAACCCATTATGTGTGTAGGAGACAACTCTTTCCAGGGCTTTAAAAAGTAATCACGGATTACAAGTTATGCTAGAAAACTAGGGATCCGTGTGGCTGTGAATGAGTCTTTCCGTGATGCAGACAACCAATGTATTCAGCTGTACACTAAAAGGTCCTATCCACCTGGACAGGCACTTTGGAGGAAAAGCCTGGTGAGTTTTCAAGACTAAAACCAAACTCACTGTCATGGAGTCAATGCTGACTCCTAGCGACCCCCTGTGGGTGTCCAAGAGTGTCACTGTTTACAGGAGTAGAAAGCCCAGTCTTTCTCCTGAGGAGCTATGGATGGTTTTGAACTGCCGACCATACAGATTGCAGCCCAACTTTTAACCACTACAGTCCCTTGGAAGAAAAGCCCGGTGAACTACTTCCAAAATATCGGCCATCGAAAGCCCCATGGAGAGCAGTTACACTCGGATACTCATGGGGTTGCCAGGAGTCAGAATCAACACAATGGTAACTGGTTTGGGCCTTGAGCTGTGACTAGTGGGAGCAGGCCATGTCAGTAAACAAGATCCAGGGAATATCGCTCAGAAAGCACATGCACTTCTTGGCCCCTCATTTGAAGGCAACATTTCCAGTCTGCAGACAAAAGAACTGTGGCTTGCCTGCTCCAGCCTTTCTGATTGCCCACCTTCTTCCTACCCACCATCCACACTGCCTCTGATGATGACCTGAATTCAAATTATTTTCAAGTAAGTAAAATTCTAGCTCTGGCTTTATTTCCATCTTAATTGATAATATTCATTGCTAATTCTTCTTGGGATTGCCTGTCTCCAACGCCTTACAACACTTTACATGCAAGATGGCTCCAAGGTACAGATCAAGCCCTCTCTCGGAAACCCACTCTTCTTACCTGGAATGTCAAAACCTTTGGCTCCTCTCCATCTCTCTTCCCTTCCTGTGTGACAAGCTAACAGGCTTTCTCATTCTGCCTCTCCAGCATCTCTCCCTTCCATTGTTCCACTCCCATTTCAACGGTGCAGTTGTCAATCTCTGTATCCTCAAAGGCCGATGGTTCTTTGAAGCCCTGATTACTTCCCTCTTCAACCCAATGCACAATCAGCCTTCAGATGAATCATCTTGAACAGCTTAGCCCCAAATTTATGAAAA
>NW_022111320.1:14073501-14085530 GCF_000313985.2 Echinops telfairi | reverse complement strand
ATTTAAAAAAAAGAAAAAAAAGTGTGTGCTTAACCCAAGCCATGGGATTTTCAATTGCTTCATACACGTGTGAAATTTGGATACTTAATAAGGAAGACCAAAGAATTGATGCATGTGACTTGGAAATACCCTGAATGGCTAAAAGGACAAACAGATCTGTCTTGGAAGATGTGTGGCCAGAGTGCTCCTTAGAGGCACGAATGACAAGACTTTTTCTCAGATACTATGGACATGTTTTCAGGAGAGCCCAGTCCCTAGAGAAGGGCATCATGGAAAGTGGATGGGCAGCAAAATAGAGGAAGGTCCTGAATGAGATGGATTGTCACAGTGGCTGCAACAATGGGCTCAAACACAGGAACAATTGGGAGGATGGCACAGGACCAGGTGGTGGTATTTTCTTTTGTGAGTAGGGTCTCTATGGCTCAGAACTGGCCCGGTGGCCCCTAACAACATCTCTATTCCTAGGCTTGCATAAACGGAAGTGCATTCATTTCTGTATACTTCAGAATAAGCAAAATAGGCACAAAGTACATTCCACATAGTAGGTGCCAAGGACATATTTGTTGAATTACTATAGCTTGGGATGTCAAAGCACAGGATGCTGCATTAAAGAGGGCAGCCGGCGGTAGCTGCTGCAGCTACATTTTTGAGGCTAATTCAATCTGAACTCACAGGTGGTAGCTCATTTCCATCTTCTATTTCCTTTGATACAGTATTTCCTCATTGAGTCTGAGACCATCTTTCCAGCCTGACAAAGCAGCACCGTCACCACTGCTGGCACAATGCAATGGCTGGACAGGTGATGCATTCACAAACAAGTACACCACCTTAAAAAATCACAAGAGGTGGTGCCTACATGTTAGCATATTCACATCACTCTACAGAATGGCAGGGCCCCTTCATGAATCATAATAATCCACACATTCTGAAATGGGCGGTTCTCCCATGGAGCGTTACTTTACTGATTCATTCTTTTCAAGCTACTGAGCAAAACGCCTTTATGTAAAACCAGCCCGGTGCGTGGTGCCAGAATAGGATCAGGTCATGCTGTTATACTGGGAAAGGTAGATATGTCAGCGCTTTCAATACACTGCCATTAATTCTTGGAGTTCTCATTACAAGGGTGAATGAAGATGAGTTTCGTGTGTGGAGGTATGTGCGTGCTCTTTTGGAAAACACTTGATTACAGCAGCTCAGGAACGAAATCTTTTTCTAATTGAGATTTGAAGAATCACAAAATGAAAAGACAACAAAATAAAACAGAGGGTTATTTTTTCTCTTAACTTCCTTAATAGTTAATCTTATAAAGAACTTGATTATACATAAATGCATCTTATTGCTTTTTTAAAAGCCAACTTTTGAAATTTAAAGACATTTAAAATCCTTAGAACAGTGAGTTAGAGATGGTCTTTAAAAGCTGAGAGGGAATCATCCCTTGAAAATAAAGATCCCATGAAAGAAGGTCCTTTCTCTAGAAAACTATTCTTTTAATCTGGTAAGCCACAGGAAATAACTAAGGAAAATGCATAATGCAAACATAATGTGAACATCTACTCTGCTCATTCCCAGGCTTTTAAATAGAAATGTCCAGTATTTCTTTTTTTCAAATGAAGTAATCAATACAGGATTGTTGAATTTTTATTTTGTCAGCAAGTACATGGGGGACAAAAAAATATCAAAGACATTTCTTGCTATCAATAGAAAAAAAATGAACATTTCAATATGAAATTGGGACAGATCTTTAAAGTGGGTACATTTGGATTTGCGGAAGATTGTCTTGTTCAAGGCCCACTCCAAATTCGCTATGAACTGGTGAAATTTTTCTTAGGGGCAGGCACTGAGAGTTTAGTGACCACTGCTCCCATTTGGGTTAGCACGAAGGGCTCTGTGACATTTAGGAACAAGTTACGTCTCCAGGTCTTTGTTTCCCAGATTCCTAAAGTCATGGAGTTAATTAAGCTAGATCAGTGGCAAGGCAGCTAGGAATACGTTAAAGAAGTTGACAAAGAAAGTGAGCCAAAATACCGTGGAAAACAACATGACTTGGTCATTTAAATTTTTCCCTCAATCTGAAGATGTATGGAATTTTTCTAATTACCCTCCTTCCACACCTCAAAGTTAACTTTTCTAAAATTGGGATGAACCTTATCATTGATGTCAAAAGAATTCTGCTAGAAAAAGGAGATCAGGGAATTAGAGGCAGAACTGAAGTGCTCATGAGACTACCTCCACGAGTTACTTTCTCCTGGGACATGAGGTCGGAAAAACTGGATGGGGCTCAGCTACTTGACAAATGCATTAACCAAAAGGTGGGAAATGTGAAACTGAATCTCAAGTTGTTACAGAATCACTTGGATTTTCTGGACCCTAGTTAGCCTGGAGAAACCTCCAAATTCATCATTCTGAGAAAAAAAACTGTAAACTACCAGCTGAAATGATCCCTTGAAGTGGATCTTTACGTTAACAATTGTCAACAAGTATTGCTGTCTAAACTACAGCGTCTACAGGGTTGATGTGAAGTTTAGGGGTGAAGTTTAGTGCATCTAGGACCCACTCACAGGGAAGCAGAATGGACTCTCAGGCAGTCCAAGCCTAAAACAATGAAGGGAATCAGTGAGTAGAGACAGACAGACTGCCAACACAATGCAAAGGAGGTAGTTAATATTACTGAGTTATAGATGGAAAACTGATAAAAAGGGGTCTGTTCTGCTGCATGTATCTTCCTCAAAATTTACAATAAAATTAAAAACAAGAAATTAGCTAGTCAACAGGCAGAGTGCTAAGTGGCGAGACGTGTTTAAGTGTGATCCATTGGACAAGTATGAACGTTCAGTCATCGTGTCCTCTTAGTTGAGTGATTTCCCTTAGTGCCGCCTCCCACCAATAGTGTTTGCTGGAACTTCATTCCTGAATCGTCCTCCACTAGGACCGGACCTTCAAGACAGCACTGAAAGAAAACCATTGTTTCTGCAGAAGACAACAGAAAGGGTGTTGAAGGATGTAAATGTACGGTAAGGAAGACAGTTATTCATCGCTGGAGAACAAACCAACAATTAAATGCCTTCTATAGGACACAAGAATAGAAGACGCATGTAAGTAGATACAGCTACACAAGTAAATAAATCTTTGTCATTGGGACACTGACGAAAGAAACGTCTGTTGGATCCCAAGCACTACAATTACGGGCAAGAGAAGTAGGCAAATCTCCCAAAGTAAATAACAGTGTTTTCAAAGCGAGGAAAAGTGAGCGACCCACACTTGCTTTCTAAAGGATTGTTGCTTGGGGGCTAGCCCCTCAAAAGCTTCTCAAGAACTCTCTAACTAGCCGTGCTGTGTAGCCCCCAGAAGTATATCATACACTGGAGTGTATTGGAAGGTAAGGCTTGTCGGAGTGGACTCCTCGGATCATCAAATGGGAAAGGCAGAAAACACTGCAGCATTTTTCAAATGCCTTAAAGTTATGTTTTCAATCAAAACCTTCTATGTACGACAAATGAAGGCCAAAAGAGATTCAGAAAAATGTTACAAAGGCTTAGTTAACCGTTTGGTAACCGAAAAAATAATAAGCAATGGTATGCATCATACACTTCTCACTGCTACTTTTTAAATCAAAGAATATACATTTTCCTTTTCTCCACACCCCACCCCCAAGGCTTTGAGATGTCTCTTAAAACCAATGGTGTAAGAAGCAAGGAGACAAAAGGTTTAATTCTGTAGTCACAATATCTATGAAATTCAAATATGAACTCAGTCCTTTCTCCCCCTCCTCCTTTTTGCCTATTCGTCCAAATAAGGAGCACTTGTGGTTTTGTGAGTTATGAGTTGGGTTGATAACTGCAAGGTCAGAAGTTCAAATCCACGAGCTGCTCCAAAGGGGGAAGATGAAGACTTCTGTTGAGTAAAGATTTATAGCCTTGCAAACCTGCAGGGGCATTTCTGTTCAGTTCTAGAAGATAGTAGTATCAACTCAGTGGCAGGGACAGTGACCTCTCAACTACCCAGCCCTTTTAACCTGCTCTGTTAACTTTCAATGTTCGATTAAGAAACGTATTTGCAAATTTTTTCCTGTTTAATTAAATGAAGCAAACAGGAAAGCTCATCATGTACCTCAAAATTAACTAAGGGAAATGGCTAGGTAAATCACAGGGGGAAAACCATGGTAATAGTAGTCTATGAAGAATTAGTGTACGAAGAAAACTAATGGAGTCTTTTATAATAGATTAAATAATTCATGGGTATTTTCAGTGAAAAACAACCCTTCTAGGTTGTCTGACCAAATGGCTTTGGGCATTTCATCATTTTCTTATTAATTTGATAATCTTCTAGGTGGTCAAAAACTGATAGAGAAGTGTTCTGGTCAATAAAAACACAAATGATATCTGGTAGAATGTAATAGATTATTACTTTGGATATAGACCAGGTTTGTATCTATTAAGAAAATGTACTCATGGCTTATATATCTGTATGCTTTTTGGATTCTCTTTTGAATTGGTTGTAACATTTTACTGTTTTCCATTAACTAATGAGCTAAATAAAAATTTGGACAGATATTCATCTTATATTTATTTGAGCATCATGATTATAATGTTTAAAAATGTTGTTTGATAATAGGTCTAGAAACTGAGTTTTAAGTTTTTAAAGTTATACATTTTTCTTTAAAACATGTTTATTTTAAAAGGATAATTCTCTGTCATAGCAACCCTATGTCAGAAGAGAATGGCCCCAGGGGATTTCTGCCTCACATTTAATGATATTACCACACACACACAACTATTTTGAGGACACCCAATGAATGGTGGCCTGGTACTGCCATATATGAAGTAGTGTAATGCCCTCCTTGCTTCATTATGGTATGTAGTAATTGGTTAGGCATGGCTCTGCTGGTGTGAATATCACTGGAAGGTATGCCTTATCATCAGCCTCCATTGTCTGTGTAAATAGGGCCAGTCACTTAAGAGTCACTATACCATAATTTTCTTTTCACAGCAGTGTTTTGAATTCTAATTTAATAACACTATCAATGTATAGTGATATATATTGCGCTGCTAAACTCAAGGTTAGCAGTTTGAGACCAGCATCCAGCTTTGCAGGGGAAGGGTAAGGTTTTCTACTCCTGTGAAGAATTGTGGCTCAGGGACTACAGGGGCAGTTTTGCCCTGCTCTATAGTGTCACTGTGAGTCACCACAGACTTGACAGCAGTGGAATTGATGCTTTATGGGAGTGATTCATAATGTTCTCCAACATAAAATGACAACGATGCCTCTAACGAGAACCAGAGACAAATATAAATGGATATAACTATAAATTGCATGAATGGATTTTGAGCTTGCACTTAATTCTAAGAATAATTAGTTCTTAATATATGGCCTGGCTTGATGCTTGCCTTCATGAAGAGATCACTGATGATATGGGTGCTATAGCAAAGTGTGGTGAATAAACCAGATGGTACCCAGCTATCAAAAAGCATCTGGGGTCTTAAGGCTTGTTTTCAAACAAGCAGCCATCTAAGTGAGGCAAATAATATCCAAATCTAAAAGATGGAATGGCATCAGAGCTTGAATCATGAACACCTGGTTTGCAGAAGGTTATGGATGACATTTGAAGCCCAAAACCCTTTTGCATGGTCCACACATGGATTAAGCCTTTGTAGAATTCTCTCTGATCATAATAGAGGGATGGGACTAGCCCTGTACCAGACAGACAGCATTACCAACTCGATTATGGTAGACAAAGTTAAGTTCAAATGTAATATCACTTGATATCTCCTTTGATCCATTTTAAAGATGTTTTCGGTTTTTTTAAAAATAATGAAGAAAATACACTAGAAATAAGGTTCTGGGGAATCCCATCTGACCATGGACCAGGGACATGAACAGCCTCACTATCATGAGAATGTTTTGGAAAGTGGATTGCTGCAGATGCAATTAGATTAAAATTTAGCACTCTATCACTTGATCTCCCTTATGATTCACTTAGCTTTGTTCATTTTTAATATTGCCTACTTTCTTTTTAATTGAGGATTTTATCTGTTATACTTTGTTACTGTTCTTAGTTTTTTTGTTTGTAATGTTTTTCTGTATATGAAATCCAGGATCGGTAAGTCTATAGAGAGAGTAACTGGATTCATGGTTCCTTGGCAGAAAGACAGAGCAGGTTGAGGGCAAATGGGGGGTTAATAACTATGAGGACAAGAATGAAGAAATGTTCCAAAACTGATTGTGGTGATGATTGTACAACTCTCCTTGATGTGATTAAACTCTTGAATTTTATGTTATGTGAATTATATGCCAATAAAATTTTTAAAAAACTTACCTAAGATATTTCTATTTAAAAATATACTCTCCTTTTTCAGGGAATCCCAGATGATAAAAAGGATCCTTTTAGCTTCCACAGACTTTGGTTAAAGCAGGTGATTAATGGGGACAATAAAGTCAATGCCAATGAAATTCAATGAACTGGCAGGCCCGCAGCCCTTCTGGAATGAGATTTGGGGTTTTCATAAAGTGGCTATAGGTAATTCTCTTTGTCACAGTGGGGGAGATTCTATACTTACTAGGGAATGACTTCCTTCGGATACCTGTCAGGACAGCTACCCAAGTGACACACAAGCCTGGAGGCAAAAATCAGTGAGTAGTTTCAGAGTTGGACAACAAGTCTTCATCAATTAAGGTCATGTGTGGCCTAAGGGCATTTTGAAACTAAGCCAGGCTTTAATGGTCTTAGTTTACCCATTAAGAAAAATCCATAAGAAGCCCCTGCTGATTGCTTCTTTCTGCCTGCTTGTCTCTTCACAGACATTGGAACTTTTGTGCTGGAAAGCACATGTCCAGCCCTTCATTTCACAGGTGAGAAAACGGAATAATTTGGGCTGAAAAATTTCTTGAACACAAAAGATGTTGAATGAGCTAAATATAAAATGAATATCTGGTACGGGTTTTATTTAGCTCGCTAGGTAACGGAGGCACTAGTATGATGTTACAACTGATTCAAAAGAGAATCTCAAAAACACTCAAATGTTAAAATAATAGCTTAGAATTCCATTCATCCACTCAGTAAGTACTTGTCACCCATGCCACCTATGCACTAAGTCCTGTGCTAGGTGCTAGGGACACAGAAAGGAAACAAATGACATAAGACACCTGCCTTCAGGAATTGACTGGCCTGTCCCGTTTCAACATTGTCCAAAGGGGTATCCACCTTTTAATGGAGAGGATGAAAAACATTGGATCTCCTAATTTTTTAATTTAACATATTTCCTTGGTAATCAAGTTTTTAAAAATTGGCTGTATCTCTATTTAAAGATGCAAGGATGTAAGGCCACCTCTCAGCTATTTTGCTAATGGAGGGGGTCATAGCATGACTCATTGTCCCGCCATGAGCATGCTAAAATAACTTCAGAGTGTACCCAAGAAGGCTGGGAGTAGAGTGAAACAGGCAGAGGTTGTATAGGACACATACCTCAAGGGAGGTGTGGGGCACAGTATGGCTTCTGGAATGTTCTCAGCCAGCTTTCAACTTTTCTTCATGAGGCACAGCCCTACGTGCAAACATACTATTGCAATAGAGTGAGATCCTGATAAGAGTACGTGCTTCTGTCTTTTTGTTTGTTTCTGTGTCTCCTCCTGCTGTACGGTTAGCCCTCAGAATTATTATTTTGTTTCTTTAATCGCTTGCCTTCTTTCATAATCTCATACCTAAGTGACGGTTTGAAGGCATACCACAACTTTCCTATGAAGTACAATGCCTAGATTGGGTTTGCGCCAGTGTCCGGGAGGCCACACCAAGCTACATCCTGATTTTGGATCACAGTTACAGTAGTCCACATGGAGGTATGGCACTGAAGTACACCAGGAAGAACATAAGAGGCTAAGTCTGGTGAAACTGCCATCTCTGTAAGGCAGAGCTGTCAACTATCAGGAAACTTGGGTTGACTATTGAGCATTTACTATATGCCAGTCTGAAAGCCAGAACTTTCCTACGCTGTTTGTAATTCATATAACCTGCAGTTGTTTTAAGGTTTTGAGAAGACACACTATCTCCTATTTTAAAAACACACACTAAATTCTATCTGGAAATGTTCTTCATTATGATTTTCTCTAAGAATTCCTTTCTATTCGCTTTATGCTGGAAGTGCTAGACATTAACAGAAGAAACACTGATTGGTACACAGCAAGAACCAAAATTAAGTGATGCTTTAAAAAAAATCTCCCAAAATAGTTGTGGCTCACACCTATTTTCATCCAGAGGAAATTAAATTACATACATTTCTTTTCAAATGGTCCTTTCCAGGAATACAGTCTGTGGGCATAGTGAAAGTAAAAAGAATGTGTCTGAAAATAGTTTTACTGTTTAGTTTTTTGTTTCTATTTTTTAATGTTCCCGTTAACTTGAAGGGGGAGAATCTGGATACTGGCTAGTGTTGTACTAATGCTACCTAAAAATATCCCCTTATTAACTCTATTTATAAACTTCCCACACATATTGCAATAGGGGGGTTTCTAAAAGAACCCTGGGCTTCCTCTTCCTGTTCATCACCATTCATGACTGAAAGGGCAATGTGTAGTTTTTACTAAAGAATGTGGGCAAACAAGTAAAACCCAAGTAGATATAAAAAGGGTCTATGAGAGGATTCCTGTTACACTCCCCTGTTCTTAAAACAACATTGAAAATACCGTAACAGCTCTAGGATGTGTGCAGGAGGATTTTTCTTGGACACCTGTCAATGTAAATGTAGGATAGGCAAAAAGATGGGGGAGGCACTGTACTTTTTCACAAGGCACAGCCATAATGATAATCAAAGGCCTGGAGAGAAATGGATTTAATTATTTTCTTCTGAATCTCTCCCCATGTTTACCGTCCACACTGACAGGAAATGTTTCTCTTCCCAATCTTCTTACATGGTAATGTAAGGGTTTTTTTTCTCCCTAACACTGGACAAGGAAAGCGGGAAGGTTATTTTATGGGTCTAATGAGGCAAGCACCGGCACCACTGTCCAGGCGCTCAGGGTTCAGAAGAATCTTAGGGAAACTCAGGCAAAGGTTTTGGGCTTCCTAATTTTCTAACTTTGGGGCTTTCTTCTAGGTGAGAAGCATTATGCAAGGGGAAAGCTAGTGGTACCGGAGAAACTTCAGAGAATATTTCTATGTCTGCAGATGTGTCAGACCCAGGCGTGCAGATGAGAATTGTCTATCCATGTGTTAGAATAAAACAGTTCTCTTAACTTTTTAAAAAATGTTGGTATTTTGCCCTGCAGAGGTGACTGATAGATGGGCTTGCCTGGGTTGAGATGAACCTCCCAGATTTTACATTGTAACAGCTCTACACATCTCCATTCACATATACAGTTTGACAGTTTTACTAAGAAAAACAATGAAAGCCGAAACCTCATTTGAAAGAGCAGTGGAAGCCCGGCTCCCCAAAGAGAATGGGTTATACTGTCATGTATTCTCTAATCTAGTGTTGCTGCAAGGGCGCCTGGAGCTGCTGTTTGCGCTGGTGACACAAGGTTGGCGGTTTGATCCCACCAGTCTCAGGGTGAAAGATGAGGTTTTCTGCTCCCATAGAATTTATAGTATAGGAAACGGACAGGGTCAGTTTTATGGTGTCCTGTACGGTCCCTGTGAGTCAGAATGGACTCCGGGGTAGGAAGCTTGTTTGATTTGAGGACTGCTAAGAGTCTAAATGTGAGTCTTGGTGAGCAAGGCTATTGAAGGAATTCATTGTTAGTAAAAATCTAGAAATATGATAGGAATATCTAAGTTTCAAAGTGAATAGAGAAATACTTCACATAAAATAAATCCTTCGGATCTAAGTCCCATACCTCCACCAGCCCAGGACCAATTAATTCATGGAATCCTAGTGCCAGAATCATAATATAATACCGGCATCTCCACATAATAAAATCTAGTGCCAGTCTTCAAAATAAACCTGACCATAATCAACATTTTGTAGATTAAGAAATTAAATCTAGATGTATAAACCAATTCAATCTGTTCAAACAATTCAATCTGTTTGTACAGTTTACTAAGGAGGGGAAAGGGGATTTAAACTTCGGTTTGAAGGCTTCCAATCCCATTCCATTTTTATTATGCCTTTTGGTGGGATGTAGAGGTCATCTGGTCCATTTCTCATATTGCTTGCGGCCATTCCTCTACGAGACTCACTCTGTTTAAAGTGTGCACCTGTGCGTGTGGGTGTGCGTTCACCTGTGTGTGTGCGTGCACTTTTGCTCACACTGAGTTGAAGGTGTCTTGTTTTCAGACATTTACTGAGTGTTAAGGTTTCCCTTAAGGGTTTAGTAAAAGTTTACTCCCTTGAATGTACTGACCCTACCTACAGCAAACAATGCTACAAGAGGCTTTAAAAGTAAAGTCTGCTCATAGCGATCTCGACCTATCATTTCCTTCATCGTGGAACGTAAAACTTTTTTAACTAAAAAAAGTTAACCAGGTAAGAGAGTCACAAAGTACAAAATTGAGAAGATATAAAATGGCATTTGTTAGGTGCTGTCCAGTCAGTTGTAACTCTCAGCTAGTCTCTGTACCACAGAACTAAACACTGGCCGGTCCCCACCATCCTCACAATTATTCTATAATTGAATCCGTTGATGCCGCCATTGTGTCTGTTCGTCTTGCTGAAGGCCTTCCTCTCTTTCACGGCCCCTCCTCTTTACAAAGCGGGGTGTCCTTCTCCAGAGCCTGGTCTCTTCTACTAACATGCCCGAAGTCTGTGAGATGAAGTCTCACCATCCTCTTCTGGAAGGTGCACTCTGGCCGTACTTCTTTCAAGACAAACTTCTTTGGGTGTTTTGGCGGATCGTGGTACTTTCAATATTCTTTGCCAACACCATAGGTCAAATGCATCAGGTTTTCTTTGACCTTCCTTATCTAATAACCAGCTTTCACATGCACCTGAGGCAAATGAAAATAGGACAGCTTGGGTCAGGCCTATCTGAGTTCTCAAACAAACCTTGTGCTGCAATACTCCAAAGAGGTCTTGTTCAGCAGATGTACACAATGCAACTTGTCTTTTGATCTCTTGACGGCTGCTCCAATGAGCACTGATTGTGGTGCCAAGCAAAATTAAATCCTTGACAATCTTAATCTCTTCTCCATTTATCATGATGTTACAGATTGGTCCCGTTGTGAGAATGTTTGTTTTCTTTACAGTGAGCTGTAATCCACACTGAAGGCTGCAGTCCTTGATCTTTCTCAGCAAGTGCTTCAAGTCCTCCCCTCTTTTGGCAAGCAAGGTGGTGTCATATACATATCAACTCCTTCTTCTGATCCCGATACCATATTCTGCTTTTATAATCTATCTTCTCTTTTTATTTGCTTAGTTAGCCAATTTCCCTCAACTTATTAGCCAACCAATTTATCTTCCAGAGATCTGTATAGTATGTATAAATAGGACATACATTTCTTCTTTTCTTAGAAAAATAGTAAGATAAATTATACACTGGTTTTCACTCTCATTTGCACTTGATCTTAGCCAAAAGGATGAGAAGCGATTTTTTCACCCTCATTTGACAGCATATCTTGAGATCATTTTCTTTCATTCATAAAGGACATCCTAATTTTTATCATGCTTGTGCATTTCACTGTTTTGATATGATTTAACTTACTTTATTAGCCCCTACCAATGGAAATTTAGATGATTTCCAACTTCTTGTTGTTACAAATAATATTGTAATGCTTAATTTTAGGAATAAGTCATTTCACAGGGGTAAAATTATCTCTGCAGGATAAATTCTTAGAAGTTAAATTGCTAGGTCAAAAAACAGAAGAAGGTGTTAATTTCAATAAAGAGTGCCAAACTAATTTACACAGAGGTAATACTATTTTTAAAACCCTAATACATTAAAATTAAATAAAATCTATTAAAGAAAAATTTTAATGCTACTAAGGAATGCAGAAAAGACTGGAATAGACTTTTATTGTAATATTCTTGCCAAAACTAGAGAGATGAGAATCTTCAACAGCACTTTGGATGTATATAGTCAGGGAACTCCACAGGACAACTACATCC
>NW_022111320.1:14060396-14068012 GCF_000313985.2 Echinops telfairi | reverse complement strand
GGCCTATAATCTATAGGGTTGTGGTGTCATGGTTAAAACTCACATATGCAAAATTAACAATATAAGATGATTTCTGGCATCTAGCATACAACTTAAAAACCAGAACAAGCAAAAAGTGAAAGTCTTGAAACCATTAAAAATAAAAATAATGCTTTTGTATATTCAGCTCAGAGGGACATACCTTGATCTCTCTCCCATGTTTACCTTTATTTTCTATACAATTATAATTGTACATGTGCTTTTGCTTTGTTTTTTTATCTCTAGCAATTAGAATAAGAAACAAAACAAAAAGGGAAGCAAGGGTTCCTGGAAACAGGCACACCGTCTTTAGGAAACAGGAAAAAACTACGCACATCCACTAAAAGGTCCTAAAATCTGGAGCCGTTTCGTAGAGGAGCATTTCTGACGAGGATCCTGGTATTGCTGCAGCATCAAGTGCTCTTAGAGAGGATGTGCTTAAACCACCTCACAAAGGCTAACTGATGTGCTTCTCATGAGGGAGCTTCTAAAACCTCCCTCCCTTTTCTTTTAATTCGTTTTACATGAGCTTTTTGAAGTCCTCTTAACTATTTTGATAAACTACTATCAAATAAAACTTACTGTCACCAAGTGGATGCCGATTCATAGTGACCCTATGGGACAGAGTAGAACTTTCCCCAAAATGTAACCACTAGTCCAGCAGAGATCCGATAAAGCTGCCACAGCCATCTAAAACAGCGCATTAGAATGTGAATACCATCAGAACACACTTCAGTCATTTGCTGTTCTCAGGTGCCCTCCAGTCTGTATCATCGACTCACAGCAAGCCTGTGTCCTATAGAACGCTAGCCCCTTAATTGCTATGTTTGAGCTCACTTGTGTGCCCACTGTGTCAATCGTATCTGAGGGTCATCCTCTTTTTTGCTGACCAGAAACTCCAAAATATAGATGAACGTCTTGGATGCAATTAACTGCTCTATTACTATCGTTTAAAAGACCATCTATTAGCATTTTTGTACTTTGTTTTTTTTAAACTGGTCATATTTTTCACCCATCAATAATGAGGAACAAAAGAACATCATGGTGACAACATCACAGAACAACACCACAACACAGAAGATTAAAAAATTAGATGATTGCAGAATTATGTTTATCAAAAATTATGCTCATATTTGAATCCGCATGGCTTAATAACTGCAGCAATCACTACCATCTGTTGGGTTTTGTCCTCAGTAGCTGTGACAGGAAGATTTTATGAGGTCAATCTTCTTTTTAGTTGTGGCTCTCTTTCCTGCTCACTTTTTAGCTATTAAAATTGAGGGCATATTAAATTCCTCAAGAGATTGTTTTTTGGAGGCATTTGTGTGCAATGAAACTATAGGCCACAAAAGGTGCCCAGGAGGGGGGTGAGTTATTTTAAGGTTTAGACGAGCTTCAGCAGGCAAGCATTGGCCTGCTAATCACAAGGTCGGCAGTTCAAACTCACCAGCTGCTCCAAGGAGAAAGATGAGGGTGTCTGCTGCCATAAATAGTTATTTAAGGTCTCTATGAGTTGGAATCAGCTTGATGGCAGTTGAGTTTTATGATTAGATAGTGTGTGTGTGTGTGTGTATGAGAGAGAAAGAGAGACATCTTTAAGGATTATTAATATAGTTAAATGTGAGGCCAAAGTCCCACATTAAATGGCTCAGAGCAGCACAATTTATTCAGGATGACATGCCTTTGAAATGTGTTTATAACCTATTAAAAAGGTGCCTTGTCAGTGCAGTGGTTTAAGCACCTGGCCGCTACCTGGAAGGTCGTGGTTTTAAAGCTACCAGCTGCTCACTGGGAGAATGATGTGGCACTCACAGCCTCGGACACCCTGGGGAGCCACTTTATGCTGTGATGTAGGGTTGATAGGTGTCAGTTTTTATTATTCAAAAGGGAAATGATAAACTAGTTCTCTAAATCAACACTTCCCCACGGATGCTGTGAAAATGTTTCTCACAGTGGTAAAATGCAGGTTGGGGATCACTCCTTGCCTCCTAAATCAGAAACCATAGACATGGGCCCCGAGTATGTCTATTTTTTACATGATCTCTCAAACGATGGTTAAGCATCATGTGAAAACCAAGTTCACAGATTACATCTGGGATCTGCCACCTGGCAGACCTGAGTGATCCAGGGCTGGGCCGTGTGAGAGGATCAGAAGGGGAGGGCATTATCTGAGCCCGAAACAGAGGCAAGGCCTTTGCTACCTAGCTCACCCATTCCTGCCACTGTCCTTTGTGTTGTTTCCAGTATTGTTTATGTCTACCTCAGATTGCACACTCTACGAGGGGAAAAAAAACCCTCATTGTTCCCCTCACCATTGGCTCAAATTCAATATTTGCTGAGCGAATGCTTCAGGTATATTTATCCCCACTTTATAGGGGAGTAAATAGAGACTAGGTAACTTTGTCTTAAAACCACAGCATTTTCCATCATTTCAAACCTACTGCCATCGAGTTGATTCCAACTCATAGAAACCCTGTATTGGGTTTCTGAAAGGAGATCTACAGCTAGCTGCCCATTAAGCATTCACGTACTCCCAAAATCTCTGTTGGGAGTTTACTCAGAAAATAAACTAAATCATGTAGTGTATTAGAAGGAGAAGTGCTCCAATTTTAAACTAAAAATTAAGAAGGCTTCACTGTACCCAATGAAGGGTTTTTGAATAAAGGTTCTAAAAAGGAAAATGAGAGTCACAGTATCAGTCTTTAGAGGTCAGGGATGAACAGGTGCTGAAGATGGTGTATGTTTGAGGAAGCTGGGAGGGTAAAGCAGAGAGCCTGGAGATTGGGGCTGTTAGTTGAGGTCGAGTGGGCCCCCTTTCATGGCGAACCCATGGGTTACGGAGTAGGACTGGGTTTGCTTGGCTAGTCTTAGAGAGTCCTGAGTATGGCACTGAAAATGGCCCCTTCCAGATCGGGCTGAAACATCTGGTCTCTCACAAACAAAGAGACCTGTGTGTCAGGATCAATAGCCGGAGCTGGTAGAAGTTCATGCTCAAAAGCAGATTCATACATTCCACTTTCCACCAAAACGATGACTCTCCAAAGCTAATGACTCAAGGCTAACCACTAGGCTGAGAAAAATCATGTGGTATGGAAACTATGTAATCTTTGCCAGATTATATAAATTCAGAAGACACTGTTTCACTTGCCTAATATCCAGCATTGGTTCATGCTCTCTAAGTTGATACTAGTCATAGTGACCTTGAGGACAGAGTAGAGGTATTGCTTTGGGTTTCTTGAGACTTTAAATCTTTACAGGAACAGACAGCCTCATCTATTTCCTGTGGAATAATTAGTGGGTCCCAACCCTAACCTTGTAGTTAGTAGCTCAACGTAGCTTCTCAGTGTAGCCGACACCACCACCATGCCTTCTTAGCACGCAGATGAAAACCCCAAACCAATTGTCATCAAATTGATTCCAGCTCATAGCTGGAAGCCCATGTACAGGGTTTCTGAGAGTCTGCATCTTTATGGGAGCACAGAGCCTCAACTTACTCCCATGGAGCAGCTGGTGTGTTTGAGCCTCTGGCCTTGTGGTAAGCAGACCAATGCTTATCTGACAGTACCACCAGGGCTCCTCTATGTACATGAGGAATAAAAATTGCCTCAATTTATTTTATGTCGGGCTTCCAACTGGTTCATTCTGGTTTGAACCCCTGCTGAGAAGTTACATTTTCCATCCCACAAATATTGAAACAGAATGGACAAGATCCCTAGGCAAATCTCATGTATGCATGAGAAAGACCTGGGGCCCCATAAGTCTCACCCCCGGAGGGGTCGCTAAAATGTAGACTCTGATTCTGTAAATCTGGGGTGGAAATGCAAATTCTCAGTAGGGAGGTGAACTGGAATGAAGCAGTTGGAAGCACTGCTTTAAAGTGCTTAAGTAAGTAAAGAGGTTCTTGGCTCTTTACTGATGGGAAATATTTAAACTAAATTATTTCTCACTTATCAATAATTAAATCATTTTCTTTGAAGTTTATTTCCAAAGAAAGCAAGATACACAATCTGGAGCCAGACTATCAGAACTGGGGCATCTCCTGTCACAGGCTCACAGGTGTCAGCAGACCTGCATGCCCAGGCACAGTGTCAGAAGACTGACCGTCACTTACTCTCTGTTCAGTGGCTTCCCACTGTATTAATGCCAGAACAGAACGACAAAGCCAGGCAGGCACATGTGCTCCTGGCACTGGATATCCGGCTGTCAGCATGCTCTTCTCCCCAAACCACTGGGATTTGGGTAAGTTTCAATGGATGGAATCGCACACAGTAATTGAAAAGACAAGCTTGTTGAACCACAGCAATAAACTGGCATTAAGAGTAATTTCTTTGAAGGACCATATTTAAATGGACCCTGCAAGAATCCCCCAAGCAGAGCGAATATGAAGGAAATAGGTTTACTGTTAAAGAGAGAAGGGTCTTTATGTGGTCCTTCACTAGATGGTCATGAAGACGCTGGACTTCAAGGCCAGTTTTTCTTCTTATCTTTGCTGCGTACAATGATATCCTCAGTCCGTTTCAGTGGAAAGAGCCATGGTGGTATACTAGTTACATGTTGGGCTGCTATTTGCAAGGTCAGTGGTTCAAAACTACACCAACAAGGCTCCTCTATTAAAAACTAGCCAGTGAAAAACTAGCTGTGTTTCAAATCAGTGTGATTCATAAACAAATGTGGGGATGGCACAGGACTGGGAACAATTCATTCCATTGTGCTTGGGGTAGCCATGAGTTGCTGTCTTACTCTACAACAGCTAACAACAGAAACAAATAGAGATACATACATATGCTGCTTACAGGAGCCCTGGTGGCATGGTGGTTATGGATTGGGCTGCTAAATGCAAGGTCAGCAGTTCAAAACCACCAGAGACTCAGTGGGATAAAGGCTGGGCTTTCTACTCCCATAAGGAGTTATGGCATCGGAAACCCACAGGGGACAGGTCTACCCTGTCCTGTAAGGTCGCTCTGAGTCAGCATCCACTCGATAGCAGTGAGTTCAGTTTGTTTGTTTTTATCCAGTTGGCTAACTTCTACCTGGTCCCTGGATGATACAATCATCTACTCACTTCCAGGTTCATGGTTCACACCTGATCAGCAGAATCAGGGAAGAAAGGCAGCCAATTTGCTTCCATAAAAATCACAGAAAACCCTACAGTGCAGTTCTACTCCAAAATCCATGGGGGCACGGGGAGTCAGCATCACGCTGACGTTTAGACTGTTAAATTGTTATTGATTTACTATTAGTGAGGTCTGAGAATTGTACTTAGGTTTCTGGATACTTGCTTTTGTAGTTTTCCTATAAATGCAAATACATGCTGCTTCATCTTTTTTTTTCTTAAGAGCTCATTTTATTTCCCTTATTTTTTTAATATGTAGTACTTTTAATCGTCTCTAAAAATTTAGAGACTAAAACAAACAAAAACCTCGCTGCCATCCAGTGGATGCTGACTCACAGTGACCCCCTGTGGGTTTCTGAGACTAACTGTTTACAGAAGTAGAAAACGAAGTCTCTCTTCAGTAGCGCTGCTGCTAGTTTCAAACTGCCAACCGTGTGAACCACAGCCCAATGCACAACCACTGCACTACCAGAGCTCCTGATTTGCCTTTCAACCACATGAGAGCACTCTTCCCATTTCCTCTCTGGGTCCCCTTCCTCAGTCACCCTTCTTTCCTGTCCCTCCTGCCTTCTGAGCTTTGCTTTTGGGCAAAAGCAGCCCTGTTGTTGCCCTTTGGTTGATTGCACTGGGGGTACGTGTCTCCCTCGCGTTATTATTCATTTTATAGGTCTGTCTATGATGGCAACAGTTTGACTTCTACAAGCCCTCCTCTTTCAAATCTTTACTTCACAGAAGCATCATATGGCCCAACATTGTATTCATTTTTGTATGTAGAACATTTAGTAGAATTTCTTGACAAGAACAATTCTAAACAAATGTTTATAGACTCAAAGAGAGACAATTAGATTAATATTTTATGAATGAACAACCAAAACAAAACTGGGCTGGTGTGAAAATAACTAGAATTGAGTTTTGACTTCACCAAAAACTAACATTGGGAAGACTTTTACTCTTACTTGAGCTCTGTTTCTAAGTCTACAAATGGGAATTATAATGTGTTCTCCACTTTTTATTTGAAATGGGTATGCAGATGAGAGAGTAAAGCTCTAATGCTCCAAGTTTCACAGGGGCTGTAGAGAGGACTATGGGCTCTAATAGAATATCTAGATCCAAATTGGGTGAGAAGCAATGTGATCCTGGGAAAGTTACCAATGCCAAGGAGATCATAACACTTCGGTGACCTATTTGGCTCCTATTAGGATGGGTCATTCAAATATCAGAAAGTGCTATCGCCGTTTTAAAAGATCTATTATAAAATATTTTTTATTTTCATTTTGAAATAATTTTAGAAAGAAATTAAAAGGATGCAAGGTTTTTTACATAACCCTTCACCCAGGTTCTCCAAATGTTAATGTCTTGCATAGTGGATTATACAATTGAACCACTAATCACAAAGTCAGCAGTTCAAAACCACCAGCCACTCCACGAGAGAAAAAGTGAGACTTTCTCTTGCCTTAAAGATTTATAGTCTTGGAAACCCATGGGGCAGTTCTACTCTCTCTGTCCTATGGGATTGCTATGAGTCAGAATTGACGTGGTAGCAGTAAGTTTAAATTTATAATTACAGCAAAATAATCGAAAGTTGGATATTAATATTGACAGGATACTATGAACTAACCTACAGACACAGAAGCTCAGGGCACTGAATACCTCAGACCCTCTGGTATTTATGCTTTAACTGCAGATTTGGCAGTGGTCTGTAAATTGGTAAGAAGGGGAGCTAAGGGCATTTATATTCCTTGCTAGTTTGATTCATCTGAATATGCACAGAGCAGCAAGTCAGTGTAATGACAAATTTAATAATTCTGTCTCATGACACGTGCGTGTAATTGGGGAAGGGGGTGCTTTTAAGATACCATTCATCAGTGTCTACAGCTCTGGGCCCAGAACTACCTACCAGCGACCACTACCAACTCCTTTGAAAAGGATCACATTAGAAGGTGCTGGATAGAATGGGAGACAACTGTAGGCTAAAAAAATTGAGTAAGAACCTTTTGAAAACAGTTAATATCAACCTTGGACATATTTTATCGAATACAAACCTCTATGCAGCTTCAGAGGAAAACCACCTGAAGTATTTTATAACTGTGGGGGCCTAAAATCATTTCGCAATTTATCACACGCACTTATATTTTCAACCGGAAGTGTACTCAGCATAATGCAGACACTATGGATGTAAACAAAATGTAACACTGAACCTTCGGTGACCTTGTGTGGTGGAGCTGAATTCCTTTCCAAAAGCTGGAATGTTCCAGATGGTCTTAGAAAAAGGTCTAGTCTACTTCAGTAAAAATGGAAGGGTTGGGCTTGAATCTTTTAGACTCTCTGCAGTTCTGAAGTTGTTTGATTCTGTGATTCACTCACTTGCCTATTTAAACGTTGCTGTGCAATGTGCCTTTTACCTCAAAATATCCTAATCAGTAATAGATTCACTTCTCTCCCTTTAATAGAGCCTTTGTAGCTGCTTAAACACTCTCCAAACCTC
>NW_022111320.1:14058922-14059922 GCF_000313985.2 Echinops telfairi | reverse complement strand
GGCCACACAGGCTCCATTGATTGTCATTTTAAAAGTTAAGATTGTCATTTTAAACGAGAGGACAGATTTTTCTTGTAATTGATATTAAAATACCGAATCCACCTTAATGGAATTTGTCACGGGGCCTGGGGCATCAGGACTGCGGTCTCAGAAGACAATGAGGTCACTTGGCACAATGCAGTACACCCAGCAATGTTCTACATCCTCATTTGGTGGGTCATGCCTGAGGTGTTACAACTCATGAGCGAGCAGCCATCTAAGGTTCAAACATTGGTGTTCCCCATTCAGAAGGAAAAGGAATGATGAAAATCAAAACACATATGGAAATGAACACACCAATGGAGAACCACATAAACATCAGTGTCTAAAGCTCTGAGCCCAGAAGAGCTACCACTACCAACCCCTATGAAAAGGATCACATTAGAAGGGGCTGGATAGAATGGGAGGCAATTGTAGGACAAAACTCAAATCATAAAAAATACCAGACTTACTGTTGGGTAGAAACTAGTGGGACAACCTCCTCCCCAAGACAATAGTCCTTACCCTTCAGATCTTGAACTGGACTCCCCTCCATACTAGGGTATCAATCGTGGAAGATAAAAAAGGGCAACATTTACCTAAGGACAAAGTTCAGCAGGTTAAGAAAGGAGGACGAATGGAAACAAAACAGGGAGGAAGTGGGATAAGAGATAGTACATTGAAGGGATTTCAATGGATGAGTTTCATCAGGATGTATATAAATTATTGAATGTAAAACTATGATCAGCTTTGCAAAACCTTCACCTAATTCAAAATACCCCCCAAAAAAATCATTTAAAAAATGGAATCTACTTATGTCCTTGGCCCCTTGCCTATTCCAAGTCATGCTGTAGGTTTAGAAAAAATTATAAGGAGTTCGGGTTATAGTGATCATCAGTTTAATGTATTTTTTTTCAGAGTTTATTAATTGGGAAGTGTTTCCAAACTACCATTCTGAAATGTACTGTAAATTAAAAGGCAA
>NW_022111320.1:14057513-14058650 GCF_000313985.2 Echinops telfairi | reverse complement strand
ATGACCCACTAACCTACTAAGAAAACTAAAAGGTTGAAATAAAAGTCATGAAGTAATTGGATTTGTTGAATGAGTAGGTTTTGGAAATATCAGATGCAGGCAAGAGGATGTAGCAGGGACCCACCAAAGATGTTTTTGAACAGCAAGAAAGAAAAGGAGGAAGTAATCTAGCGAGGCCAACAAGATGAATAGTGAGAAAAGAAAATACTTGCTGTATGAAATCCAGGAAGCATTTAACCGTAGGGTTTAGAGAAGACAGAAAAGGAGCATTTTAACCCCGATGTCCCTGGGTAGATGTGCAAAATAGTAAAGCAGAACTGAGAAACCTGGTGTGGAAGAAAATGACTCAATGGAGTGGAGGCAATCAGAGCACTATATAGTAGTAGCTTGACAAAGGGTTGTGCTAAAACTAAACAGGAGCCCTGATAGCACAATTATGTGCTCAACTATCACGTGGAGGCTATGGTTTGAACCCATCAGCAGTTCCACCGGAGAGAAAGCCTGGTCATCAGCTCCCATAAACATGACCATGTAGGAAATCCCATGGGGCATTGCTGCTCTGTGCTTCCGCACGCATCTGTGGCTGGAGTCAAGTAGGCAGCAGACAACAGCAGCTGCGCTGAGTGTGTATTCAACTACTCACCTTCTTCAGCACACACAGCTTGAGTCGAAGTTGTCTTCCTTCTAAAGGGTTCATCTGTCTTTCCTCCAAACCTGACCTTCAAAAGTGCCCCCCCCCACCCCAAAGGTGGAAATTCAGATGGTGTATGGTGGATTTTCTTAAGGTCAAGTCATAAACCTTAATGTTATTCTATGTTGACATTTAAAAGATTCAAATTTGAGCAGCCTTCATATACTATAGAAAGCATAGCTTTATGTCAAAGTTGCAATTTAGGAAAAATGTGTTCCCTAGAAATAAGTATGGCACTTAGAATTGCTTAATTGCTTAAATATTTTAACTGCATAAAAAAATCATAATGCTTGTTTACATTTCCCAATTAGAGATCAATAGAGGGCTTTAAGAAGTAGTCCTTTAAAGGGCATTTATAGATGTCTAGATAAAGACATGTACATATGCAAATATATTTATATGAGGATGGGGAAATAGATCTATGAGCCTATATTTATAAGTTTAGT
>NW_022111320.1:14051615-14053037 GCF_000313985.2 Echinops telfairi | reverse complement strand
ATTTTTTTAAAAGAAAGAAAAGAAAAATGGAATTAAAAGAGTGGATTTTTTCCACAAACTTTTTGAAACCCCCTTATACTTCCTTTGGAAAGGGAGTTTGATGTAATACATAATTTTGGAGACTAAAAATCTATACCCACTCCATATGCTTCTTTTAAAAACACATGAGCTAGAGAATTAAATCCAAAGCCATATCCCCAGACGATCACTCCCTCAAGTCCATTCTGCTATTTCTTACCAGAAGACAGATAGCAGCGTCACTCTATAATCATTCTGCAGGTGTTTCTTTTAAAAACTGTTTGCCTAAGGACATTGACAGCTTCCTGATACAGAGTCCTTGTCTATAAGCTATTACTCCAGTGGTGCTGGTCCTCAGCAAGATTTAGAAACATGTTTCTCAATCTTTTATTTACCTCCGCATACCTGAGAAAAAGAGATATATTCCTCATCAGAAATAGTCACTCTGCAGTAGGTGGTAGAGATAAGGTGTAAATTAATACTTTAATAAAAGTCTCAGATGTTAGTCCAAGGCTCTTCACTACCCACCACTCTTCAATCTTGACTGGGACCAATACTTCTGAGAATCGGTGCTATAAGAAAAATATGAGGATTTCAAAAAGAGTATTAAAGCGTCTGGCATTTTTAGTTCCTACTGTGAACTAGGTGCATTTTATGTTTTCGTGTATTAAATCTCAGTGGCACAAGAAAAACAGAAACTTTGCAAGAGAGGAAGTAAATTAACTTCTTCAAACACTCATAAAGCACCTACTACAGACAAGGCATGTGCAGTTTTCTGTTACCCTCACAGTTGGGCGTCTACCCACCCAGCAGCTCTGAGGAAGAAAGGCCTGGCAGACCGCTTCAGCAAACATTACAGTCAAGGAATGCCTATTTTGTAAGATATGGGGTCTCCAAGAGTCAAAATCAACTTGATGACAAAGAGATTCCTCCCTCCCCTCACCCAGGTTTACAGCAGTCAAAATAATGTACATATTTTCTAAAAGCTTATAATCTAAGGACTCAGAAGAGTGTTAACTCACCCTAAATGGAAAAGGGATTTGAGAACAGCCTGTGTCCCCATTCCATTCTACCCTTCCACAGACCGCTCACCATGACATGATCTTATGAATAACCTGCCTTTCCTCCAAGCCCAACATCTAACTCATTTTCATTTCATGGACTCGTTTTCATTTCAAGCAGATGACCTCTACTGCGGACAAGACACAAGATGTCATTGCGTCCTAAAGCTTACCATGAACAAGCAAACACACATGAAATTCCAACTGCAAATGGTGTTAAACTTAACGAAGGAAAACCGATAATGCTCTATTTCAGAATTCTCTCCTGTGGATTCCCAGACACTACATCTCCGTTCCGGTCAGTACCCATCTGTGAGCAGACAGAGGCTCTGGGTCACTGTGA
>NW_022111320.1:14038476-14050685 GCF_000313985.2 Echinops telfairi | reverse complement strand
CACGGAGAAGGCTGGCTCAAAGGCAGACTTGCATGGGAGTGGGAGCAGAGGAATGGGAATTTATTTAGGACAGACATATCTGCCATGCCTATGAGATGACTACTTTTACAGTCAAGAAGTGAACGGATATGCATAGCTGCAGTCCAGAGCACATGTCTGGGGTTGGGGAACATTTGGGAGTTGTCAGCTCCCTTAAGGCAATCAGGAAGCATGAGCTTTCCTGGAGGGTGTGGGGAACAGGAGACCTGTGGGCTGCTCTGGGAAATCCACCCACAGTGAGACTGTCTAGGATGAATAGCCAAAATGAACTTCCATTTGAGCACAGGACCTTTCAGGAAGGGAGGACACACCATACGTGTTTTTAGCCTAAAAATGAACTGTTTCACAAAGTCTTTTCTACAGGTTGGAAGAATGGCATCCACCTTGGACTAGTTGATATGTTACGTTGAACCACTTGAATTGCCTTGGATTTTTTCATGGTAAGTCATTTATAGTGAATACTGACAATTTAATAAAAGTTAACCTAATACAAACGTGTATTCGGTGATCTGTCTATCCTGAGGTTAAATACACATCTTGAGGACACTGTGTAGTTCTAAACTGCTGTCATTTCCATACATGAAGGGCAAGTGTTTCCTAATTATAGAAGCTTCTTTATCACCTTAGATACTGTGGGAGGTAAACAACAAATCGTCCATGGTGAGCTGCATACCACTTGCCAATTAGTGTGGCTGTGACAATCAAACTGACGGGCTGACGATGCCACTGACAACCTATCACATCTTCTGACTGTTGACAACCCCAATGATACTCTTCCCTAGTACGTCTCAGCATACAGAAGAACAAGCACTTGTTCTTCACACATTTCAAAATTTCCATCTGGCTTAAGAAAACCCTGAATTCATACTCCTTTCTAGATGGGGCCTGGGAGACATTTGAAGGAAATTAATGACATGGATGACTGCTCTATAATTTAATCTTAGCTTGGAGAGAAACCAGGCTTTGAAAATTATTCTGACATAATTTGCATTACTTTGTATAATTACAGGTCTACCCCATTTTACCAAACAGATGTATTCCAAACAATGATGCTTATCTTTCAATAAAACAAAAAGTTCACTACTATCACATCAATTCTGACTCCTAGTGACCTTGAGATAGCGTCTTTTTATAGGAGTAGACAGCTTCATCTTTCTCCTGCAGAGATGCATGGGCTTGAACCACGGACCTCAAGGTTAAGAGCTCACTTTATAACCCACTAAATGACCAGCGTCACTATGAGTTGGATTCCGCGTGATGGCAGCTCCAGTAGCAGACATTAATTACAAAGGGCCTCCAACTTTGAAGAACAGAATGATCACATCAGAAGCCTGCTATATTTGGGCAGATAAATGTATAGGTAAATTGGGGCAGAGTCAGAGAGAGAGAGTTTGAGTTGGAAAAGAGGGCAACCAGAGGATGTATTCCTCACCTAAAAAAAGTGTTTGTTTTGTGCTCCAAAACAGGGGCTCTATAACACCAATTTAGTTGGGATGAGGAAAGGTGGGAGCCGGTTCTAGTCTACCTACAGGCTCACCGCAAGTCAGAATTGACTCAATGGCATTGAGGAGCTGCCAGTTGGGAGAGCTCGTTTAACATAACTTAACAGTAGAGTTTCGTTGTTATTATAAATGAACATCCTCTACTATTACTCAAAGTTGATTTTTCTTCTTTTTTGTAGGGATCAGAACTGTAATTGTTAAGTCTCCCCCACGCCTTTTTAAAACTGAATGTAAGTGATTTCCTAGTTGATTTCTAGGTGTAATACCTATGCATTGTGTAGTAGCTACAGACTATTCTATAAAAATACCCAAAGGATATGGGTGCCTTCTGAAGTTATGATTACATCACAGAACCATGTGTTGGCTAGAACGAAAGGCTCACTTGGTACCACATGGTGATACAAAGCACAACATACATAGCTTTCTATGCTTCATTTTCCTCCTTTATAAAATGAGAATTAAATAATGCCTGTCTCACAGGGCTGCTATAAAAATTACAGGGGAGCATGCATGCACGTGGGTAGAGGTACTAGCACAATATCTGCTATCATTTCCTGA
This sequence comes from Echinops telfairi, assembly GCF_000313985.2. Lineage (NCBI taxonomy): Eukaryota > Metazoa > Chordata > Mammalia > Afrosoricida > Tenrecidae > Echinops > Echinops telfairi. Next base: position 14,048,586 of record NW_022111320.1, on the reverse strand, counting down.
CTCACGTGACAGAGCATAACTGCTCCAACTGAATTTCTAGGCAGTATCTTTATAGGGTCAGATTGTCAGATCCTTCTTCAGCAGAGCTGACATCGATTGCAAACCACTAACATTTTGATCAACAGCCAAGCAGTTAATTAGTATTCCATCAGCGCTTAGATCATGGTGAACAGAACATAAAAAATAGTGATATCTTCTGGATTTCTTTTTGCCCAGCACCATGGTCTCTTTAAGACTTGGTACTGATTTACACACTCACTAATAGTCTCCATGTGAGACGCAAGTAAATATCAGGAACATCTAGCTGTAAATCCACTGCTCAATATTGTCTTCACTATAACTTCATTAATTTCTACCTGCTGACATACTGTCCAGATTTTCCAAACTAAATTGTATGGTGGATGTAATGTGTCACAGATTCTTGAATTCAACTGGGAAAGAAGAGCACACACATATGGTATAGTTAGTCATTTCATATACACATTTCTAAACCAAACCATTTCAGCATTAGCAACCATTATTGTAGATACTTGGGTAAAATACATCAGAAAGGACTTCAAAAAGTTTGTAGGAGAATGGCATTTAAAGATAATGGAATTTTTCACAAGCATTTTGAAGCCCCTCATGCAGTTATGCACTGAAAGAGCAAAACAAGTTTTCTTAATTTCCCTTAAAATAATTCATCCTGGCATAGTGTTTTGCCAGTAGCTGTGAATTTACTTCGTAAGCATCAACACTTCTTTCTATTTTAGCCATTTCCACGAAACTTTAAGAAAATGCATAATCCAGTTTATTTCAGAAAACAGGGCGACAATGTGTCCTCTTTATTTATGTCAGAGGATGGTCATGGCGAATAAGCTGACTCCTGTCTTCATGCACTTAGTATCTACTGAGACCATCCACGGTCCCAGGGGGTTTGTGTGCTTTGGCTTTTCTAGGGGGTCGGACAGCTACGGTTTTTCATTCTATAGTCCTCCCCGCCTTATCTTTGGCTAGCATCTTTGGTACATTTGTATGCACATCAAAGAATAGTAAATAATTAGCAATTTAGAGTAAAAAAGTGCTGAATCAGATTTTAAGAGGCCCTCTGAGGAGCAGATTGAATTTTATAGTCAGGAAATTGGCTGAATTTGGATGTTTACTTCCTGATTCTAAGATGTGTTTAAGTGGGAATTTTGGATTCATATGATTAATGACATGTTTCTCTTACTGGTTTTTCATTATTTGTGATTCTAAATGTGTAGAAAGAAGAAAATGCTGGTTATAATGTTAGCTGGTACACAGTTATAAAGTGAAACTGAGTATATGGTTTTAATTTTTTTAGCCTTATAATTAAATGATTGTCTTAACTAATATAAAGACAGCAATTAATCCAGCTTGCCATAGATGGTTAATGATCCTCGATGACGGATTATTCAGGGTTGGTGGCTAGCTGAACATTGATTCCACTGGATAAAAAAGTAGAATATGTTTTACAGCAGTTGCGAAATTGATGTCAAATCAAAAAATAAAATTTCCAATCTGGGTAGCATAAAAGGAAGGTGATGTGGGAGTAGACAACAAAAACACTTTTTTTAAGGCTAAAAAATGAACAAGAGCCAATATTTTAAAGAACACTGACTTCCTTCAACAAAAAGCAAGCCAAAAACCGTACCATGAATTATGTACCAAGTCTCAGCAAGTCAGACAAACCAAATATAGACAATGAATGCAATCCTTTTAAAATAAATGGATGAAATACTTCACATTTTCGGCTGATTTGCTCTCCTTTTTGAAGTACTTCAATAGTTCCTTTTCCTCCTCTTACCCAGACTCATAAGGTAAGAGTCCTTCTTCCCCCACCACTTTCTTATTCAAAGGTGGAGGGGCCTTGTGCAAGGTCCATGAATAATGTCAGCACGACAAAAAACACAGAGAATGGCAGTGAGCTGGTCCACACATTCAACTTATACACATTAGACCCTCTTTTGACCTGCTTGTAATCACTGCTCTGTGGCCAATCCAGGCACAAAAATGGTTGATTGGGCATCCCAAATCTCTCTTCATCTGAAGCATCAAGGCTAGTACTGCCAAGTCACTGTCTTCTCTGCCTCTTCCCAAGTCCTGCCATGTTTACTCCTTGAACTCAGGTCTGACATTCTGACACGAAGAGTTAGGTTTATATGTCTTTTCCAGTATAAAGCTATATGATCAGTACAAATGCCCCACTCACTGCCCTTGAGTCGATTCTGCCCTAGGTTCTAAGGCGGTAAGACTTTACAGAAGCAGAATGCAACACTTTCCCCTCAAGCTGCACAGGGAGTGTGTTTAGCATGGGGTAGCCAGTGCTCTACACGGTTCTTATCAAGGTGAAAACTTCTCCTGATGTCTTCATTTCCAAAATGAGGAATTTAATATGCTTCCTTACACATACTCCTCTGTATATATTTTTCAAATCATCTGGAGTAATTGAGGCATGACATCATTATTAATTTTATCTACCATAAAGGATCTTATACAAATAATTTTGTCACCTGAATTATTTTGCAAACAAAACAGTAAAGAAATAAATCTTCCTTGTTTCATTATTTTTATCTTTTTTATCTTGAATTCTTGATTCTGATTATTTGTTCAAAATTTCTTGATGTTCTTGCTAAATTTTAAAAATCCTTTTATGACAGAGAACATCATTCATTCTTGTCCCAATGCATGCTACATATGAATTTTTAAGTTGTAAAATTTTTCATGGAAACTTTGTACCCTTTGCCCCACTGCATTCCATCACTATATGCTACAGAAGCATATATATTTTCTTGTATTACTTACAGTTTTTTCTTCATCTAAAAATATGTAACAAAATAAAAACTTTAACATGTCTTGTTCCCTCTTCATTAATTTTGCTTGGTATTAGGTGAGGCCAAATAATATAAAAATATTTCCCTTGTACTGTTTTATTTTCATTAGTCTCAGTTACCTGTAGTTCAGTCTTTCATACTTTCCTTCACAACATAAGACCATAGAAAATGGTAGTGCGCTGGCAGACATACATGGTTTAAAACAAACACTATATACATTTAATTATGACTTTACTGAAACATAGCAAAATATAAAAACTCAATGCCATCAAGTCAATTCCAACTCATAACGACCCTATAGAACAGAGAACTTTCCTTGTGGGGTTTTGAACTTGTAAATCTCTATGGTGGCAGAAAGCTTTCTTTCTCTTTTGGAACACCTGGTGGGTCTCTAAACTGATGACCATGTGGTTAGCCACCCAACTGGAAATCCATCACAACACTAGGGCTCCCTGCACACCATAACAGTCTCTCTTTTAAGGTGTTTTTTTCAGTATGTTCACAGAACAGTACGACCATCATCACTATCTAAGCTTAGAACATACCACCCCATAAGGAAGCCCCCAAACTACTAGCAATTACGCCAATTACTAATTGCCTTCTTCCCCTAGCAGTCCTCTACATCTGTGGCTCTGGATTTAATTTAGCTATTTCCCTGGCCACATAGAGATTACAACTTGGTCTGCTAACCAAAAGGTCAGTTGTTTGAAAATACCAGGAGCTCCAAAGGAGAAAGACGAGGTTTTCCACATCTATAAAGTTATAGTTTCAGAAACCCACAGGGGAAGTTCTACCCGATAGGTCACTATGAAGAATTGACTTGATGACAGTCAGTTATTTCATACAAACTGTTCATGTACTATGTGACCTGTTGTAGCTGGTGTTTATCACTTATGCTTTCAAAGTTCATCCATGCTATAGCATGTATCAGTCCTGCATGCCTTTATATGATTAACAATTTGTACGAATACATGGTATTTTGCTTATAGATTCATCAGTTGATGGTCATATGGTTGGTTTCCATTTTCAGGCAATAGTGAATAATGTGCAATGAACATTTGTGTCCCAGTTTTTGTGTGGACATGCTTTCAATTCTCCTCAGCATATATGTAGAAGTGGTATTGCTGGGTGAGATAGTTAAGGTTTATTGTGCCAACCTGGCCAATACAAACATGTGATTAATTGAAGGGCGGAGAGATAAATGGCTCAGTGAGCCTCACCTTTTGAGTTCTCTCGGGTCTCTTGCTTTCTGATGGTCGGACCAGGGTACAGCTGCCTCAGCCAGTTCCTTGCTGGCAAGACTCACTTCCTGCAAGACATCCCCCAGGAGAAGCCACATGGACCTGACCCGATGCAGCCCTGGGTGCTGGAGCAGCCATGTGGAGACCCCTGCCAGTGCTGCAATGCTTACACATTCCCTGCAGTCGTTGTCATTGTGTTTTGTGAGATGGAGGACTTTGTAGATTGGTGTCAGACATACAGGCTTAATGTTGGACTTGTGGGCTTGGACAACCCTTGTTTGGGATGCTTTCTTAATTTACACTTACCCTTTATATAGAACTCTCTCTTATACACATATGAGTTTCTGTGGATTTGTTTCTCTGATGTACCCAGACTAACACACTAGGCCATATGCTAACTCTTAAAAGCCCAAGTCGTGCTAAAAGTTAAGCACTTGGCTAACAGGTTGGCAGCTTGAGCCCACTCAGCAGCTTTGAAGGACAAAGACTTAACTGGTGATTTGTTTCCATCAAGATTACAATCTAGAAAACCCTACTGGGCAATTCTACTCAGTCTCATGGGGTCACGATGAGTTGAAAAATGATGTGTCGGCACCTAACACCAACTGTGAATGATAGCTAGTATTTTGAGAACCCGAGCGACTCTTTTCCAATGCAGCTGTACCGTTTTATGCTCTCACTGGCAATATGTAAAGGTTCCTGCTACTGCACATTGTCACTTATTATTTCTGGCTCTTCTGATTCTAGCCATCCTTAGTTGGGGGTGAGCATTCTAGTGGGGGAGGAATGGCTTCTCATTGTGGTTTCCATTTGCATTTCCCTCATGAGCAACGCTAACCAGCATCTTTCATCTGCTAGCTGGCTGTTTGTAGAGCTTCTCTGGAGAAACACCTATTCAGAATCTTTGTCCATTTTGAAATTGTGCTATTTATGCTTCTATCATTAAGCTGTAAAAGTCCTTATATTGTATGTACTAGTTCTTTATTAGATTTACGATTGGTGATAGCTTCTGCCATTTTGTGAGTTGTTTTTCAATTTTTTAGACTTTCATGCCGACAGTATTTTGGTAAAGTAAAATGTATCTCTTTTTTTGTACTTGTTGTTCATGCTTTTGATGTCTAAGACTCTCTTGCTAAATCTGAGTTCATGAATAATTATGTTTTCTACTCTATGATAAAGAGTAGAAATATGTTTTTAGCGCAAACATTTAGGCTTATTACCCACTTTGAGCTAATGTTTGAATGTGCTGCGATGTAGGGTTTTGCATGTAAATATCCATTTATTTTGGTCCTTAACGATGTTTTGCAGTTTTCACGGTTCAATGCATTACCCACTACAGAACAAAACACTGGTCCTATACCAACTTCACAATTGTTGCTGTTTGAGCCCATTGTGACCACTGTGTCAGTCCATCTTGGTAAGGATTTTTCTATGCTTCTCTTTACTAAGCGTAACATGCTTCTTCTCCAGGAAATGCTGAGACAAAGTCTTGCCATCCTTGCTTTTAAGACAAATTTCTTCATTCTTCTGGAAGTCTGTGGTATATTCAATATTCGCCCACACTATAATTCAAAGGCATCAATTTTCCTTATTGTCTTTGCTTTTTTACATTTTAAAGAGATCTTGTGTAGTATATTTGTTCAATGCAATTGATCATTGGACTTCTTGAACACTGCTTCCATGTGAGTTGATTGTGGATAAAGTGAAATGAATTCCATAAGGACTTCAATATTTTCTGCACTTCGTATGATGGTGCTTACAAGTGTAGTTGTGAAGAATCCAGTTTTCTTTACATTGAGATATGATCTATCCTAAACGTTGTCATCCTTGGCTGTCATTAGCAAATTCATTAGTAAATGCTTCAAGTCTTCTTCACACTCGGCAAGCAATGCTGTGTCACAGCATATGGCAGGTTAGTGATTCTTCCTCCAATTCTGATGCCACCTTTCTCTTCATATAATCCCAGCTTCTGGGATTATTTGTTCAACATACAATTGAATTAGTACGGTAAAAGAATACAACTCTCTAATGCACACATTTCCTGATTTTTAGACCAGGCACTATAATCTTGCTATGCTCAAACAACAGTCTCCTGGCTCGTGGATGGGTTCCAAATGAGCATAATTGAGTGTTCTGAAGTCCCCATTCTTTTCAATGCTAGCTATAACTTGTTTTGATACACACAGGTGAATGGTCAACAAAAAGTAGGTAAACATCTTTTTACTATTCTCTACTTTCAACCACAATCTATCTGATGCTAACGATTATATCCCTCATTCTATTCCTCTTCTCAATTTAGCATGGATTTTTGGCAGTTCTCTGTTTATGCTACAACGTTTCTTTCTTTTAACATTAAGAGCTCTTACAGATATTACAATCCATAGTTTCATTAGATCGAGCATAATTGTACAATTGCTGTCATCATTTTCAACATATTTTCTTTCTTGAACTCTTTGATATCAGCTCTCCTTTTCCCCCTCCCTACCACCCTCATGGACCCTTATATAATAATAATAATAATTATATATATATATACACACACACACACACACACCCTTATATAAAATTATCCAGAGCAAAATTTTACTTGATATTAATAATAGTTAATTTCCTCATTCTGTTGGTTCACCTTTGTTTGGTATGGGCACAGATATAGATATTTTCTAGCCAGTTGGCCAGGTAGCTATTTTCCAAAATTTCTTGGCACAGACAAGTGAGCATCTGTTTGTTAAAACATTTCAATCGGTATTTTGACAATGTTTGGAGCCCTGTTTTACACCAATGCCTGTAGTGGATCTTGGACAGCTTTCTTTCAATAACGTAAGTTCTTGATCCTATGCTACCTCCTAAATTGGCCGCATATCAATCACTTCTTGTTGGTACAGTGAGTGTTTATTCTTTCCATTTATATTTTATTTTTTATTCTTTCCATTTGTTAAAGAAATGTATTATTGTAATTTGGTTGAAAACTTACAACTTTCCATTCAACAATTCACACTGAATTTGTTTCATAATAGTTGGTATCCAATTTTTTTCTTGCCCCTTCAGTTTTTTCTTGATGTTTCCCGTGTTGTTCAATATTTTTTTTTTGGCTGTGGTTTGTTTTGATTTTATTGGGTGCTTTTATAACTCTTATCACAATCCAGATATATTTCCATTTTGCCAAACACGTCTGGAAATATGTTATCATCTATTTTTTCCCCAAGGATGCAAATCTTTTTATTTCCTCTAATCATTTTATTAGGGGTCATACAATTCTTATCACAATCCATACACACATCAATTGTGTAAAGCGCATTTGTACATTCATTGCCCATGTTATTCAATATTTTATGTAAATACTTCAGTTTTCATTTTAGGAGGTACATTTCAGTCTTTCTCCATGAAGTTCGGGTTTTTTGTTTTGTATTGGTTGCTTTTGTAGATGTCTTTCAGAAGGCTGAAAATGTTCCCTTCAACTCCTACTTTATTGAGTGTTTTTATCAGAGTGTGGTGGACTTTGTCAATTGCTTTTTTCTGTACCTGTTGCTTCTCATGGGCTTTGTGTCTTTATTCTAATTTGGTATATTACACTGATAGATCTTCAGGTTAACTCGTATTGGGTTCCTAGGATAAATGCTAGTTGGTCATGATATAGAGCCCTTGTTATTTGATGCATGAGTCCAAGTTAATTCACCATCAACTAACAACCATCAAGACCACCACCACCAAAATGCTGGACTTGGTTCCTCGAGTTTTGTTGAGATTTTTCTTTTTTTTGGTCTGTGTTCATCAGGGACAATAGCCTGTCCTTTACGTGGGATTTTGTTGTTGTTGTTGCTTTTAATATCCAGGTATTTACAGGCTTCATAGAATGAGTTAGATCATGTTTCTTTCTCAGTAGAAGTTTATAGAGGATGCATATTTATTCACCAATCTTCTTTGTGAGGACGTCACTTGGGAAGCCCTCTCAGCTTGGAATTCACTTTGTGTGAAGTAATTCATAATAAAGTTAATCTGGGTAAGTCTATCCAGATTTCTGACTTCTTGTTAAATCTGTTTTGGTAGCTTTTAACTAAGAATTTGCTCGTTTATCTTTTTGCCATGCAATGTGCTCACAACATTTCCCAATCAGGGCTTCTTTCCGTCCGTGGCTAACTAACATTATTCAGTTGTTACTGTTGGGCAATTGAGTCAGTTTTCACCTCATCAATTCCTCACATGCGGCACTAAAACTGCCTCGTGAGGTTTTCTTCACTATCATGTTTGCAGGAGCAGGTGGCCAGGGCTTCCCCCCACTGAGGTGCACAGTGGGCTAGAACTGTCCATCTTTCGGTTACCAGCTGCACACTCAACTGCAATGTCACCACGGCTCCTTCTTGTCACTCATTTCTAAAGATCCTTTTCTTCCAAGTTCTTAAGTTATCTCAAGAGTCTTGTAAAATTGAGTAGCATGGCCCCCTGCACATTAAACATTATTCACTCTTAAATGTTTATTTTTCAAAGTATTTAGTCTACTTCTCCATATAGTAATGCTTAGGGGGTTTAACTCTTATAGCAATCTCATGTCTACATATTTTGTTGAACTCTTAAAATGTTCCTTACAATCAGTTTATTTCTCAGTTTTCTGAAAATTTATTTTAAGGGTGCAAATTTAGAGCTTTAAATCCTCATTTGAATTAAAAGTTATCAATGAGCTATGGTAGTAGATCATAAGAAAATCTAATGTTTAATATGTTTAAAATCTAATGTTTAACATATAATAGCATTTAGAGTATTTACTATATGTCAGGTATAATGCAATGTACATTACGGGATATCTCATTTAATCAACCTGAACATCCTTTAAGGTACACTAAACAAAGGCTCAGACAGATTATGTAATGTACCCTTTGTCTAGTCGCTAGTAAATGTGTACATCAGTTTTGTCTCACTGTAAAGTCCTTGGGTGATGCAAACAGTTAATGTGCTTGTTGCTAACCAACTTGTTGGAGGTTCAGTTTGAGTCTACCCAGACGGCACTTCAAAAGCCACCCTCTAAAAAAAAATCAACCATTGAAAACTCTATGCAGCCAACACAGGGGTTAGACTCAACTTGGCAGCACTGAGTTGTTCTTGTTCACTTAACCAAGGATTTACAAACCACTTTTCAGAACAGTTAGTAAAAAAGTTAGGATTTTGGCCCACATATTCTTTGTCATAATGGTTCACCTTTGCTGCTGTAGGTCAAGAACAGCCTTAGATCATAAGCACATGGGCATGGGTGTGCTGCAGTAACAATTTATTTGCAAAGTAAGCTAGAAGAACTGCAGACCTTTGCTTGCTATTTCCTCTATTAATCCGCGTGCTACTTGCTGTACTTCTTCCTCAAAGGCTTACCTTTAAGTATAGCCATATACGTTAATTTCTTCTTAACTTGTACCAGAGTAATGATTGGAATGCCATAATCCTATGTTAGAGCTCCTCCTTTTCATGTCATGGACACTGTCCTCTTGTGTTAACTATACTGACAAAATATTATGACAAAAAAATAGATGACATTTTTCTCGCTGGAGCATACATGTACTGTAGTGTTATAGATTGACTGTAGAAGAAGCCTAAACTTCTGTAACTGCAAGTGAAAACTTTTACCCCAAGAATACTATTCATCTAAAGCACTGTGATAAAAATGAAAAAATTGGTCAATAAAGATATTAATATGACAATGCAACGATAAGTACAATATAGAAAAGGTTCAGTGGTCAATATCTTCCATTATTTTTCCATGCACACACCCAAAAAAATGAATTTACTTGTTTCAATTTTCTCTTCAAACTTTCCTCTCAAAGAATTCTGAATTATCAAAACCATAAGTCTGAGACATGTCATTGTATGAATGAGTCATAACTTGAGTAATAATCACCCTAAAGTAAAAAACCAACCCCATGGCCGTAGACTCGATTCCAACTCCCAGAGAAGTCATAGGACACAACAGAAGCATCCCACCATGGGATTGCCAAGGCTGTAAAACTTTACCGAAGCGGATTGCCACATCTTTCTCCCGTGTAGCAACTTGT
>NW_022111320.1:14024573-14036681 GCF_000313985.2 Echinops telfairi | reverse complement strand
ACTTTTTGAAGGCCCCATGTGTAAGATTCAAAAGCAGGTAACAGTGTTATTATATGGTGGGGTTATGACAACCTTGGATGCCGTGAGTCATGAATAAAGTCTGAACAAGCTATTCAAGGGAGTTGCTGATGTTGTTTCTTTTCTGGGTGGGTTATCCTGTGGTAGAAAGACGTGGTTGGCTGCTTTGTACAGACTGGTCTTAACAATCCTCTGGAGTAGTTCAACTCCGTCCTTTGGGGTCACTTATGAGTCAATTGATTCCATAGCACTAAAGTTTATTTTTGAAAGAATATCAGAAAATTTAAAATAACAAATTTTCTTTTCTCACTTAGATTTTAATTAGTGTACCTTGTACTCAAGGCCCCATAAGCCCCCAAACACCAAACTCCCTGTAATTGAGTGGATTCTGACCCACTGGGACCCCAAAGAACAGACCTGCGCCTTGGGGCTGCGGAGACTTTAAATATTTAGTGGAGCATACAGCGCCATCTTTCTTCTGCAGAGTGGCTGGTAGGTTCTCACCACCGATCCAGTGGTTAGCAACTTAAGATGCAGCACACTACACCAACAGGGCATATAGTTTTTTTTTTAATTCTAATTTAGAAACAACAAAAATTATACCACTGTCAAGTATTCATTAAAGGATCAATCATGTATAAATTTCCCCCAAAATTAAATTTCCAAGATACCTAAGTTAAAGGACATATGACTTAGAGAACTATTTAACTTGCTTTAGACAGAATAAATGATTTAATATATGTAAGCCATTTAGGGTACTGAATAGATTTCAAAAACATTATCTGCTTCAATGACTTTTAAATTGCTTTGTGAAGTACACAACAATTAAATGCTCCAATAACTGACTTAATTCAAGTGAATGGCAAAAATGATACTGCATAATTCAGTATTGTAGCATAATACCGAAAGGTTGGAAAATCACCAGCTCTTCAAGTTCAGTAAAGGTAAAAAATCCCAGCTAAAATAATGAAATTATTTCAAAACAAAATTTATGTCATCAAGAAAATGCAGAAACAATCCAGTGGGTGTTAAGCCTTGGAAGTGAACCAGTGAGCTCTTGATCCATTCAAAAGATACCAGGATGCTTGGGAGAAATGAGATTTGAAGTTGATAGCTACACACTGAATTTCTAGATTGGACTACAAAAATTTCTTTGCGTAGCACTCCGGAGTAACACATATGAGGAAAATAAGTTATTAAACCAAAGTAAATTCGATTTGCCTTCCACCTTGGAAACCATATGGAGCAGTGCTGCTCCGTCCTACGGGGTTGCTGTGAATCAGAATTCACTGGATGGCACCGGGTTGGCTTAGAGTTTCTTTTCCCCATCCTTTTAGGAGCTGTGGCAAGCTCAAAAGCCTCCATTTCTAGACGGAGCCAGAAGGGGGCCTCAAAGCAGTATCTGGAGGCACAAAACACTTCAGTAGCTAACCTGTACAGAGGTCAGCACTATCCACTGCTAACGTCGTGTCTCTAAACTTATCACTTCCCCACCATGGTTCAAAGATGATAAATCCCTGTTGTATTCAGGTTTAATCAGGCCTCTCAATGCAACCATTTCATTGAAAATAGAATATTCATGACCAGTTAAATTTTAATAAAGATAAACCTCCTATTACATTTATTTTTCTATCTACATGTCAAGGAGGAAAAAGTAGCCATAGAAAATGTGTTTCTATGCTTGTGAGGGGGTTGTTATTCCAAAATCTACGTTTAAATCTGCAAATGTCTAGAGGCAAGGAGCAAGAAGGACCCACTCTTCCCAGGAAGTATCTGATAAATAAATGTAAACCTAAAAGCACACACGCATAAGCAATGTTACAGTTAATAGCCATATCTGCTCTATCCATTCAGAAATCTACACAGAGAAAGTGATATTTATATTTGCTCTAATATAAGCAAATATTTTGAGCAGAGGGCTAGATTTGGTTCTAAAACAGATGTCTAAGAAAAATTCAGTTTTTAAGGTGTACTTGTTTGTGAAAAGTGTAAAATGATGCTTCATTATAAATTGCCAAATATTCACATAAACTGCTATCACCTACCAAATAAAGGCTCTGTATGAAGCCCGAAAGTGGAAAAAAAAAATAAAAAGGTGATGCAACTTAGTTCTGAAGGCCCTAACCATCTGGTGAAAATGGTTATGAAATCAGCTCTACAAGGCATAGTGGTAAGCATAGTTAATAATCGTGACAAAGAAACATGAAGGAGGGAGATTAATGATCACTTCTAAGTCAATCAATATCCAACAGCATCTGGCAAGGTTGTTTTAAAAAGTAAACAAAAGCCAGTTATTATTAATTTTGCTACTAATAAAAAAACTGTTTACAATCTGCCAAAAGACTCCGACATTTTACCAAAAATGTTATCAAATTCTTAATTCCAAAAGTGATAATTTTTTTTCTGGAAGAGCTTATGTGTGTGTATGTATAATATATATATGTAAATATATATACCCACATTCAAATATGCTTAAAGTCTGATTTTTCTTTCCTTTTCTCTGTCCTCTCATTTTAAAAGAAATGACCATAAAAAATGGAATAGAAATTCAGTTTCTAAAGAATAAAATATACTTCTTAGTCTCAAGCTTCAACAGAGGTTTATCTCCTGGGACTTGAGGTTAAGGGTAGGGAGCCACTGGCAGACCACGGGTTCTACCAGTCAGGGAGCCTTCTTCTGCTTTATAAGCTCTATGTCAGGAGTGGATTAGAAATGTTGACACCCAAAGCAATAGATGAGTCTTTGCAGCTCACCACTGTCTGAATGAAATTGGGCTTCATTTACACTTATGCAAAGGCTGATCAACAGAAAACAGGTCTCAGATTCTAAAGGACTGATGGACTCTTGTCTCTTAAATTGAAAGATGTCTTAATGTATACATCAAAGAGATATTAACCAGTATTTTTAATTCAGAAATGATGCTGAGTGTTATGTGAAGTACTCCATAACAAAGAAAAGAAGTAAATGGTTTCAAGAAGCTAATCAATTTCCAAAAAAATTCACTGCCATCAAGTCAGTTTTGACTGGGCTTGAACCAATGATCTTGCAGTTAGCAGCTCCACACATAGACCACTATGACACCAGGGTTCCTTGCTAATAATCTACTTATATAAAATACTTTCCAAGCATTAGGGATTAAATTTTGAAAACAATTGAGGCAAGACTATGAAAAAATAAATAAAACCCTTACCTTTGTATAATGATGTGTCAATCCTTGTGTTTTACCTGAGAAGTCTGCTTATAAAAATAAAGAACCTGTTCCTTGCCCCTGCAAACAGTTCTTGTTCATTCTTACTGCATGGTTCAAGTACTTCTATTATTAAAGATTATACGCATTATTTTAGAGATATTTGTTCCTTTTCCTTTAAATAACAAGTTTCAGAGAGACATGAAGGTGTTCATATGTGATCTTTTTTTCTGCTTTGCTCTAATAATCTATTTGTATTCAAATTTAATGAATTAATGAATCCATGTCATCCTGGATTAAATGTAGGAAATGACAATGTAAGAAAGGAATGTCTCTTATTATGGCTCTATGCTTCTAGAAATTAATGAGTAGGTGGGGGGGAAGCCATGACACTTAACAAAAAAGATCAAATCTCTCCTCTCCCTTGCTAATGGAATGTTCCTCAAGCTTTCTTCCTTTTCATTCTCGTTACACACACCCAAACCTTCTGATCCTGACTCTTTAAGTCTTGCTCTTTGGTGCTGCATGCATCAGTGAATAGTCCTATTAGAAAGAGGCATCTATGCTCCTCCATTATTTTACATAAGAGGCTTAGAGTCAGAATTTTACATTTTTATAAAACACTACAAAAGATATTGTAATTTGAAAATAACCAAATCTTTTGCTAAAGAATCCGAATCCCCAGAGCAACTTCCATTTAAAAGAGACCTTCTGAACAGTGTTATGGTCGTTTTTATTTATTATATTATGTTAACCTCCCTGACATGAATACACAACTAGTAAAAACCAAGAGCAGATTAAATAGCTTGATTTTAACCAAGACAGGGCTTTAAATAAAATGACAAATTGCCATGCAATGAGTCTTATCAAAACTAGTAACACAAGGTAAATACAAGTCTTCAGATAATTGAAAATTTGACATGAAAATCAAGTTCAAATGCATAAGGGGTTCCAAAGTAACAAATAAATGTCCAGCTACTCTCTACTGGCAATCATTTTCCCCATATGAAAATGGCATCCTTCTATCCCTAAATGATATACAGGATCCCAATCGCTTTCATTGACCCAGGAAGTTTGAATCAAATCAGGGAAACAAGCAAAAACATTTAGGACCTTGATGCCACAAACTCATCCATTCCTGATGAGATTCTAGCCTGTGTGACAGCAGAGAAAAGATCTATCAAGCAGTTCAAATGCGAAGTGCACTTGAATGTCAACTCTTTTGATATTTATTTTCTATCCTCTCAGCTGGGTTTTTAACTGTTTCCCAACTAAGTTCTTTCCAAAAGACCTTTTAATAAGGCTTTGAAAAAACTTCACTGTCATCATTTCAGTATTACTATATGCGGGAAATAACCCAATGATGATGTGCAATTTCACAAAACGAATCAGAAGAGCCTGAGAATCTAAGAGTCTGATTTAAGGCAATCCATTTAAGCAAAAATAACAGGGCCAACACATTTTTTCTAAACCTCACTATGCCCCACTCCTTTTTCTCCCCTAAAATAATTTTCAGTGCCATGTCAGCGATGTGGATTAAAACTCTTCCAAGACTTGGTAATGATAAAATCTGATCCTTACCATGGCTTCTAAGTTTCGTGGCTACTGTTGCTTTTTTCTTTTTCTAAACCTCTTTGTTGTGTGTAACACCTGATCTGCTAGGGGGCAATCTAATGGCAGCTATTTTAAAAGGACCTGTCCATCTATTTCTCTGGTGTGGGAGTGTGGGAGAGGGTGTTGAAAGGGAGGAGTATATACATTGATAAGTCACTTAGGCTGTCAAGCACTCGGTAGGAATGAACTTTTAGCTACAAAGAGAATTCTTTTGGCCTTTTCTTTTCAAAAAGGAATTCTGCCTGCATTAGAAGAATGAAATCCTGTGAGTTGGAGACGACTCAACCGCAATGGGCTTGGCTTTGGTTTTAAGTAAATCAACAAAATGTGAAAAGGGAAATAGAAGGCCATTATCTTATTTTATTGACACAGATTCAAGAAATTCCAGATTATTAAAGTATTCAGACATGCTGAAATACACAACAGTCACAATGAGTGCACTTCAGGGTAAACTGTGCTGCAATATGCTACTATGATTAAAAGCCATGCAATCTGGAGAACCTCTCTGAAAAAGAAAGGCAAACGAACCAGGTGAGAAGCCTTTTACATAGTTGCCTAAAAAGAACAGGTTTTAATTGTGTCATAATTACACAAAGACAGGAGCAACTTTCCTCTTTACCTAGCCTTGGAGTATATTTCCACCACCAACAAATAGTTACATTCAAAGAAATGGACACATGGCTCAATACCAAAGAAAAATTATATTTATGACCCTACATGTCTTTTTAGCCTGAACACATTATGATTACACACTACGAGTAATCAGTCTACATACTCTAAACAGAGAACAGATTTTCACACAGCTTTTCTTGTGTTCTTGTTTTATAAAGTACAAACACATCCGGACACAAATGGGAGAATACGGAGCAGCAATGAAGTACACCATATGTTCTCATTGTAGGCTGAGTTCAGGTCTTTGTTTCAATATTTCAGTCACTGGAAGGAAAGCTGGGTATTTATCCATTAAGACATATTTAACCTTATTGCTGGCAAAAGTTAAAATCCTGATACTTCCCGTTATACTGACTATTTCTGCTCGCATTTGCTTCCCTAATACAGATTTCTTTCAATCCTAAGAACCTGCAGTATAACCACACTGGATAACAGGTCAGTAGTAGGACAATCTAATAAAGCAACATATATGGAAAGCATTGAAGAAGAACGCAAACTTATTTTCTTACCAAAAAGAGTTCTGAAGTGATTCTGAATCAATGACAACATTTTTGCTTTTTACTGCTACGCACCTTACCCAAATATTATCCACCTTGGCAATTAATAGGGGTTTTCTTCAATTTGCCATCTCTCAGAACAATTGAAATGCTACAACTCAAAACATCAACCACGCCCTTATCTGGCTATGGTCAAGCCACCTTTTGCTCCATCCCCCACCCACCCCCAAAAGTCCAAAAAAAGGTACATCTTTCGCTCAATAGCGTTTGCACCGATTTCCTAGCCCGAGGCGGACTCTTTTTAGCTGTGCCTTGACAGAACTCCTATGGGAAAAGGCGATCTCACGTGTGGATGCCTAGGAGAGGCAACCACGCTTACCTCCCATACACCTGCAAACCTGGCGGGATGCTGTAGCGGATGCTCCCAGGACCGCGTTGCGCTCGCTCTGGCTCCTGCTCTGCTCTGGTCTCCCCTAGGAAACTACAGTCCAGGCAGCGCCTTCAGCAGCTACAGGGACCCAAGCTCCGCCCCCCTCCTCTGGTTGGTGAATTCAGCAGCTGTTGCTCCTCCCCCTGCTGTTCCTGCGGCTGGCCGGGGTAGTCAGCGGCGGGAAGCTGGGGCTCGGGTAGCTTCGCCTTCTCTGCACTTCTGCAGCGGTTCCGCCGCTTTCTGTCCCTGGAGACGCGCGTTCCCCTCACCCCGTGGCCTCACCCCCGTGGCTGCCTCCAGCCCCGCCCTAGCGCCTCCACCGGGAGCCCTAGCACAGCCTCTCCTGCCCCGACCCGCGGGTCCGACATGCAGCTCGGCGGTTCTGGAGGAAGCTGCTTCTCCGGCCAGGGACGCGTCTCCACACCGCGTCCTTCCTCGGCCCCGTCGTCAATTTCTCCGGGTCCCCCGGTCAGGTCCACGCAGCGTACCCAGTCAAGCAGCCCCAAGTTCCCCACCTTGGACCCCTCCCTCCCTTCCTTCCTGCTTCTGCTCTTCCTTCCCGCCCCCACAATGGGTGCGTCGCCAGCGGGGCAGGCCCTGCATCCTGATTGGCGCAGGTGAGAGCTGACTCCGCCCTCCCCTCCTGTTCGTGCCCCTCTCTCTTCATCTCACCTCCTCCAGCAAAGGCAGGGAACTCTCAGACTATTGGCTAGGAGTGTCCCCACCCATAGCCTTAGGCTCTTCCGCACGGCTTGCTGGGAGATGTAGTCTTACAAATTCAGAAATTGCCGACGAGAGGAGTGGGCGGAACTACGAATCCCCATAATTCCTTGCGCGACTCTGGCTGGGCAGGATTCCGGACAACGCCTGGTTCCTCTCGGGTCCTTCCGGCGTCGCCGGAGTGAATTGATCCGGGAGTTGAAGAGGACTCCAAAGGTGGGAAGTGGAGTCCGTGCCCCAGGCGCCGGTAAGGTGTGGCTGTTCTGTCCGTGCCCGTGTACCTGCTTGCAGAGCAGAGCAGGTCTGGGTTACACGGGCCCGGGGCTCTCGGGGCTTGGCTCTGGCAGACGGAGCGACGGGGCTGGGAGCGGGGCCCTATGGGCGTAAGTGAGGTTACCCTACGCGAGTGGCGTAAAACGGGTTTGTAAATGACTTGGGCCTGAGCGCCTCCAGGAAGTCTTCGCTAGGTTGGGGCGGCAGGAAGGGCGAGGTTAGCCTCTGGTGCCCTGGAGAGGGGAGAGGGCGGATATGCTTGGGGTGGGGTCCTTTAAAGGTGTGGCTTGGGCTGAGGAAGATGAGGCTGTTATCCCCCCCCCCCCCTTATTTTAGAAGTAAGATAGAGAAATGTAGGGAGGAATGGGTGCTTGGGCGGCTTTTTTTAGGGGTGCCTCGGGTTATGCCCTGTGAGAGAAGTGTGTAAAGAAGGGCCAAATGTTGACCGGGAGCTACGGATTCAGTTCAGTTTCTTGATGTGGCTTCTCTGGAGCAATTTTGCCCCAAGTAGAAAGGCTTGCCCCTCTTATGTGTAATACCTGAGATGTTTACCGTTTACTGTTTCAAAGCACTTTCATATCGTGCTACTGATGAAGAGACTCAGGCCATCAGTGACGTGCCCAAGGTCACACACACGCGGACAGATCTTCTGAATCCTGTCCAATTCTAGCCCACCTTCTCGGAGCTGCCTCATGTGAGAAAGCGTAGGGAGGTTGGTGGTGTGTGTTTTTAAAAGGTTGAAGAAGTTGCAAATTAATGCATCTTACTTATGTTTAAGAAGTCTTTTTATTTTGAGCTAGCTAGAGTCAAATGAAAGGCCCTAATCTGTCAGAACAGATTAGGGTGGGGGGGTGATATCTGTTTCAATGTACATATCTTTATTTATATTTGAGGTATATTTTGTTCATTGTAAAGGGTATGGAGGAGATTCAAGAATGTCAATTAAGCAATCCCAGTTATATGAGCATTTGTTATTTTAGGATTATTTTTACTCATAGTTTGTGAAACCTAGGAAGTTTTGGACTGCTAACTTCAAGGTCAGGAGTTCGAAACCACCAGCAGTACTACAGTAGAAAGATTAGGTTTTCTATTCCCATAAAGAGTTACAGTCGTGGAAACCCAAAAGGCTAGTTCTACTCTGTCCAGTAGGGTTACTGTGTGTCACAATTGACCCATGGCTGTGAGTGAGGACCATGAGATTGGTATTCCTTCACAAAGCTTACCTTTTTTTTTTTCTTTCAAATAATTCAGTATTAAAAGAGTTCAGTGTACTCAATACTGAAAAAGAAGTTATGCTGAGCTTCATGGAGGGAGCATCACATTTCCTACTTGTAATTTTTATTTACTTTTAATTTTCATTACTCAACATGTAAGTAATATAATCAGAATCATGCATATTAATTCATGTTTATTTTGTAGAATAAAAAACACAGGATGCTCATGTTTCATAATGAGTGGAAAGTAGTGTTCTTGGTCTAATCTTAATGTTACTATTACTGTGAACAATTAGAGCTCATGAATATTATTGAATAGTTCTCAGGTAGAATTTTAGGATTAAGTCCATTGACATCTGGATTTCATGGTAAGAAGCTTATGTAATAATTAAACTACTTACAGTCAAAACGTAACCAATTATGGTTTATTTTTATATAAGTTGACCAATGAAATAGGCTAAATTTTTAGTGCAGTGTGTTTAATTTTTGAGTGCAGAAAACCACTGTGTTCAGAGGTGCTATATTTCTCTGTGGGTGAAGTTAAGATGGTCTGGAAATTAACATGATTCTTAAAATAGAAGAGAGGCTACTACAGGATGCAGTCAAACCAGCAATAAGGTAGCACCCAGAGTAATGTACACAGGGAAGGAAGAACCGTAAGCGGGAAACTTTGAGGACAACTGGCTTTGCTTGTTTAAGTAAACCACCAACTGAGTGTGAGTCAGGGATGGCAATGCAAGTGTGTGAAAGTATTTTTCTAGATGGCAAAAATGGCATTTGCTTTTTGTGGGGGTAGATGGAAAGAGATTGCTATTTGCATGGAATTAATGAGGTTGTGGAAAGAACTTTTTAGTAAGGCAGGAAAACTTGGAAATCGTGAAATGATATATGTCAGTATGTGTTTGCTTTGACCTTAGGCTGATTCTACCACTTTATTTCCTTTTGACTTCTAAAGCTGGTCATAGTTTTGAAATTGTTTCCTCTTTGCTGGATAGATGCAGTAATGTTTTATTGCATTCCTATCAAGTCCTGGAGTACTGAGGTCCTGTGCACATTGATAATTTAGGGCTCACAGAGAGAGGTGTTCAATTGTGTTTTGATAGTAGTTCATAGTTTACAGTGTACTGACCCACTTTTGCTATTATTTGGGGCTCTGCAGTAGCCTATGTCAGCATATGGACAATGTCTCTCCTACAGCTTAGGTTGTTTTCTGTGTCCATCACACTCTTTCTCCAGCTAGAATACAATGATGTGAGGCCTGTAGAAGAACAGGAGTGGATTGCTGTGCTGTCAGCAGGTGAAATAATTGAGTATTTATTTTAGAAGAGAAAGAATAGGCTCAGATTGGCTAAGTGACTGCCAGGGAGGTGTGCGTGGTGACATGTGGAACCAATGCATCATCCAGGTCTTCTGACTCCATATCTCTAGTGTTGCTAAATGAAGCCTCAGTTTCCTTAGATTATTTTCCTTACGGGAGAAAAAGACTTAAAATGATTTAAATAATTTCCTTTTACTGTTTATTGATGATAATTTGGCTTTTATCCTCTCTCTAGCTTTCTCTTCTCCACAGCCTTTTTCCTTGCCTGTACCTTCCAATTACTACAGTCCTGACCTGTTTGGACTCAGGGCCTTCGTACATGTTGTATCTACTTGGGCTGCCGCCCTAAGAATTCATAAATCTGGGCAACTCCTTGTTACTTTTCACGTCTTAGCTTAAATGTCATTCCTCAATGGAGCCTTCCCTGATCTCTGACTCCCTCATGCTTAATAGTACTTACAAGTATTCTTCTGGAGTATTAATCACAGTAGAAGCTTAATTTTTTGTATATTTAAATGTCTGCCTCTATCACGACCCTATAAACGCTTAGGCAAATCCCTCTCAGTTTTCTCACGTTTCTTATTGCACTGCTTACCACAGTACCTAAACTTAGTACTCGGTAAATGTTTGCTGAATGAATGAATGTGTGCATTCATCTACAGTGCTGTCAACACTGAGCTCACAGCAGAAATACACAAATGCATAAAATAGACTTGCCTTTGCACCCTCAAGGTGGATTTACAGACCTCTCAAAGGAGCCTAAACTTGGGAAATTTAGGTTAGACACAAAGGAATTACTGATTGAAGTTTTATATAAACTTTTATATAAAATGTTTCATATAAACCATAGAGAGATCTCTAAAATCAGAAGGAAGCTTTTATGTCAGAATGAAAAAGTAGTCTTTTACTATTACAAAATTTTGGAGACCTTATGTTTGCAAGCAAAATTCATTATAACAAAATAGGCATAGAAATAACTAACTTTTAATTATGTTTTCCTGATGTTATTTTATCCTCAAAACAATTATTTCAAGTAGGTAGTACTAGCACTGTTTTATAGCTAAGGGATTATGTTTTAGGAGTGTACATGCACATGCATGTTAAAAATGAAACGACTTTAATCGAAACATTTAAAAATAATTTGCAGAAAGCTGAAAATGTTTCCTTTTTATCTGTAAGAAGGTGAAAAGTTCAGTTTTCTTTAGCTACAAAATAATTGCATTCTGGATGTACATAATGTTAACAGTCTTATTTTTCATGGTCACTTCTAGGCATGGCTAATCATTTTTCAGACTATCAGAAAGTGATTTGAACCTATTCAATCTCAACTTTCGAAATTATCTAGAATCAAGTGGTTACCTACAGATTTTTGGCTTTTTGTAAAGAGGATTTTGTTAGGACACTTGTAATGTTTGGGTACGGAGAAGTGGAATGTGTTACACAGGAAACACTACAGGCACACCTTGAAGATGTTGCAGGGATTGTAGGTTCAGTTCCGGACCACCATGAGAAGTCGAATCTTGCAATACAGTGAGTCACACATTTTTATTTTCCAGTGCATACGAAAGTTATATATTTGTACTATACTGTAGTTTAAGTGTAAGTTATATATTTATACTATACTGTAGTTTATTAAGGGTACAATAGCAGTATGAAAAAGTTTGAAGTACCATGAGAATTACCAGACATGACACAGACACAGACCTGAGGTAAACATATACAATTGGAAAAATGACTGTGATAGAATTCCTGCACTCAGTTGCCACAAACCTTCAATTTATAAAAACAATACAATGTATGTTGTCAGTCAAGTGAAGTGCAATAAAGCAACAAATGCCTGTGCTGTGTATTCAGTGAGGCCAGTCCCTTAGACTTATGTTAATCAGAGGCAAATCGAAATTGCATGATATTGATAGCTTGGCTCATTCACTTGTTAAATCTTAATTATCTATTATGTGCTAAATTGCTTCAG
Organism: Echinops telfairi; assembly: GCF_000313985.2. Lineage (NCBI taxonomy): Eukaryota > Metazoa > Chordata > Mammalia > Afrosoricida > Tenrecidae > Echinops > Echinops telfairi. Next base: position 14,024,766 of record NW_022111320.1, on the reverse strand, counting down.
GTTCTCTTTGGAATGAGCTGGGATATGATAACCAACATTTATTGAGCAGCAACTTAGGTGCCCTCGTGGCATTGTTGGGTAAGTATTGAACTGTTAACTGGTGGCTCAAACTCAGGCCTCTCCATGGGAAAGATGAGGCTGTCTGCTCCCCTATGCAGGACTGCTGAGAGTTGGAATTGAAGCGATGGCAGGG
>NW_022111320.1:14022090-14023996 GCF_000313985.2 Echinops telfairi | reverse complement strand
TTTCTCTAGAGAAGCAAAAATGGTGTGCCTGTGTATGTGCGCGTGTGTGTAGAAAGATACCAAGAAATGGCTTACACAGTTGAAGTAGGATAGTTCAGTCTGGTTCAAGTCTGTCAGATATGAGCAGGAAGGCTTCTCTGACTCTTGGCAGCAAAAGCTGAGATACAGGAAGCCAGATGAAGAAGCAGGAGGACCACAGATTGGTGGATGCAGAAGTAAATGAATCCAAGGTTGGCATTCAGCTGACAGCTCCTGATGGGGACCCAACATAGCAATGAACCAAGTGCATGACCTAGCTCCAGCAGAAGGCAAAGGAGCAAAATAAGGTTCTGCTTAGGATTTCTCTCTTATACAAAGGCCATACCCCTAAGAAGATATAATCAGGCTATGGCCTGATTGATAGGTCTCCAACCTTACCTTCATCCAGGAGTGTCTAGTTGACATAAACCCTAACCATCACAACATACATTATTTTATTTGATAATTTTCAGTCAAGACTGATTTTCACTTTGCTATTAGATTGATACCAATTTATGGTGACTAGGTGATAAGAGAGTACAGTTGTGCCTTGGTTTTCTTGGCAGTCATTTTATGGAAGCAGATCTCCAGACTCTTCATTCATGGTATTAGTAGTTAACTGTGAACCATTTGTGCCACCCAGGAACCTTTGGAGGAAAAATTGTTGTTTTCTAACTATCTGGTCTGTAGTGTTGAAATGTACCTTAATCAGTAATACCGAGAGCCCATTGGGCAGGTTAAAACCACCAGTCCCTCTACTGGAGAAAGATGAGGATTTGCACTCCCATGAAGAGTTACAGTCTCGGAAACCCACAGGGAGAACTCCTCTCTGCCCTGTGTGGTCGCTATGAGCCAGAACCGACTTGATGGCAGTGCATGAGAGCTAACTTTAAGATGAAGTGGAGCTGAAGCTGAGGTTGTATTTGACAAAATGTTAAGAAGTTAACACCCCTGTTGCATTTTCAGATTCATGTAAGGTTGCTACAGTAGCACCTACTTGACAATGTGTTAAACATGTTGGACCAGGGTTATAGGTTGTAATGATCTTTACGTTAGTCCAGATTGTGGCAATATTTTCCAAAAGATTTTTACTTATGCTGTGGTCTTTTACCCAGAAATAAAATGTACTTGGATGCCTTTATCTATATTAAAATTGGCGTTTTGGCAGGATTGTCAAAAATTGAGAGATTCCTGAGGTCTTGATAATTTTGGCGGACTTGCTTGAAGTTATGTACTTGCAAGAATGGTTACAAGAAAAATTTTGCGTAATATAAGCATAGACCGTTCTAAAACCCTCATTTCCTATCCTTCATATTTGAGGTCAATGGGAACTAAAGGTAAAGTTAAATGGTATTATCAAGCTAAGACCTTGTGACCTCATTAGTATCTAGGTGAGACAAATGAGGTGGGATAATAATTGTACAACATGAGTGCCATATGGTATTGTTTTGGTGGGAAGAAATTTCTTAAGGTGAAGAAAATACACATTGCATATTGTAGGGGATCAAAACCAAATAGGGGTCATTAGGTTTAAGTCATAGGTATCATAAAATAAGTGATGTAGAGCAAGTAGACAAGACTACTGTGGTACAGCCTCCTTACGTTGTACTTTCAAGTGTAGAGAACCTAGGCAAAATAGTCGGGCTAATGTTCAATAGAATGTCTAAGGGTTTTAAAAGAAAACGTTAGCATTATACTATAGAAATTGAAACAGGAAATTGGCAAATACTGATTAACAAAAGGAAATGAAAAAGACATGTACCTCACTAACCAACTCCTAAGGTAGTCATTATTTGATTTTTAAGCCTGGTTGTGAAATTTTTGGATAAACAATAATTTAGTCAAGGGGACTGATTTATTTCCTGTTTCTGGTGAATGTTTTTTTTTT
>NW_022111320.1:13979548-14020596 GCF_000313985.2 Echinops telfairi | reverse complement strand
CGATCACATCTTTATCTTTTTTTCCCTGCTCTGGACCACAGCAGCTTTTTATTAAGTTAGTCTATCTACTGCAGTGTTACCCAGAGTTGATGATACTGCCCACCGGGGGACGTTGGAACAATCCAGGGGGGCTGCAAAAGCAGATACCTACATTTTATGCTGGATTGTGGGCTATGTAAACGTTTCCAGAGAGAGAAGCCTTCAGCTCACATATGACAGACTTGAACCAGACTGAACTGACCTACTACTACAACCGTGTAAGCCATTTCTTGATAGGAATCTCTTCTCTCTCTGTCTCTCCACATCCTCCCTCCCACACACACACCAAAAGTTTACAGGAAGTATTTTTGTGGGAACCTGTCATATACTGTGAGAGAATAGAACGCAATTTTAACATAGATTAGGAAAAGAGTAGAATGCATCAGATGAGCAAATTCTTTTATGCTGTCTCAAAGTAATTTACTTTGTACGCTTTGTGTTAGGTTTATAGAATTTTAGGTAAAATGTCAATAGTTAATAATATAAATTGAACCCTTATTGTGTGCCAGCCGTAATGTTAAGTATATGTGTTTAGTTCTCTTAACAATCCTGTAAGGTTAGTGCTTTGATTAATGTTCTAGATCATAGTGTCTGATTGAGCTTAAATATAAATTTTAAATAATTTACCTGACATTTGAGCACCTTTTAAATGCAGGTCTTTCCGCATTAAATCTCTACTGCTCTCTACCATCCATTTATAGAAAAACTTTAGTTTTTATACATTTTGGAGAACGCTATAATAAGGAATAATACTCCCCAGAACAACATATCCCTGTGTATTACAGATATGAGGCATTTAATTTTAAAATGAGTCGGGTCTGCAGCAAGCTGTAGAAACAAACACTGGTTAATTTAAAAGAAAAGAACTTTATTAAGAAATTATATAGGCTAGTTTACTGGATTGATGGGAAGCTTTGAGAAATACAGAAACCATGGGAGGATATGGGGTCCAAAACATGACCATGTTGTTAAAACAGCTGCTTGGGTTGGGGCACAATAGCTGGCACTTCAGTAGTTGAGCTCAGCCTGTCATTGCTACCTTTGTGAATAATTTATCAACTGGCACCATATTTTGCACCATTTCCTAAAGATTAAAAGTTTCCGGAGGGAGCTTTTGATTGACAGAGCCACGTGAATTACATTGTCCTTCTTGGGTCCTTGGGGTCATTTAAGTTGCTAAGTGCTGAACTACTGACTGAAAAGGTTGGTGGTTTGAATCCATACAGAGGTGTGCCTTGGACTCTTTAAAAGCCCCTATGGTGTTAGTTTTCCTCTGCGCACCGTAAGCTGGAATCAACTAAACTTGACGGCACTGACAACCCTGCACCCTGAAAAAGGAATGCCTTTCATTCGCTAGGTAGCCGAGTGATTTGGAGTTATTCTGTGGTTCTAGGTAACATCAGATTGAAGATTCATAAATGCATGCAGAACTCTAAAGCAGCGGTTCTCAACCTGTGGGTTGCTACCCCTTTGGGGGTCGAACAACCCTTTCACAAGGGTTGTCCGATTCAGATCAGTAGCAAAATTACAGTTATGAAGTAACAGCGAAAATAATTTTATGGGTGGGGGGTCACCACAACATGAGGAACTGTTTTAAAGGGTTGCGGCATTAGGAAGGTTGAGAACCACTGCTCTAAAGTGAACTTAAATCAGTCACAATCCTGTTCTCTCTAAACACATCTGTGTGGAGTTGGAGGTTCTTGGCTATAAGCCTGTTACCCCTGGAGGCAGAGGTAGGCTGGTTAGTTGAGAAGTCACTCAGTTAGCTAGACCAACCAACATATCCAGTACACTAAGTCATAGACATATAGTAGCATATTTATTTTAAATATCTGTCATTATTTCTATACCAGTTCCCCATAGGAATTTTTGGGGACCTTATTTCTCAATTGTGAAATTGGATTAGGTTATAGATAATGACTATTTTTACTTTTAAAATGATAATAGTTTTAAGATTTTACTTTCTTAAATGTATAAATGCAAATGACAAAGGCAGGGTAAATTTACTGTTGAGAGACTGTGTTCTGGAATTCCTAAGTTATGGCAGAATCTGAGTCCAGATATCCCTTGCTGCCTTGAGCTTCAGTGTTAAAGCCATTACCTGTGTTTTTCATTTGAGACAGTCTGGACTGCAAGACTCTAACTGGAGGAGCAAGTGCCAGAGACAATCCTACTGAGAGTGGGATGAACTAGCGAACTGAAATTTACTTCACAAAACCTCAAAATCAACTGCCCTTGAGTCATTTCTACCCAACAGTAGAACGGCCTCATAGGGTTTTAAGGACTACAGATCTTTATGAAAACAGAGAACCTCGTTTTTACCATGTGGAACAGCTGGGGGATTCGAACCACTGACCTTGTGGTTAACACCACCCCTCGTGCTTAATCAGCTGCACCACCAGGGCTCCTTTTACTTATTAGAATAACAAAATAATGTAATTTATTTCTCATATTTGAAGTTTGACAGGATTTTATGTGGAATTCCAGAATACTTGATTGTGCTCATGAGAAACTTGTGTATGGATTAAGAGACAGTTGTGCAAACAGAACAAGGGTATACTGCATGGTTTAAAATCAACAAAGGTGTGCACCAGGGTTGTATCATCTCACTATACTTCTTAAGTCTATGCTGAGCAAATCATCAGAGAAGCTATATTATATGAAGAAGAATGTAGCATCAGGATTGGAAGAAGACTTGTAAGCAATCTGCATTATGCAGGGATGGCCCAGTCTTGCTGGAAATGAGAAGGACTTGTAGCACTTACTGTTGAAGACCAAGGACTGCAAGCTTCAGTATGGATTACTCAATATAAACATGACCAAAATCTTCACATCTGGACCAGTAGGTTACATCATGATAAATGGAGAAAAGACAGAAGTTGTTAAGAATTTTGTCTTGTTTGGATCCACAATCAATGCTCATAGAAGCAGCAGTCAGGAAATCAAAAGATGTGTTGCATTGAGCATATCTGCTACACAGGACCTCTTTAGTGTATTGAAAAGCAGGGCTGTTACTTTGAGGACTAAGGTTGGCCTTAGCCAAGCTTGCATGTCTTCAGTTAACTCATATGCATGTGAAAGTTGGACAGTGAATAAGAAAAACTAAAGAAGAATTAGTGCATTTGAATTGTGCTGGAGAAAAATATTGAAAGTACCATGGACTTCTAAAGGACAAACAAATCGGCCTTAGAACAAGTCAAGTCCTCCTTAAAGGCAAGGACTTGGACTTACATTCTTTAGACGTGACAGGAGAGACCAGTCCTTGGAGAAGACATCATGTTCATGTTTGGTAATGTAGAGGGGTGAAAGAGAAAGACCTTCCTGGAGATGGATTGATACCATGGTTGCGACAATGGGCTCAAGCATTGGAACAATTGTGAGGGTGGCACAGGACCATGCAGTGTTTCCTTGTGTTGTGCATTAGGTTGCTATGGGTCGGAATAAACTCAGTGGCACCTAACAACAACAGTTAAATATTAATAGACAGGTTTAAGACCTAGCAAAAATACAGAAAGCATTCCAGCCCCTCTGTGATGCGCTAATGGGTTGGTTATATGTTGGGCATGGTCAGTAGTTCACCATAATGGGTTGGTTGCATGTTGGGCATGGTCAGTAGTTCAACTACTTCCTTCTCGGAAGAAAGGTACAGCTTTCAGCTCTAGCAAAGATTTATAGCCTCGGAAATCCAAATGGGGCAGTTTTATTCTGCCCTATAGTCATATAAGTCTGAATTGACTCACGTGTTCTTGGGAGGAAAATGAAGTGAATTATAAAGAGGAAAGAAGACAAATATACCTAATTGGAAGCATTAAAAATGATGAAACATTAAAATGTAGTTTCCTTTTCTACCAAAGAACTGCCTGAGTGCCAAAGGCTTTCATTTGTCCATTCCTTTTATTTTGGGCGTATATAGCTTTGGCTTTAGAGTTATCTTTAAACCGCACAGGTGGAGTAAAATGAAACTTTTTAGAAAATGCTTCCTCTGAGTCTTGAGATACACTAGTCCGGCTCTGAAAGTAAGCTGACAGGTTGGTTGGGCAGGTCAGAATCTCCTAAAAGTTTTGTGTGGAATGGTCACAAACCTGTGTGTATTACCTCCTCACTCCACACAGTTACTGTCTTCAGCCCAAGGAAACATTTAAAGTTACTCACTTGGGTTAAAAATTGTTGGTATTTGCTGTGGAGTTGATTCTGACTCATGACTCCCCGAGGTGTGCAGAGTAGAGTTGCTTCATGTTACTTTGTTTTTGTTTTTAACTTTGATCTTTTGGTAGAGGATCACCAGGCCTGTCTTCTAAAGTGCCAGGGGATGGGGGTGGTATTGCTCACCTTTCAGAGTAGTTGAATAGTTAACTGTGCCCCCCATTAAGGGTACAATCCTTTAATCTGCAGCACCTCTTTCTGCCACCCTAATAGGCACAATTCTTTGGTCTTCAGGCTCTCTGTCACTTAGTACCTTGGCCTCTACTCTTTTGGTAAGTGTTACAAAGCTTGTTTAGCTGTGTGCCTGAAGCCAGTCAGCTCTACCAGTTCAGGGGGCCAGAAGTTCACCTCGTGTCTCCTTGTCTCTGCCGCACTGTGGCAGCTCCTTCATGGTCTCTGCTGCCACTGCTTCTCTGCAAAACTCCTGGACAAGTGTGGCTGCTATTCTTGCTGGTCGTGGGATTTTCTCTCTTGCTGCTGCTGAAATAGCCCACCTTATAACTAGTAGAATGGCCAAACTGAGCAATTCCTTAGTTAGAGTTCTCTATACCATATTTGCATGCTTCCCCCCCCTCTCCCCATCCCTGGAGGTTATTTTTGTTAGGTGCCGTCAAGTCAGTTCTGACCCATAGTGACTCTCTGTACAACAGACTGTAACAGTTCCCACCTACACCATCCTTACAAGTGGATGGAAGAGCAATATCACTTCCCTTCAATGTTCATACATAATTTGTACTAGTATCCCCACAGCACAAAAATGTTTGGGGGAAAAATGTGGTATAGAGTGTGCCTTTTGTCTATTTCCTTAGAAGTGCAGTTTTAATTTTGTTTTGGGGTGTGTGGGGTTTTTTGCTCTTTGTTTTAATTCTGTGAATTCTAACAATATAGTTGCAAAAAATTTCCCCAAAGTAATACATTTGAAAGGAGGACATGGGACATATGCCATTGTTGGATTTTTATTATCTTGTTGCTTATTTTATGTATTGTGAGGTAGAAATTTTGACCATTGGAAAGCCACTCCACCACTTGGGGCTTTGATTTCCATGGAATGGTGAGGGGAGGTGGGTGAGGTAACATTTTAAGACTTTCCACATTTGAACTGTGAAATCTGTGATCATCAGTTGGTCATACACTTATGATCTTCACTTGCTTCAGAACCGGTACCCAATAGAGGACTGAACTTCGTCCATGTGTTACCCACCTGGTAAGAATCAGGCCACATCCAAATTGAAGTGAGGAACCTTGTCAAAGGACAGGGCCTCAGCCTCGCTAAGCTGACTCATGCTCTCTTCCCTGTAAGACTGCTACCTGGAGTAATTGCTGGTTGTCAGTTGAAACATTTAAAATGATGAAGTCGGAAGAAATGACAACACATATTAACTAGAAGTTGAGCTAAAACAAATAGTAATTCAATGTTTAAAACTCTTATTAGAATTGGTGGCATTCAGTCTCACAATAAACTTGAAGTACAAGACTATCTCTGATAGGGTATTTATCTGATTATAAGAAAATCCAGTCAATACAGCTATTAATCAAATTTATGTACCAATCACCAATAAATAAATTATTCTACTAACTTCTTTAGTCTGAATTTGATCAAACATGCTATCAAAATAACATTGATAATTATTGCCAATTGGAGTGCAAAAGTTGGAAAGTGAGGAAGTACGGGTAATTGAAAAATAGGATCTTGACGATAGAAACTGAAGCTGGATAGAATTTTGCAAGATCAATGAAGACTTCATGACAGGTAACCTTTTTCAACAACAAAACACACACAAACGTGGACTTACCTAGATGGAACACACAGAAACCAAAATGACTACATATGTGGGAAGAGATAAAAGAGAACTCACTATCAGTAGCTAAAACCACCACAGAGGCTGACTGTACAATAGACCATCAATTCCTCATATGTAAGTTCAGGTTGAAGCTGAAAAACCTTGTCCCTGAGAGCCAAAATATGACCTTGAGTCTTTCCCACCTGAATTTTGAGAACGTCTCAGGAACAGTTGGATGCCTTGACTACTAATGGCAGAACACCTAATGATTTGTGGGGTGACATCAAGAACATCATACATGAAGAAAGCAAGAGGTCATTAAAAAGACAGGAAAGAAAAAAATAAAAGTGGGTGTCAGAGGGTCTCTGAAATTTTCTCTTGATCATCGAATAGCAAAGGCAAATGAAAGAAATGAAGTCAATGAGATGATCAGAAATTTTCAAATGGCAGCTCAAGAAGACAAACTATTACAAAATGTGCAAAGACTTAGAAAACTAAAAAGGAAACATGCACTCAGTATATCTTAAACTGAAAGAACTCAAGAAAAAATTCACGCCTCAGATTGCAACATTGGAAGATTCTGAAATATTGAATGATGCAGGAAGCATCAGAGGAAAAGAATACACTGTACAAAGAGAGCTAGTTGATATTCAACTATTTCAAGAGGCAACATTACATAAGATCAAATAACAATGAGCTTGAAGAAATACAAACTGCACTGAAGGCATTAGCCCAAAACAGGGCTCCTCTAAGAACCCACGGAATACCAACTGAAATGTTTCAACAAACTGATGAAGTTCTGGAAGCACTCATCTGTGCCAAGAAATATGGAAAATAGCTATTGGCCAACTGACTGAAAGAGATCCATATTTGTACCCATTCCAAAGAAAGGGGAACCCAACAAAATGTACATCATAGAACAATATTATTGATATCACATACAAATAAAATTTGGCTTAAGATCATCCAATAACAGTCACAGCAGTACAGGTTCAACACTGATTTACATAGAACAAGTGATATCCTTGCTGATGTCAGGTGGATCTTGCCTGAAAGCAGAGAATATCAGAAAGGTGTTTACTTGTGTTTTTTATTGACTATGCAAAGGCATTTAATTGTGTGGAGCATAACAAACTGGATAGCTTTGAAAAGAAAAGGAAATCCAGAACACTTATTATGCTCGTGTGGAACTTGTACATGGAACAAGAAGCATTCGTGAGAACAGACCAAGGGAATACTTCATGGTTTTAAATCAGGAAAGGTGTGCATCAAGACTATCCTTTACCATACTTGTTCAGCTTGTTTGCTGAGCAAATAATCTGAGAACCAGCCTCTACAATCTGAAGAAGAATGCAGCATTGGGATTAAAGGAAGGTTTATTAAGAACCTGCAACACAATCTTGCTTACAGTGAGGAGGACTTGAGGCATTTGCTGATTACGATTAAGGATGACAACTTAATGTAAAGAAAACCAAAATACTCACAACTGGTAACATCATGATAAACCAAGAAAGGATGGATGTTTTCAAGGATATCATCTTGCTTGGATCCACCATCAGTGTTCACGGAAGCAGTGGTCCAAATGTCAAACAACTCTTTGGATTAGGCAAATCCACAGTTACCTAATTTAGGTAAATTAGGTAAGACCTCTTTAAAAGTATTGAAAAGCAAGAGTGTTACTTTGAGGACTAAGGTACACCTGATCCAAGCCATTGAAAGGATTGTGGGCTGCCAAGAGAACAAACAAATCTGTATTGAAAGGAGCATAGCTATAATGCTCCTTAAAAGCAAGGATAGGAAGCTTTCATCTCACATACTTTGGAGATGTTTTCAGAGAGATGTGTCCCTGGAAAAGGACATCATGCTTAATAAGGTAGCTGGGCTGTGGGAAAGGAGACCCTCCACAAGGTGGATTGACACAGTGGCTGCAACAGTGGGCTCAAACATGGACAATTGTGAGGATGGTATTACATAGATTGAGCATTTCCTCCTATTGTACTGTGAATAGCAACTGAATTGATGGCACCTAACATTATTCTGATTTCTCATTCATCCCTCTCCCCTGATTCCCTGGGTGATACAGATGCTTATTTTTTGCCTTCCACACTGTGAGTACCGTGGAGTCAGAGACTGTCTTGTACTGCAGTGTCTCCCCAGTGTTTGGTGTCAATATCAGAATACTTATTAAATAAAGGAGTGCTTTTTTATCCTTATCATCAAATGAGATAACCTTTTATAAGTTCTGGTGGTGGCCCTTTTCTGCTGTTTCTCATTTGTTTGTTTTTCACTACTGGCCATGCCTTTTCTCTATACCATGCATCCCATACTTTTCTTTACATGATAATCAATGCATTTCAGCCCCTTTTTTGTCCCAAGTTTGTTCATTATAAAAAACTAGTTACACTCAAAAACTGAACTCACTGCCATGGATTTGATTCTTAATTACAATCCCATTGTACTGATAAACAAAAATGACAGTAGGGTCACAGTTGTCAAAATTGGCACAAAGGCAATAAATTTGGTCATTTTGTTTCTTGCTTTATATTCTGGTCCCGTTTGCCACATACATAGGCATACCATGTTTCATAAGTTTACCTTGCCTTCATGTTACACTCTGCCTTTCATTCTGTGATCAAAGCACTCTTTCTAAATTAATAGTGTGATCAAATAATTTTTTTTGCCCTATAGAATACAATCACTGTGGGTTGGCATTGACTCCTTAGCAGTGAGGTTGAGGTATATAATAGAATAAAATGTAGGACTTAGTTTCTTTTTGTTGGAGCAGAACAGAATATGAAACCTGTTGAAGAGAGAATTTGCCAGGCAGTGTTTCCTGGCGAGGATATTGGTTGTACACAGGGGTACCCTCAAAAAAAAAAGGAAAAAAGCCCTGCTAGGCAGAGCTTTCATAGTATGCATTTTTCCCAATAGGTGACCATCATGCAACTTGCTTTAAGTTAGTGTTCCCAGTCTCTGGTCACAGTAAATTTTTTCATAAAAGCAGTTTTGCTTGACCCTTGTTTTTTTTGTGAGGGCCGGTTTAAGAGAACGGCTTGCAGATGTGAAATTTTGCTTCCTGCTCAGGAAGAATGCCCCAGAAACTGTTGTGATGTTGAACACAGCCTACAAGGACAGCTCTATGGGAAAAACTAGTGTATATGAGTGGTTTTCTCATTGCCAAAAAGGTGAAATATTGAGTGATGATAAAACTCGTTCTGGACGTTCATCAACTTCCTAAATGGACGAAAATGTAGGCTCATAGTGCATTTAGAGTTTGTTCTATCAGGACAGACTGTTAATTAAGCTTTCTATTTAGAGGCTCTGAAAAGATTGTGCAAAAGTATGCAACAAGAAAAGACTTGATTTGTGGCAGACGGGACTAGTTTTGCCACAACAACACACCATTTTGGGGCAAAAAACAACATGCCTCTCTTGCCCCACACACCTTTCTCACCTGACCTTGCTCAATGCAACTTCTATTAGTTTCTGTGAATTAAGAGGGACATGAAAGGACAGTGATTCGATGACATAGAGGAAGTAAAGAAAAAAACGAGGGAGGTGCTGTCAGCCATCCAAACAGATGAGTTTGAAACATGTTTCCAAGAATGGGATAGCAGATTTGACAAATATATTAAGTGGAATGGAGAGTATTTTGAAGGTGATAAGGTTATTTTGTTAAAAATAAAAAAGTTAAATACGTAGCTTTGGGGGGAAATTACCTTTTTGGGGGGTGGAAGTACCCCCTTGTACAACATGAGTCAAAAAGTGTTGCTACAAAATTATTACCCACTGATGTTGATTCTGACTGATGTGACCCTACAGGATAGAGTAGAACTGCCCCACAGGATTTCCATAAATTTTTATGCTACCACACTGCCTCTTATTTCTCTTAAAAAGCAGCAGGTATGCTTGAACCTTGGACTTTTCACTTAGCAGCCGGGTACTTAATTCATCAGGACACGGTGCCATCAGGACTCCTTACACAATCTTGAAAGTGCCATTGAGATGGTTCCAATCCATAGTGATCCTGTGCACAAGAGAATGAAACACTCACTGCCCAGTGCTGCACCGTCCTCAATTACCCTATGCTTGAGCCCACAATGTCTATCAATCTCATGGAGGCACTCTCACTGCCCATCTGCTTTACCAAGCATGTCCTTCTGCTGGGACTGATCTCTCCTGACAACACATCGAAGTTTATGAAACACAGTTTCACCATTCTTGCCTCTACTTGCTGTACTTCTTCTAAGAAAGATTTGTTTTTCCTTTTAGTAGTCCATGGTACTTCGAATATTCTCCGTCATCACAATTCAGACACATCCATTCTTCTTCATTCTTCCTTATTCAGTGGTCAGCTGTGAGATGCATATGAGGCAATGGAAACTACCATGACTTTGGTCAGTCATAGCTTAGTCCTCAAAGTAATGTCCTTTGTATTCAATATTCTAAAGAGGTCTTGTCTAGCAGATTTGTCCAATGCAGTTTATCTTTTGAGCTCTTGACTGCTGCTTCCATGAGCCTTACATGTGGATCTAAGCAAACAATCAGAGAAACCTTTACTAAATAAAAATAGAAAAATGTAAAGCCATTATTTCTTGACATAGGCTCTATGTAGGTTTATAATCTTCTGAAGACAGCATTTCTATCTCTCTTAACACTTTCCCAAAGATTTCTGCAATCTGTAGTGTACACCACATTAAAGCAGCCGATCTGACATTATCAAGGGACTCAAATTGTGTTTCTTTGAAATATTCCCTAAGGTTTGGGAACAATAAAATGTGATAGGACATGATCAAGGCTGTAAGGTAAAAGGGGTAAGGATTTCCAACAAAATTCTTATAGGGCAGTCCTTGCTCCCCTCAGAAATGAGTAAGTGCGTTGTCGTGGGAAATAAAATTCCGTGGCATGACATTCCTGCCCTTTTCCTCACCAGTACAGTTTTCAGCTTTCTGGGAATTTCTTCCTAGTGTGCCCTTGTTAATACTGTTTCCCCGAAAGTAAGACATCCCCTGAAAATAAGACCTACTTACAGTTTTCCCTCTCGCTGAAATATAAGGCATCCCCCCGAAAATAAGGCCCCCCAGAGCTACCTGGAGTCTGGACCATAGCGGGCGCCGCCGCACAGCTCACTGTTGGCCATGGTGCAGCCAGAGCAGACAGGAAGTGCGAGGTCTCTTAAATAAACAATAAATGTGTACCGTATACTTCTTCATGGAAAAATAAGACATCCCCTGAAAATAAGACCTAGCGCATCTTTGGGAGCAAAAATTAATATAAGACACTGTCTTATTTTGGGGGAAACAGGGCAGGAGCCCTGGTGGCTTAGTAGTTATGTGCTTGGCTGCTAACTGCAAGGTCAGCAGTTCAAAACCACCAGCTTCTCCTCCAGAGAAAGACAGGACTTTATATTCCTCTAAGAGTTACAATCTCGGAAGCTCGCAAGTGCAGTACAGCCTAATTCTTTAGGATCGCTGAGTCAGCATCAACTTGATGGCAGTGAGTTTGGTTTTCAAAGCTCTCTTTACCTTTTGTCCTTCAAGCAAATCTATCACAATTACCGTTTTGGAATCACCCATCCCTCCCCCCCAAAGAAAAGCAATCACCATAAACTTCTGATCTTACCACTCTTTGTTTTGAATTTAACTGATACAACAGGTCCCCTCAGAAGCCACTGTTTTGATTGTTTTTTTTTAAGACACCTAACAAAGACAGATGTATTGCTGACACAATTTGTCTGTTTGCAGAGATGTTTAAACATTTTTTATTTGCTTAAACATTTTGTTTGTTTGATTGGAATATACCTATGCATGTATAATCTGGAATCCAGGTAGCAGTTATTTTTTATTTATCCTCCTAATTTTCAGACTGTTTAGATCAACATTTAGGTCTTCTATCATTTTACTTAATTCTTTATTTCCTGGGACCAAGTCTTACCCTATAATAAACAGCAATGGAGGGCCTATCTGACCTCCTCTGGCTTCCTTATTACAAGGCAGATTCAGACGACTCCATGGTCCATCCTTCTTTACTTAGTCTGACACCAAACCAACCGTTTCTCCCTTGTCAGCTGGCATCTATGGTGGACTCGATGGCTGCACAGGAGTCACAAACAATACTTACAGTGAAGGGGGTTTATTAGGGAAGCTAATTGGTTAGCACAAGTCAAGATCAGCAAATAAGGATTCAGTCATAAGTCTCCTCAGTCTCCAGCAGCCAAGTTCTCAGCCTCTCAGCCATGTGGTCTCTTGGCCTTTGCCTCCATGGCCCAGAAAGCCAGATTTTGGCTATCGTCTAGGTCAGATAAAGAGAAGGACTTCATAAATCACAGCTGCTGGTCCTCTGAATCTCCTTGCCATAGTCAATGGTGCATCTGGTCTCAGAATGCTCTGTCTCTTCAGACAGATCTTAAGCATGTGCTTCTGTGGTCCTGGGGCTGCTGCTTCAGAGATGGCTCACCCTTACAGCCAGGGGGTTTAGTAACAAAAAGTGATCAATCCCCTCTATCGGTGTTACACATACTCTATTTGGTAGCCCCACACAGTCATTTGCTAGGAGTTGCAGAGACTAGATAAAAGAGCCATATTAAGAAGTTTCACTCCACACATCCCCACTGTCTTGAATATAGTTGGTACGAAGCATATATTTGGTTAGTAAATAACTTCTGGGCACTTTCATGGGCAGATGAAATGGAGTAACCAGTACTTTGTTTCTACTTCAAATGTGGTTTTGCTATACGTTTCGCATATGTTCAGAGTATCCGGAGTCAAGTTATGGACCACCTCCCTCAGTAAGTAGTCTGGGGCTAGTGTTTTTAAGTTTCTGAGGCTACTTTTTCCTCTGTAAAATTGGAATGCTACTTATTGTAAAGTAAGTTATTGTTAGGACTAAATACATGCGAAAAACACAATGTGGAAGTGCTTCAAATTGTTGGAAATTATTTATAGGTAACCACTTTTGCTTAGTGTAACAGGGATAGCACCACTGTGCATCACCACTCTTAACTTTTGTGCTTAACTGATTAGGGTCATATTTTGGCTTCTCAAAGGAATCAGACAGTGGCTTTCTCTTTAGAAGCAACATGTTTTCACAACCCCATAGGGCCCAGTTTCTGTTAGATTGTTGAATTCTTAGTAGATTTTAATCCCATACCAGCAGTATGTGGGGGTTTCTCTTTTTTCTCATTTTTTGTGCTAGATTTGGCCTGGGAGTCCTAGAATTCTTCTGAATGCCAAGAAGTTCTTTTGGCAAAATTTAATAACAAGTGTGTTCTCTCAACTGCAATGTATCCGGCAGAATCTTTCCAATTTTAAGTCCTCACCTCTAGATTTGCCTTAAATCTTTGGCACTTGCTAAGTGTTTACTTTCAAGTGGTAAAATCATAGAGTAAACAGCAAAAATATTTTAATGAAAATCTCAAATACTTAAATTCATTATTTTTTTAGTTCTTAAACTTGTCTCCTATCCTACACATGCTTGCACAATCATAGATTTCATGTTTATAGTTTTACATTACAAGTAAGTGCTATAATTAAATATCTTGCTGAAACTTTTTCCTAGATTGGTTATGATATAATTATGTGCATCATTATTTTGTGTTGTTTCATAGCGAGTATCTTGGATGAGTCTGTGAATCACTGCTTTGGGCATTGCTACTTAATGAGGGAGTTTAGCTATAGAAAAAAACATCCTCAAGTCTGGGAGGAAAACAGATGCCTCACTGGCCCTGACTGCTTTCACAAGGCAATGTATTAACAGATCAGCTTTTCATAAGATGGGGACTTCTATAATGTGGAAGGGAAAGTCATTGGCATTTGTTCCTACTTCATTTAGTAAATATCTCTTCCTTCTTCCTCGTCACTAGGTCAGTATATGTTCAGTGCCCTATTTTATCACCAAAAGGGGAAGAAATACTGCAGTGAATGAAGAGTCCTCTGCATTTTAGCACTGCTTTTTCTCCTGTCGTTGGCTTTTGAATGAGGATGACAATGGAAGAGATGAAGAATGAAGCTGAGACCACTTCCATGGTTTCTATGCCTCTCTATGCAGTCATGTATCCTGTCTTTAATGAGGTGAGTAGATAAACATTTCTTCATGAGTCCTCTAATTTTATGTATTCATTTTATAGCAAGTAGCAGATATGTCTGGGTGAATAAGATGGTGAAAGAAACAGACTTACTGTTCTTCTTTGAGAGACAGAGAGACAGATACTGGCGCAAAACACAGAATAGAAAAAATATAAATCACAAATTGTGATCTGTGCGATGAAGTAAAAAGAACAATGAGTATTAAAGAAAAAGCGATGGAACCTATTTTAGGGGTTAGTATGGACTTTCTTGAAGAAGAGGCATATCATTGAAAGAGAAGTAAGATGAATAGTGAGTTTAGGGATGAGTGTAACTAGTAGGCAAAAGATTTGGAACTGAGATCTACTAAGTTATTGTATGGTGATAAAACCTTTTTTTAATAAAACTTTCATGGGTATTTAGAAGGTACTTTTTTTTTTCTTTTTTCTGGAGAACACAATAGTTGCTTTTCTCCATTTATCGTGATGTTACTGATCGGTCTGTTTTTGTGAGGTCTTGTTTACCTTGAGCTGTGATCCATACCATACTTCAGGCTGTACTCGTTGCCACTCATCAGCAAGTGCTTCAAGTCTCCTTCACTTCCAGTAAGCAAGATTTTGTCATCTGCATTCCACGGTTTGTTAATAAACCTTCCTGCCGTCTTGATGCCACATTCTTCTTCATATAAACTAGCTTTTCTGATGATTTATTCACCAGTCAAATTTAAAAATTATGTTAACCGCTACAACCCTGAAACACACATTTCCTGATTTTAAACCATGCAGTAGTCCTTTGTTCTTTTGCACAACTACCACCTTTTGCTCCGTGCACGAGTTCCTCATATGCACAACATATGAATTGTTTTGGAATCCCTTTCTCATAGTTTGTTATGATCTACATAGTCGCATGCCTTTGGAGAGTCAATGAAAAATGAGTAAACATCTCTCTGGTGTTCTCTGCTTTGAGCCAAGGCCCATCTGACATCTGCATTGATATCCCTTGTTCCACATCTTCTGTCAATGTACTGCTGTGTTGATATCAATGAATGATCATTGTTTTGTAGATTGAGCATTCTGTTGGGCCACCTTCCTTTGGAATGGGCACAGATACATACTCTTGCAGTCATTTAACCAAGTATCTGCCCAGTTTCTTGGCATAGATGAGTAGTTAATATGCTTAGAATAGTTAAATCCTAGAAATCCTTTAGAGATCATTTAATCAACTCGACGTCCCACCTTTCTTTTTATGATGAACTGAAGCCTTGGAATGTGAAATTATTTCCCTTGCTCAGACTACAAAATGTTACTCAGACCACAAAAATGTCTTTAGAGTCCCAGTGGTGTTGTGGGTTAGGTAACCAAACACATGTCAGCAGTTCAAATCCACTCACAGTTCTATGGGAGAAAGATGAGGCGATTTATAGTCTTAAATATCCTATATAGGGTTGACATGAGTTGGAATAGATTCAGCGAGAATTTGGTTTTTGTGGGATAGGGTTTAGAACCAAGTTTAGGCCTCCCAATTTCAGACCATATCAGGGTTTTTTTCCTATTTAAATTATTTACTCTTACTATTTTATTTAATTAACTTAATTAGAAAACTCAAAACAGTGGCTTAGCTAAAAGTTTGTTTTTCTTTTGTGTAAAATATCATAGATATAGCCAGTCTAGAAGCAGTGTGGCTTGATATCATCAGGAACTCTGATTCTGCCTTTTGCTTCACTATCCTATTCCATTATGAAGACTGCTTGTCCATTCAGGAGCCGTTACGTTGTCTAGAAGAGACGAAATGAGATTTGTGGAGGAGGGGGGCTGAGGAGGGGGGTGCTCTTACTTGAGTCTGTTTCCTTGAGGCAGCAGTTTTTAAAAACCCTGCACAAAATTTCCACTTAACATCTCAATGGCAAGTATTTTTTCTAAGAACCAAACCTAACTTCAAAGAATGTTGGGAAATCTAAAAATTTTGTTACTGAGCAAAAAGTGGCTGGGTTCTGCCTCATTGAGATCGCCTCATTGTTGTCCCACAGAACTCAGGAAAATTCAAGGATTTACCTGCAGTTCAGTCCAAATGTCAAGTCGGGGTAAGCCACATGCTGAGGCTAGAGAGCCAGAGGTTACACTCCTGGCTCCGGCCAATGAGGAGATCACACCCCTTGTTTCTCAGTGGACTCATTTTGTACCCAGCAGGATGACATTGCAGGGAATCCTGATCACAATTACTTATAAGCGAATCTTAGTAGTGTCTTCCCCAAGAACCAGATCCATGCAGGAAAAAGTCATTTGGTGAGAGTTACATGGTGCAATCAGATTTCACCCAAATGTAATAACCTCTTCTCCGCCCCTGGGCTGTATCTTATTTATGCATATATGACATAGGGCTTTTCTAGATGTTTCCAGTAAGCATTAGTTTCCTACTAATCTTAATCAGCCAGGCTTTTTCGAAGCCACTCTAGAAACGGATTGCTTTCTCCTCTCAGCTGTAGGTTATAATTCCTTACACACATGGTAAGTCATAGTAGCTAAGATAACTATTAAACTGTGGTCTGATTCACACCCTCTACAAAGGTCAGAACGCAATCTCATCTCATTCCTGTTTGTTAACAGATAATGCCCTCCACAATGGGACCACGGATAGGTGAAGTCCAGAATTATTATAGTTCACAAAGGAGGTTAGACTGGAAGGGCCATATTGCTTGAGTACAAGTCAGTGGCTCAGAATTAGAACACCTTTCCAAATGATTTCACAGTTGATCTGAGAACTAATTGTTAGAAGTGAAGAAACTGAATGCTGGCTGACTGCACATTGGCGGGTTCAAATTTTTATGAATCGTAGTATTAATTTTCATTTGAATAATATCTGCCAATGTATTGAGAACTGTGTGGTTTGAAATACAAGCTTGAAGGATAGTGATTTTAGTTTGAAATGCCAGCCTTCTTTTACATGCCTAACACTTAATCCCCCCTATGCCACCAGGGTGCTAAGGTGTAGTTTACACATATGCATGATGTTTCTATAAGTCTAATAGGGGCACTTGGAGCATAGTGTGGCTCAATTTTTCTTTTCCTTGCAGATTTAAAGATTAAAATGGTCATCAAATTGAACTTTAAAAAAATGGTACCATAGTTCTGCTTTGAGGTATAATTATTTATTGAATCTTGTTTCCAGTGTATTTTCAGAGCCAGAAAGCTTTTACACTTTTAAACATGTTTTCAGTTACAGGACATCTTTATACCCCAAAACCAAATGCCTTTTACTTTTGAGTCCATTTTGACTCATAGCAACCTGGAGAGATTTTCATACTGTTAATCAAGGAAATGGCATTCTGAGAGGGAGCTTGACACTTCCTTTATATAATAAAGCTATGCTCAAACAGCTGAAAAGGAGGAGTTACTTATTTAATCTGCTTCTGCAGAGTTCAAAGTCCAAGGAGGTGTTGTAAATGTCCTATGAAAAACGTCTCCTGGTTGCATTGTGGAACATTGGGTTTGTAAACATCTTATGCTAATTCTTAGATCAGGTTTTCTTGAAACCGTATTATTTCATATTGATTATATATAGAGGAACAGAGCTGAGTGTTTGAATTCTTTAATCCAGGAGAGAGAAGACATGTTTCTTCTTTTCCTAGAGGAATACTTTTAAAGATGAAATGTAGTTTTTAAGGAATTACATGTTGTTCCATTTTGAAACAGAACTGAAAAACACTTTTGTGACCAATAATAATCTTTTCAAATACATTATCTTACCAAAGGGTATCTTTAGAGGTATGTGTACTTGCAGGCAATGTGTTAACTGAATATTGGACTAATTAGGGGGCTCTGCTTTACTTCCATTGTGGCATGTGTATTTTTTTATTTGATACGTTATCATTAAATTATAAAAAGTATACCTAGAGTTTTTAATTCATATGATTTGACCGAGTTTAATACACAAATACTGCACACTATATGTATATGTGGGGTGTTTTTTGCAAATCGCGTAATTTCTTGCAGGTTAGTTTTCTATTTGCTGGTTATACATGTACACATATGAAAATAGTTTCATTTAGAACAGTCCCACGACTAGTCCCAAGGAGCGCTGCTGGCATTTTGGTTATGTATCCAACTGCTAACTTCAAGGTCATCTGTTTGAAACCACTAGCCACACCAAGAAAGAAAGACGATGCTTTCTGTTCCCATCCAGAGTTAGAGTCTCAGAAGCCCACAGGGCAGTCCTATAGGGTTGTCGTGAGCCCTAGTGGACTCGATGGCAGTGGAGGTGCTTAGTTTCAAGGAGGTGGATATGAAAGAGGCCCTAATGCCCAACTTTTCCAAGATGCTGTACTTCTCTTCCCCTTAGTGTCTTCCCTCACAGAATTCTCACAGAAATCATGAAGTGTTAGGAAATGGCTCATTGTGGGTACTGTTAAATCCCAAATCTGAAATTGAGATGTCTGTCCTAGTGGAACTTATTGCTTCACAAGGCTACAGAAGCTGGTTTAATTAGGTCAGGTGATTTATGTGACTCAAGTTCCAAGATGTAGCGGTCAGGCAGAGGCAAGCCAGGTGCAGGGTCCAGAGTCTGAAGAGAAAATAGCTGAAAGTCAGCGTAGGTCTTCTTGCTTCCACGTATGCTCAATCTTGAAGCAGAGGGCACAAAGGATATGACTTTGATGGAGGTGTAGTTTTTTGTTTTTCCAGCACCTTAATCTTGTCCATCAGCAGAGCGGAGAACTCTCCAAAAGTTTAACCACCGGCATGTTGCTAGGTGCCAATGAGCTGTTGGGACGCATCCTGGTCTTATGTACCGCAGACGGAAACTGTCTGGTCCTGAGCCTTCCTCACAATTGTTGTGTTGGAGACCATTGTTGCGGCCACTGTGCCGATCCTTATTGTCAAAGATCTTCCTTATTTTTCCTTTACTGTCCCTGTCCTTTACCAACCCTGAAGTCCTTTTCCAGGACCTAGTGTCTCCTGATAACAGGCTTAGAGGCTAGAATTACAATATATCACAGAAGAGATTATGGTTAGAAGGGCCATATTAAATAATTAACTCTTTATTTATATGGGTGTTTTTATGTGAAAATATAATTATGATATTTGTGGGAACAGATGTCATCAAAGGAAAACTGTGCTTAACTTTGTCATCAGAAATAGAGCTATACACAATTCAGAGCCAATTTTAAAACCAAAAACCTTTACCCTTCCCTTTAGGACGGTGAGACCAGAAGTCTATGCCTGGCCACCATGGCTGATCTCTCTGAAGAGGATCACAATTGGAGGTCCCTGGATAGAGTAGAGAAAATTGTGTTACAATACAAATCATAAAAAACGACTAGGCTTACTGGTCCGATATAGATCGATGAAACTCCCAAAACGATGGGCCTTAAACCCTCTTCTGACTTAGAAATGATCTCAACTTTCAGCTAAAGGAAAGACCTATAGGTGATCAATAACACAAGGGAGGTACGCACTCATTAGAACAATCAACCATAAGTCTTCAAAAGGACTATAGTTCAAAAAGGAGGAAAGAAGGTTGAATGGAAATGGGACCCTCAGGCATGAAGTGAGAAGAGTTATATTGTGAGAATTGCAGTCAGTGTGTAGGTAAAATGGGAATGGATTGTTGAATGGGAGAATAATTCGCTCTGCAAACTTTCACCCATTTTACAATAAAATGTTGAAGGCGGGGTGAAGAGAGGAGGTGCGGACAAAGTCCAGACTTTCTGGCCCAGTGGAGAGTGGGTGACTTCCTGGACTCAAAATTTTGCCTTGAGATACTCTTTAAACCTTGATTCTACACTATCCTCTGATGTTACCTTTTAACAAAATGATAGATCGACATACAAAATAGAGAATATCATCCCTGAGTATGATGCTCTATCTTAAAAACAGCTGTATCAGGCCAAAAGGTCAATAATAGAGCAAAGATAAGAAAAAAAGGAGGCAAGGAAACATAACAAACTGGAATGCAGTTAAAGCGAATGCTGACATAGTGTGAAAAAGGTAACTGATGTCACTGAGCTCCTTGGGTAGGAATTGTCAAATGGGGACCTAATGTGCTGTGTGAACTTTCATTGGAAACAGTAATGTACTATTAAGAACACTTAAAAGTTATTCTGGGTTTTTTTTTTTAGGTTCTTGTAAGATCGTATGCCAGATTCTTTACAACTTGAACTGGAGGACTCCATACAATTAAAAAATATATATGGGTTTAGGAAACCGACTAGAAATGAAGCAATTAACTGATTGTTTTACAGGATCAATATAATAGATGAGCTCTTTAAATGATCCAAAATTTGTAAGTTTGAAGTTGATAGTAAGTTCTTTCAAAAACTCAATAAAAAACTTACAAAGGAGTCCACAAACCTGAGAGGAAGCAACTGTGGGGTGAGAGGAACCTAGTGCCAGGCTTTCCCAGCCTGACTGTTCGATGCAGTGGGCTGTAGCTGGCGTTTTCTTCCCTTCTAGTAGACATGTTATGTGCCCTTCTCTCACGGGTAGACTCTTATTTCCTCGCTCCTATTTCCACTTTCCTTGTGACATGGGAGTCCTACATTAAGGAGAACTTAATGAGACCCAAGCAGTGTCCCCCACTCATCCCCAGCACCCATTAATACTAAGTATGTTCTCTCCTCAGATGGACCCAAACTATGTTGCTTGAGTATCAATTGCAGTTAATAATATCATTACACCAGTTCTTTATATGTACTGTAGCCAAAGGCTAAGTAAAGAGCCAGACATTATTACCCCACAAAAAATTGAAAACATAAACATTTCTGTTCTAAACTTGTGTAAAATCACCACACTTGACTGTATCTGTCTTTAGTTGAGAACTTGCAATTCAGCTGGCAGTGAATTCAACCAATTGCTACTTGCTTAGATTAAGTTTCTGGGATTCAGGGCTACATTTGCTTTCTTTATATCTCTCACATTGACTTCCTTGCTCCTGATAGAAGCTCAGGAATGTCTTAGTTCTGAAATGTTTGAGGAGATTCACAGACAAGATGAACTCCAGTCTGGGGAAAGGGAGGACTGACGGGCAGGGCACCATTAGTAGCTTGTGCACTGATTTTGGAGCCACCCAAATTGGTATGAGTCTTGACCTTGTACTTTCTAGCTTTGTAACATTGGGCAAGACACCTGAGTTTCTTTCTCTGTAAGATGGAAATAGTGGTAATTAATTACTGGTTTATTGTGAGACTTATACTATAGTTTCTGATCCTTAATAGGTACTTAATACATAGTAGTTGTTGTTAGGATATATTTTAAGCCAGAGACTTAGAAGTATTTTTTTAATATGAGAGAGAATACATATCTTCCTATGTAAAGAATACAGGCTAAAATTATACAGATTCAATAAGAACTTAAATAAATTTATAAATGAGCGATTAACTTAATTTTCCTATGGGTCTGGCTGGCATTTTTGCCATAGTAGATAAGAAAACCTGAATTTATTGCAAGATGTGTGGCATCCCAAATGACTCCCAGAAGAGTCCCAGCGAGATGGTTCACTAGGTTTGATTTAGTTGGTTTTAACTCCTGCGACTTTCCCTGTTCTTTTCTGAGATCCACATATGCAAGCGTAATCTACTGGTGTATCTGGGGTCATTTTAGCAGTTCTTCAACTGACTCTTCTTCTGAGCCTCTCTACTGGCCTCCACTTGCAGTGGAGGCTGAATAATGCTGATACATGACAATACCTATTCTGAATCAGACCTTTGACTTATTGCAAGAGGTCAGAGTCTGGTGTAAACCCAAATATGGACACGGGTTGGTTCATAACAGGATGGAAACATTCATCCCGTCTGTCTGTTCCTGTCTCCTCTTGTGCAATGAGAACTTGGGCTCAGACCAGCTGTAGTGCATTAAACCTTGTAGTGCAAAAAAACCCAAGTAGTAGCCACTATAATGAAATGGATTACGTGAAATCAGAAAATGCGTGTTTTTGGAAACATGCCTGATTAATGTCACCGCTCCATGTATAGTGTCTGTGTTGGTCTGCCTACGCCAGTTGTGCCTTCTCCCGCTTTGCTTGCTATGGCGGTGTTAGATTTACCCAGGATTTTTAAAAGCCAAGTTGAATAGGAAGTTAAGCCGACTGTCGGGTTTGCATTTTTGTTTTGGTTTTTGCTGTTGTCCTCTTTAAGATAAATTAGTATTTATCTTGGCAGATTTTGTCACCTATGCCTTACGTTTAAGTTGACTAACTCTTAAGGAAATAGTATTTGCAGTTCTTCATGTTTAGAAAATAAATTGATTTAAAGTATTGAAATTTCCTTAGGTATGTATATATTAATGGTGTTTAAAAGCAAAGCTTAAGCTTTTTATTTCCTCAAGGGATTAAAAAGAATATATTGTACAGTATAATATAATTTCATAAGGCTTTTGTAGAAATAATCTACTTGTGTAAAAATCTGTATTAGTTACATTGTTTCTCAACATTTAACCTTGTCCTAAATAAAAAATACAAGCAGTTGAGTTTATTGAGCTAGTTAGCCTAATCCTTGGGGACTACAGAGATCTGAATGTAACGGAAACTGCTGGTTATTTTAAGCCTAGCAGTTAACTCTTCTACAGATTGAGTTATTTTTATGAAATGGTATGTCTCTTTTGACTTGCTGAAAATGAATTATATAAAGTACACAGTAAGGACATTTATATTTTGAAAGGATGTATCATTTAATATAAAGATTTGATTTCCATATTTTAGAAAATTTTTGATGTTATAGAAACAGGTGTAAGAATATCTGAAATTTACAAGATGAGCTGGAGTCTTCAGTATGAGTATTAACAGATTACATTATAACTGTTTACTAATTAATAAGTTAATCTAAGATTAATACGTGAGGGATTCAAAAGCAAGTTAGAAAGAAAAAGGTGATAAGTGGAAAGGATCTGAGAGCAGAAAATGTTCATTAGCAGTACCACCCTCCCGTGCTCGTCACGTGCTTGCCCAGCACCAAAGAAGCTGTGGTAAGAACGCACAGATGTTTAATCTTGAGTGCGCTCTATTCTCCACGATTTAAGGAAGTATATTTAAAGTCTGTCTAGTCTTTTCATAGGAACTTGGATATTTTAATTTACACCCTGTGTTTGTCTTAAATAAAAGAAAACATTTTATGGTAAAATGTCTTTTTTTTTTTTTAACAAATAGATGACTTATAGGATGGGCTTCAAAAAGTTCCCAGAAAAATGGAATTAAAGATAATGTATTTATTTCCCACTGACCTTTTGATATCCTTCTCATTATTTTAATACTTTATTGTCTTTAATGAAAATGTTAGATAGTCCACTTGAAGAATGACGATGATTCAGAGTCATTAAGTATTTTTGTCAATTGAATAATAGATGTTTCAATGTGATTACTACAGAATGCAGTATCAGAAATGTGTTTTGCTCTCCAAGACAGTCTTAATAACGACGTCGAATTTCTGTTGCAGCTAGAACGAGTAAATCTGTCTGCAGCACAGACGCTGAGAGCGGCTTTCATTAAGGTGAGCAGTAAATTATTCATAATAATGACTAAAATGTATGCTATTTGTAAATCTAAAGACCACGTGATGATTTGCAGCTTATTTTCTTTTGGTGGAAAGCCTTTCAATCACCCTGTGCCTGTTTTATGTTTTGTAACCCTTAAAACACTTCCCCAAAGGGATCCGAGTCGATGCTGTTCCTTAACATCCCATCCGTACGTTTGCCACTTGAGGCTTTTGAAACCGACTTCCTCCTCAGTGTGTTCTCTTTAGCTTTAGGACATATTATTAAATTTTTCGTTCTATTATTAAGATTGCTTAAAATTTGGTGGTAAAAAATATAACTAAGATATTATTTACATTATTTCATTTCAGAACATAAGTATGAAGAGCAGTATTTTTTTACTGGAACACTACCTAATCCCCTGTTTAATGGGTTGTGAGTAATTAAAGAGAATGTACAGTTAAATTATTCAAAATGTTCAATCGATAATCTCTAGCCACGTGTTATTAATTAGTTTGAATTGAGACATACCCTACATATGTAATACAAACAAGAATTCAAAGATTTAGTGCCCTCCAAAAGAAGAAGGTAAATTACCTATCATAATTATCTTAAATGGACTGGTTGTTAAAATGATATTTGATATATTATTAAAATAACTTCACCATTTCTTACTACGTTTTTTAATGTAGCCACATGCTCACTGCCACTGAGTCAAATCCATTTCATACTGACCCTATAGGACAGTGCCTCTTAGGGTTTCTGGGCTTTTAAATCAACAAGGGCAGGAAGCTTCATCGCTCTCCCATTGAGCTCTTGGCGGTTTCTAATTGCTGGCCTCACCATTAGTAGCTCAAAGTATGGAGAGCCATGCCACCAGATCTTCTTAAGGTACTCATTAAAAAATGTATGTTTTCGTGGCTCTTATTAGTTGTTCGTGTTATATTCTTGGATACCATACTCCAGAGGCTATTTTCATGTTGGGTGCATTGTATAGTTTAGAACTTTTTGATTTCCCCAGCCACCTAAAAAATGTTTAAAATATGCGACTATGATAAATATGGAATCCTGGATAAGTTAATGGATACATTTTTATTGTTCTCAGCATTAATTTGTAATTGTTTTAATGGAAGGTACTTTGAAGGAAAATAAATAAGTCACTTACATTGCTAGATTTTCAACTACTGTATTTAGTTAATGTTGACATTTCAAATGATTTTAATGTTGAGTGCATTATGTAGAGAGCATGCTTTAAAAAGTTGGTTTTTGAAGCCATAACTTGCTTGGGAACTATTTTAAAAATCTTTTTCAAGCCAGACCAGAAAAATCTTTATATCCTTATTTCTTTTTTCCGCTCCATTGCAACAGTAATTTTTTTAAAAATCAAGCTTTGCTATCTTATCTTTGCTATGTGGTGGGGGAAAAATTATTTTGTTACCAAGACAAATAAAATACTATTGATTATAACCCGTTAAACTATGCATACAAAGGAGCTTCAAAGAGTTAGTGGAAAAATGGAATTAAAAGATAGGGAAAACTTTTTGAAGCCTAATCCATTTTTCTGCCTGATCCATTAGAATCTGTTCCCTGGAGAGATCTGATAAGTCCTCCTAGGTTGCGATCACTGAGCCATACTCATGGTGTCACTGCCTTTGGGGTGTTTTCTCTCACAGATTGTTCATGAAATTGGTTACCCACGGGGCCCAACGCTCCCTTAGGGGAGAAACCTACAGGTATAGATCATTGGAGTCTGTGATTTAAGAGCAAATCTATTTACTTTAGCATGGCTTCTGCGAAATTTAAGGTATTTAAAATGATGATAAGTAGCTTAACCAGGACTTTATTGAAGAGACACTAGGATGACTGTGTTGCGGCCAGCTTTCGAGACACCCTACACGACATTGACAGAGTACCTTGACTATTTTAAGTTTTTGAAGGAAAT
This sequence comes from Echinops telfairi, assembly GCF_000313985.2. Taxonomy (NCBI): domain Eukaryota; kingdom Metazoa; phylum Chordata; class Mammalia; order Afrosoricida; family Tenrecidae; genus Echinops; species Echinops telfairi. Next base: position 13,995,113 of record NW_022111320.1, on the reverse strand, counting down.
TCAGTGTGGAACACTGAGTAAACTTCTAGTTGGAGGTAGTTTATGATTTCAACATTAGCTTTGCCTACATAGCTTCTGATGATTGTTTTATCTTTGTGAATCTGGACTTTTGGCAGTTTCTCTGATAAAAAAGCAAGTCTCATGAGAAAATCAGTGTGCAAGTGGAAATGAGGGTACTGAGGCTAATCTGATTTCAGTGTGTGAGAACTTGTGTAATGCTCAACACTCGCACATTAAGATGTAATGATGATTAAGAATGAAATAAGTTATTTTTCTCAATTTATGTTTATTATTTTTTTTAAAAATAATCACCGAATTGTTAGGACAGAAATACTTACTAAGTTACTTGGGCCTAACTACTTGATAAGTTGCCAAGTAAGTATTTCTTTTGCTGTTAAAGAGCTCTGTGCCCTTAATGTAACATCTGTGAGATTTCTATCATATCCTAGCTTTGACGTTTTGGGGCTCCAGGCTAACTTGATTATGAAAACATTCTTCAGAACTATTTAATTGTTTCAGTACTTAATTGCACCCACTCCTCACTACCCAACTATATACTATCCAAGGAGACAAAAGTAATGCCAATTACTTAGGCATTAGCAAGGAGACAAAAGTAATGCCAGTTGTGCTGGCTAAGGTTCAGTATCAATTTGACTGGACCATGGTATGGTTTTCAATGATAGAGCAGTCATGTAGTGATCATTTGGCAGTTATCATCTTCCTCTTTCACACAACAACCATTTCCATGTAGTGACATGATCTTTGCAACCTAACCCTGTCAGTAAGCGTGGAGTGGGTTTATAGCTTAAAAAGATGTGTGTTGTTGTTGTTGACATGTCACCCTCCTGCCGAAGATAATGCCTTGTCGACAAATTCATTGTTGTTGTTAGGTGTCATCAGGTCAGCTCCTACTCATTGCTGCTTTCCAGACAGCAGAACAGTGCACTTCCTGACCCTCCCTGCACTGTACTTAAGGAAAACAAACCCCTTTGCTACCAAGTATGGGTTCATTTAAATAGTAAAAAATTACAAACTAATGTTCTAGTACTTTGCCAAATTAATATTTTTATTACTGTCTTAAGCCATATTTACGCAATTTCACTTTTAAAGAAAACTCTTTAAAACATTTATCTAAAATGTATACATGGAAAAAAACTTCAAAATGGGATGTAAAATATAATTTAGTGCAGCGGTTCTCAATCTGTGGGTCACAACCCCTTTCGGGCTCAAACGACCCTTTTGCAGGGGTCGCCCGATTCATAACACCAACAAAAGACAGTGATGAGCTAGCAACAAAAATAATGTTATGGTTGGGGGGTCACTACAACATGAGGAACTGTATGAATGGGTCACTGCATTAGGAAGGTTGAGAACCACTGATTTAGTAGGACACACTTGAGTGTTATTAATCATCTATCAGGATTATTTCCCTGAATAACACTTGACAACAGCTAAAACGATTCCAGGATTGAGATAAATATGTATATTTTCTTTTCCTGTATCATTTCACAGCCTCTGAGCTTTGAAACGTGAACTCTAATGAGAAAACAGATGTTACAATGGGAAGAGCATGGGAACTGAATCAAGCTCTGTGTGCAGTAAGATCAGAGTGGAATTGAAGGAGCAGAGGTTAAGTGTGCTTGACACACAGAAACAAATGCTTGCAATCCGATCATTGTGTTTTTATTTGCTGTTTAATATTGGTGTAAAAAAAAGTACGTCATCTGTGTAATGATTACATTTGGCAGGCTTCACAAAAGAAACAAAGTTGGAGTGGGGTGACAATTTTATTTTTTTAAGTAATACAGTAGTAGAGAAAAATTACTGGGGAAAAACAAGTCTGGTAATGAACTTTGGTAAACGCAGATCCTTTCTGCTCATGCTTAAAATGCCTAGAAGGTTTTAGTGCCCCAGGGAACATCACTAACAGAACCAGTGCACGCTCATTAGTGAAATAGGCTCAGGAGGTAGTAAAAGAATTAAAGATGTTCTGGAAATTAGTAAAGGGGATATTCTTGCTCCAAAAAGATAAAATAGGAAATGAAAATCATTGTAATAGGAAAATCGTTAAGGGATTATCTAGCTTCTTCAACAAAAGGACTCCATTTTTGTTTTTTCCTGACATTCTCCTTGCTCAAGTGCAAAAGGTTCTGCAAAATACTGCAGAGATCAATTATTGTTTGACTCTCAGGTGGAAAATTCATAATTTTTTGTGCACTTAAACAAATGGGAAAGGTAATTGATGGACAACCAAAAATATATATGATCTTTCTGTCTGTGCCATTCATTTGCATGAGAATGCAAAAATAGAGGAAACAGTAAGTACTTTTATTCACATGGAAACTGGGGTGATGACTCCAGGACAAACCTGCTGATGCACAAGGTCTGACAAAATGTAAATGAGTAACATCATGACATACAATTTACACAAATTTCCATCCTTGTAAGTTTCTCCGTCAGAGATGTTTTCAACAGATTTTAAGACACTGGTGTTTTGGCTCTAAAACGCATAATTTTTTAACCCAGGGTTCAAATTTCACTTTGTTCTCGTAGGCTGAAAAAGAAAACCCAGGTCTTACACAGGACATCATTATGAAAATTTTAGAGAAGAAAAGTGTAGACGTTAACTTCACAGAGTCCCTTCTTCGGATGGCAGCGGACGATGTAGAAGGTACCAGACCGCGCTTTTCTCTGATTTCACCAAAAGGGTCTTACTTTCCTCCTTCCCTTCCTTGCCCCACCCACCTCCCCTGCCATCTCCTTCATCACTTTCTTAGGGTGGGAGAGGGATGCGGGACGAAAACAAATCTGTGTAGTATATAAAAGTCATTTTTTAATAATTATCAGAGTACTTGAGTGTTTTTAATGTTCTGTTTTCCCTTATTAATTGGATGGTGAAGAATTCGAGTTTCCCTAACAGATAAGTACTATGAAATTTTGGACTTATTTTGTGTTGACATTAAGGAAGCCTCACTCAGCTTGCCTAACGGGGTTTTTGTTCAGTTTGCTCTTACGGTAGCATAGCATGAAACTTTTCTCAAGCACAGAGTTGGGAGAGGCGTGTGACGATCCTTTTCCCAGAGTGTTGCTGTTTTCTAGCAATCAGAAGTGAAGTTCACTGACGCTCAGCAGCCATTATTTTACAGATTAAGGAAAATTGCAGCAGTAAATTATCTTTATTAAGGGGGGTAGGGTGGGTGACTATTGTAAATGATACACAAATCACTATTTTAGACCCGAGCATTTGCATTCTGTTAGGCACCAATGTAATGATGAATCGGTGAGCTATAGTGTTTCCAAGTCTACAGTTAATTCAGTAGTGAACTTGGTCTAATTGAAGATTAAGCCTTTTTCCAGAGTAGTTCTGTAATTTCATTTCTTATGCTGGATTAGTGGTAATGTTTGCCTGTGCTCTTAATTGAGAGATTAAAATTTTACTGTAGATTCTAGTTGGTTGAATTTGGGAGCTCAGATCAATGATGGGCCATTGTTCAATTTAAAACTTTAAATAATTAAACTCTTCTCTTTAGTTGACACTGCCTTTGCATTCATTATGAGTACATCATTTAAAAGTCCTCTGTACTGTAGCTTTGAGGGCTGGTGAAGTTGGCTAAGCCTCCTGCCCCTTTTTTAAAGTTGGCTTTCATTTACCTCCAATAAAAAACGGCTACTGTTTTATTTTCTGTGATTCTGCTGGGCTGAAACCCTAGCGTTGTTGCTAAGTTGAACTCCTGCAAACTCTTGCTTTACGGCATTATCTTTTGTAATTTTCTGGCCTCTCCCTTTGTTCTGTAACAAAGGTTGAGAATTCTTAGACTTGCATTTTTTTTATTATGTACTTATTTTATCAGAGTATATGATTGAACGACCAGAATCAGAGTTCCAGGACCTAAATGAAAAGGCACGAGCACTTAAGCAAATCCTCAGTAAGATCCCAGATGAGATCAATGACAGAGTGCGGTTTTTACAGACAATCAAGTAAGTTATATTTTTTACTTTGAGTTTATTTTCTAAGTATTTCAGCAGAACCACTCATTCTAGATGTTTTTAATTGGCTGTAACATTAATATCAAGCTACTTTGACCCTTGGACAGTGAGGAGGTTAGGGATGCTGCCCTCCTGTGTAGTTGGAGTGGAAGTGGGGGGTGGCCAACTCGCTGCCGTTAAGTCAATTCCAACTCATAGCAACGATGTAGGACAGGGTTGAACTGCTCCTGTGATATTCTGAGACTGTAACTCGTTCAGTGAGTAGAAAGCCTCCTCTTTCTCCTATGGTGGTTTCCAACTGCCTGCCTTGGGGTAACAACCCCAACTCATAACCCATTCCGTCCCCAGGGCTCTGTGCAGTCCAAAAACCGTATAATTCACAGTTGACCCTTTTTTTTTTTTAACATGCCACTTGAGTTTATTGGCTTCCCAGTGCATATAAAATTTATATTTACAATATGCCATAGTATATTGTGAAATCATTACTTTAAAGTTTGAACTACTTTGAGAATTACTAAAAGTAACACAGAAACAGAAAATGAACTCATGCTATTGGAAAAATAAATTATCTCAATGCTGGTTGCCACAAACCTTCGATTAGTAAAATTTGTCCTATCTGTAAAGCACAAAAAGACAAAGAACAATAAAATGAGGTGTGCTTGTAGTAAAAAAATCTACTACCCACCTATGTTAAGGTTTAACAAAATATGTCTAGCAGTAATTATTGAGGTAGGAGGCAAGAGTAATATTGGTTGTGATGGTTAAGGCTGGTTACCAGCTTGGCTGGGAGGTGATGCTCACTGATATGGCAGCTTTGTAGTGATATAGTTTGGAAGTTTGGTAAAGAAAGGAGAAAGAAAAAAAAATCTGCTTGTAAAAGTTGGCCCACAGTTAAAATCCATGTTATGCGACGGTCAGCTATAGCATTTTTAGTGTTAACAGGAGGGCCATTCTAGAACAGTGGTCTTCAAACCAGGTCACTATTTTCTGCAGTGCTGTTACTTGGGTGTGATAGGGTAGGAAGCTAGGGGAAGGATCACACAGACTTTCTAGATCAGTGGTTCTCAACCTTACAGTTCCTCATGTTGTGGTGACCCCCCCAACCATAGAATTATTTCCGTTGCTACTTCGTAACTATAATTTTGCTACTGTTATGAATCGGGCGACCCCTCGTGAAAGGGTCATTTGACCCCCAAAGGGGTCGCAGTCCACAAGCTGAGGACAGCTGTTCTAGATGGATTCTTTTTAAAACTAGACCAACTGACAACTGTTTCCAGCGTGAGTAGAAAACAAAATTGAGACTAGTTGTAGTGGCACTAGCATTACAACCTTGTGTGGTGCGACCATGAGGGGACATTAGTAGGAGGGAGAGATCGAGGTCGTACTCTGGATGAGGCTGCACCTTAGGTGGTGCCTCTAGATAATGACTGCGGGTGATGTGGAATGAATACTCATTAGTGGCTCAGAAATAATGTGCTGTGTCATTCACATTGAGAAATGCCAATTTATCCTCTTTGGACACCCACTGTAAGTTGTATACAGAAGTAGGTTTATGTCCTATTTTAGAAAGTAATAATGATAGGTACCCATCCCAGGTACCAAGGAGTAAGAAGGGTTTTGAACAGCCAGAATTATCTTCCAGAGGTTTCATAATTTATCTATTTAGGTAAACATCAACTACTTGTAATATATGAATGGAGGGAAACAGCTATTTTTTACATATTTATTTTTAGTCTGTTTATGGTCAAAGTAAACAAATATGGTCAATAAATTGTCGGGGAACTCAAACATGAGACAACTGAGTTTAAAGTTTACAAATAATGTATGTTTTAGTTTGCTGTGATAATCATGTACTTGATGATCCATGCTGCAATGTATGCAGATTTCACATTTAAAAGAATGTTTTCAGTGAATTTTGCTTTACATTATTTCAAGGTTTATGCAAACACTATCATTTTAGTAATAGCTTATATAAGCACTGCTTTAAGCACTTAACTAATTAATTAACTTCATCCTCACCACAACCCTCCCACATGAGGAAATTTAGGCACAAAATGGAAATTAAGTAACTTTCCCACGGTCACAGAGCTTGTAAGAGAGGTGAGGTTTTAAATCCAAGCAGTCTGATCCAGTCTTGGAGTTATAATGCTAGTTTAATGTGGTAATTGAGGTCTTTCCCCTGCTACTTGGAAAAAAGTGTGATATGGTGTATAGATTTCCAGCATGTAAATGAGAAGACAGCCCTGTGGTGGCAGCTGGTTTAAAGCTGGTCACCTCATGGAGTCTTCTGCCTACACTTGTTTCTCATTCCCTTAGAGCAGTGGTTCTCAACTTGCCTAATGCTGCGACCCTTCCATACAGTTCCTCATGTTGTGACCCTCCCCAACCATAAAATTATTTTCATTGCTTCTTCATAACTGTAATTTTGCTACTGTTATGAATCGGGCAACCTCCCTGAAAGGGTCATTCGACCCCAAAAGGGGTCACAGCCCACAGGTGGAGAACCACTGCCTTAGTCTCTGCTAAAACATATGTGGCTCTAAGGAGAAACGATGTGGAAGCCGTTTTACTTCAGCTATGTGTGGTCATAAGGAAGTTGAGGTGAAGAACCCAAGTCTTGGCCTAAGTCATTGACTGAGGCTCAGTAGAGTCTTGTATCTCATTTAATGGGGGAATAGTAAGATTTCAGTTCTGTTTTCTGAAATGTGCTCTCCACAGCTGAAAAAGTTTAGTGGCGGTAAAATTTTAGCAGGGCACATTTGAGATGAAAAGTTTGCTGGTATATGCCTTTTCTTTTAAAATACAATTCGGCCTTGTATAAACTAGCTTAAATACTTACGGTATAGTTATTTGTCTCCCTGTGATACATATCGCTGTATTATAGTAGGTGCTGTTACTACTGATGATTGTTTCACAAATTAATGGAGATGATTTAAAATCATACCAAAATAGTTTATCAGGCACAACATACTGTGAAATTACTACTATTTCTTTAATAAAATATTTTAATTTCTATTTAAACTAGTTATATTCTTCATCCCTTATTGTAACAGTATTTTTCAATAAGCATACCAGACCCCTACTACACCAAGTATTGTGTGTGCTGCTATAAGTTATACTAAAGGAGACAAAAAGATTCCTGATATCTAACAAGCACTCAGGTATTTTATAATATGATAGCAGACATAAATTTGAATTTCCAGTACAACATTTTTCTGCATGACCTTGGATACATAGGCTAGTTTCTGTGATTTTTCTCTGTATCTCTGGGTAGGAAGGTAATTGTGAGGATTAGCAGTGATGTCATAAAGTACCAGCATAGGAGATAGGCATTCGTGGCACGTACAGGACCAGCCGTGATTGTGAAGTGCAGTTTGTTTTTCTCCACTCACTTAACTCAGTAGAGTTGATTAGGAAAGGTGATCCAACAAACAAAATTGTAGACATTCTTTTGATTAATTGAACATTTCATATCATCTTCAAAATAAGTTTTCTAGCAGTGTCTTGTCCAAACCAAGCTGCATACATACAGCACAAGAATTCTTTTCCTTTCGAGCCGCATTTCCACATGAATGACCCAGCGGGACTGCAGAAGCACATGCGCACACTGTATCATGAATCTCGGGCTGTAATACAAACGTTTTCATCGTCAGGAGTTCACTGAGTAATCCCCCCACTTGGAAAAGGGGAGCGTAGACCAGATAAGTTTGTGAACCTATGCTTTAGAGTGTTTTTAAAGGCTTCTAGTGAGCAGATTTCAGTGTCATGATTAGACATTCCATGCAAGTTTTTTATAAGCTGTATATTTACAGTTCATCTAATGTCTGTTGTGCTTCCTTCTTTCAAAATAATCTGATTCCCAAAAGATGCCCTCACTAATTAGCTGTAAATTGCTAAATTTCTTCCCACAATGCTTACACTTTCTGTCCCCTAACACAAAACCCATAAACTCTAGACTATGCATAGTCACTATATACATATACGATAGCTATTTTATGGCATTTGCTGCTGTTCTTTACCTATTTTATGGTCTGAAGTATTTTTATGTTGCTGCATTCTTCTCAGAGGAAATGCATTCTCAGGTAGCTTCTTTTGCCTCATGCTAAACCGAAGGTTAGCCCTGAGCTAACAGTCTTGATCAATAGAGTTCTTCATACAACTTGGTGGCTAGTAATGACCCTAACCTTGACTTCATGATCCCAAACATAGTTCACCAGCTGAACCTCTTGGGAAGCATTTTTATTTATTATTTTTCCTTTTATAAGATACAGGGAGGTTTCCAAAGGCTTTATTAGTAAGTTTGCGGTTTAGCAAGCGCTCCCTTCTGCCCTACCTCCCATGAGTGGTGGTGTTCAGCTTGAGAACCACTGTTCTGACTAATGGAATGTTACCTTTAACTCTGTGTATGGTGGACCGCATGTCTCATCTTCTGGATGAGTCCTAAACGCACATTTTTACAATTCCTTTTTTAGGAGAAGATTAAAGTGTATTGCAAAGTGAGCTTTTGTATAAACAGCTAATTGCCTGATCACTGTGTAATTTCCTCCATTATATTCCTTATATTCTGTTTTAAATAGCCCTCATTTTGGGTTTAGAAAAACCCTGAATATTCAGAGCTTTGGCTTTTTTGTTGTTGAAATTGTAGGGTTTTTTCCTCTCAGTTAATAGATTGTTCTCATGACATCATTTTTAACCAATGGTAGATTGTTGCTCCTCACAGTAACACGTAAGGATTCAACTTGCTCTGAAACTGAGTGAACGGAACAGTTATATAACCTAAACCTTCTATTACCAAAGTCAAAGGAAATGTATGAGGAGACAGATGTCATTTTTATGTAAAACTTACTGCCCCACTTCAATAATATTTTAATGCTCATCCTACTTTCAGTATATATTTTTTGCTTTGATTAACAATTTTTTTCTTAAATTTTATTTTCTTGTTGCTGTTGAAAATCTTGGCAGCAAAATATGTCATTTCATCAGTTTCTCCATGGACAAGTCAGTGACAGTGATTACATTCCTCAAACTCTGCAACCATTCTTAGCCGCCTCTTCTCACGTTCTTCACTACTCTCCCCAGAGCAAGCTCAGTCCTCCAACGATTCCTTTCTGATCTTGGAGTTGCCACTTAGATCTAATTCAGATAGTTCTTAAAAGAGCATAATGCGCAAAGCAGATATTTTTTACATTCCCTGACTGTTCCAGAATAAGCTAAAATGGGGGTGTGTGTTGGCGGGGATGGAGGGGTTGTTGTTTTCTTGCAACTAGTTGCAATTCTTAGACTTCCCGTATGCTTGTTTACTAGAAAATTTCCTGTGATGAGACACACACACACACACACACACACACGCCCCCAGTGTCTGGAAACTGAGCTTCCTTTCTTTTTTCCCTCAGTAATCAACCTGAAGTGTTTTAGGTAAGAAGTTACTGAAATCTGACATTTGTGCTAAAGGGAGGATGGTTTGGAGTTTCATGTCTGCATTATATTTAAACAGCAAATGTTTTTTAGCGATTAAAAGCTAAGAGAGTAAAAAGGAGACCTGCTTTAGAAAATGTGAGGCTGTTTGAGAATGCAGAATAACATAAAGTTTAGTTTGACAGGAAAGAAAACAACTGTGAAGTTAGAATGTGGCAGTTGAAAAGGGCAGAGATATAAAAGACAAGGAGCCTCTTGGACGAATCGGCTCAAATTTATAGATTTCTTCTCTTTGGAAAGGAGCGGGAGTGTTGATGCATATATAGTCAAGGGATGATTGCTGGAAAGGTTAAAGCAGAAAAATATTCAGATATCGTCTCTGCCAGGAATTTAAGTATATTTTCCCAAGGAAATAGTGACGGCATAGGTTTGTAAGAAGAGGATACTCACTGTTTAGATAGAAGAGAAATGAGAAAAGCTGAGCGTGTGGAGGAAATGTTTTGTCGTAAACATAGCTGTTCCTTACGAAACTTGAAGTGTTAGTAACTACAAAATGAGTTACACATAATAAGAACATTTTATAAAATTGTTCATGAGACATCAAAAGAAGAGACTGTAATAGCTTAGATATTGCTGGTCTAGAGAAAGGAAAATTCAAACCTGGAAATGGCAGAAAGGCTGAGGTGTGTTTACCTTGTTATAAATTTGAAAAGCATACTACTACCACTGATTTAGGAAAGTTGATGTCAGTGTTTGGCCATCAGTTCAAGATATGTCAGAATAACAGAAGGGTATAGTCCGAAACACCCTCTCCTCTGAAGTATGTGATTGATTATTAACGATTATTTTAAAGTATATGTAAATATCTGCAAAATTCTAAATAAAGCTGATTTGGGGGGATTTTCCCCCATTTCTCCACAGGGATATAGCTAGTGCAATAAAAGAACTTCTTGACACAGTGAATAATGTCTTCAAAAAATATCAATACCAGAATCGCAGGGTAAGTTTAGAAGAAGCCTTGTTAGTTGTCAACTTCTGTGTTGGTTTACACTTTGTTTTATTGAATTAAATAGGAAGAAATTTTGATCACTGGAAATAGTTTTATACTATTAACCAGTGTTTCTCCTTGAATTAAATATGCTGTTTATTATATGTATTTAAGTAAACGCTCCTGAAAATACTTTCCTATAATGCAAAGTTCATTCTATTTTCTGTGTGATCTCCTGGTTTTGACTTGATTTGTCTATTATTTTATTTAGTAACATTTTTTTAATGTGTGTAGGCACTTGAACACCAAAAGAAAGAATTTGTAAAGTACTCCAAAAGTTTCAGTGATACTCTGAAAACTTATTTTAAAGATGGCAAGTAAGTACTGTCACTTATTGTACTTTTCTTTTAAAATGAAGTATGTAATTTTATGTGCTGTTTGTGTTGGGCTGCGTTGACTAGAGAAACAAATCCAGAGTCACTCATGTGTATAAGATCTTTATATCAAGACATTATTGTATATCAAGAAAACGGCCCATTCCACATCAAGTCCATAAGTCCGATACTAGCCCGTAAGTCCCTCTGCAGACTTACGCAGCCACATGCAATGATGCAAACTGCAGGAAGATAGCAAGCCAGTGGGTGCGGAGTTGTGTGGATCCGTTGGCGGTGACCACCTCACAGGGCTGGCACAGGTCTCACTGTGGCCCCTCAACAGGAAGGTGAAGGCAGAGAGGGAAAGGGAGCTTCCCAGGACTCTCCTTATGAGGAGGGCATGCCCACAAGAAGGCACCTTTGGGCTGTGATCTGATTGACAGGCTAGACTCCACCCTTGCACTGTATCTCTTCAAGTTGACATGAAATTATGTAACTACTACACTGTTAATACTGTCAAAATAAATAGTTATATTGTTGGAGTCCCTTGATGGTACAAATGGTTAATCTTTCTCTGGACAATCAAAAGGTTAGCTGCTCAAGTCTGCCCAGAGGCATGTCAGAAACAAATCCAGCTAGCTACTTCTGTAAAACAGCCAGTGCAAACCCTGCTGATGATCACGGCTGCAGTACATAGATCTTCACAGATGGGGGAAAATACGGAACACAACCTCGATTCTCTTTAATAAAATCCAGACTTTCTGGGCTGGCCCAGATTAAAGTAGACTCCCTGTGAGACTGCGACCTTGAGGTATTCTGTGTAATTTGCGTAGACATTATTGCATTTGAACCTTCTTATTGCATTTACATCTTAGGTGTAAACCTCCACCAACACACAATGTATTGTGTGGTTGATTTGTTTTATTTTGGGTGGGGTGGGGCTAGTGAAACTGAAGAGAGAGAAAAAAAATCCATCACAATTCGCAGGGGTGTGTGTGCGATACGGTGTGGAGCACAGTTCCAGTTCTTCATGGGGTCCACGGGAGTAGGAGCTGATCATGGTAGCAATTGGCGATTAACCTGTGAATGCTCACAGAGATGAGTAAGTCAGGTAGACTGGTAGAAACAGCAAAGGAATGGTGCTTCCTCCAGCCGTAGCTCTAGGCTAGAACTGAAATTGGCAGGTATTTTTTTAAGGGACCAGATGGGAAATATTTCAGTGTCTCCAGACCTGCTCACCTCTTCACAGCTGTGGTAGTACAGAAGCAGGATTGCACAATATAGAAACATACAGATGTAATCTACTAACAGTTTATTTCTGTGCACTGTAATTTGAATCTTACATCACCTTCAGAAATACTAGTTCTACTGAGTTGGAGTTGGGCCAGGTTATTAGGTATTTTTAAACGCTGCACGGTTGTGATCCACTCACCCATTGCCCTCTGGTCAAATCTCAACTCATAGAACCCACCCTGGATGACAGAGTGGAACTGCCCCAAGTTTCCCAGACTAACCTTCCAGCAGGGGGAGCCTCAAAACCACTGCTCTTTCACTGGGCAGCCAAGTTCTTAACCAATGTGCCACCATGGCTGTTTTTCCTTTTCATTTATTGCCTCAAATTTTCTAAAGTACATAGGTAACTTTTGTAATTAGAGAAAAGCAAGCATTTTATGTGTTTTTACATATATACACATCTGGGGGCTTTTAAAAGTTCACTGAAAATTTTTATCATCTGCCCGATATACTCGAGTATAAGCCGACCTGACTATCAGCCGAGGCACCTAATGTTACCACAAAAACTGCATTAAAAATGTGCTGAAAAACTTGGCTTATACATGAATATATATACGGCAATTTCATTTTTCTTTGAATATTTTCAGCCTCCCTGATAAAATGTATAAGCTGATGCATTCACCTTGTTTTCTGCCTCATTGTAACATACAAGGTGTTATTTCAAGTACAATCTAATTCACCTTGTTTTCTGCCTCATTGTAACATACAAGGTGTTATTTCAAGTACAATCTAAGAATTTTATAGACATGACTATTTTCTCCTAGTGCTTTCCATAACCAAACTCACTGCTGTGGAGTCGATATCTGCTCTCAGCAATCCTCTGGGACAGGGTAGAACTGCCTCCCTGAATTTCTGAGACTGTGGCACTTTATAGGAGTAGAAAGCCCCATCTTTCTCCCTTGGCGTAACTGATTGCAACCCAGCTCGTAACCACTTCATCATAGTACTTAGACTCAGAAAACTAGTCTACATGATGTGTTATTTTAGCCCAAATTGGCAGGGACAGCAAACATCCTGTCATACCGTAATAAGATAATTGGTTTTCTCCTAGTTTTTAAAGTTCTTGTAGCACTGCAAACATGTTGTGATGCTTGTGCTTATACACGTATTAAAGATGTCGAGCTAATTTTATTAGTAGTTTTGGGTTCTTTCATGTGGAAATGCCCCTGAACGATGATCTTTATTAAGTTAGCAGGTGTGTTCTGAAAATAAACTTATATCTGCTTTTCTTAGTCTCCGATGCTAAGTCACCTAACTAAAAACACATTAAAAGAATAATTTATTTAATGGATTATTATTTTTTATTGTGATTAATTAAGGATGATAATAGAATTAGCATAGTGAAAGGTAGAAATTCATTTAGCCCCTACTATTCATTCATCTGAAGTTATTTACCCTGCATGTATATTCTTAGCCCCCATGTTGCTTTTTCTCTATTTAGCAGCAGCTTTAAATTGTTACTCTTTGTGTATGAATAATGTGCTTTCCGCTTTATACTTGTTTGTTCCTCCAAACTGAGTATAAGTTGTGACCTCTAAGCTATCTACCTGCCTGCCTTTCCTTTTTTCTTTCCTTCCTTCCCTCCCTCTATAGAAGAGTGAATTTGTGTTGATTCAACTAGTTCTTCTTGGTCCCTGCTTTTTGAAAATTGCCGGAGTGAAATCGCAAGCTTCAGCTGTGTTACCTGATAAGCTCACAACGTGAAGTCTAGGTGTTATCTCTGCCCCAGCCCGGTAGACTGGCTCTGTGGGAGAACATGAGAGGATACTCAGCTCTTTGAAAAAGCAATTGTTGTCAATTTTTGACAAGCACTTGATTATTTCAATTTAGAAATAGAAATTTTGTGAAAGTAGCTAGTAATTCTCAATTTTTGTTTCAAAGGTTTTTGGAAGTAAGGTTTGGGATGAATCAAATTAAAAGCTAATTACCTTTTCCTATTTGTTCTCGTCATTTGAAGCTGTTGCTGGAGACCACAGCTGAACCTTCCTATTTGACCAATCATATGTTACATCTGTAAATGAACTCCCATTGTTAAAAGTGCCACTCATTATTAGCCTGGGCTGTGTAGTGGTTACACTTTGGGCTGTGATTAGCAAGGTTGGCAGTTTGAAACCACTAGCCTCTACAAGGGAGGAAGACATGACTTTTTATTAGCATAAAGAATTACAGCCTCAGAAGCCAATGGGGGCACGTTGTACCCTGCCGTATAGGATCACTTTTGAGTCAGTATAGAAGACCCATTGGCAGTGAATGAAGATCATTAGCAGCCCTCCAGCAGCCTATTGCCAGCCATAACCACCAGGGGGCAGAAATTCCTAGATAGTCTCAAATGATGCCATTAAATGCCAAACTGGAACGAAAGCTATGAATGAAACTCAATGCTAAATTTTCTTTTGGCTCTTCCTGATGGCATCATAATAAATTAACTTCATTCTTGGATGACATTAAGTATTAATATTTATAAAGAGTGGGGGTTTTGGTGTGTTTGTGAGATTAATGTTTGTTTTTGTTTTTAACAGGGCAATAAATGTGTTCATAAGTGCCAACCGACTAATTCATCAAACCAACTTGATACTTCAGACCTTCAAAACTGTGGCCTGAACGTTGTATATGTTAAGAGATGTATTTCTCAGTGGCAGTATTGAACTGCCTTTATCTGTAAATTTTAAAGTTTGACTGTATAAATTATCAGTCCCTCCTGAAGGGGCCTAATACAGGATGTTGAATGGGATTATTGCCATCTTACACCATATTTTTGTAAAATGTAGCTTAATCATAATCTCACACTGAAGATTTTGCATCACTTTTGCTATTATCATTCTTTTAAGAATTATAAGCCAAAAGAATTTACGCCTTAATGTGTCATTATATAACATTCCTTAAAAGAATTGTAAATATTGGTGTTTGTTTCTGACATTTTAACTTGAAAGCGATATGCTGCAAGATAATGTATTTAACAATATTTGGTGGCAAATATTCAATAAATAGTTTACATCTGTTAAATATTTCTTTATTTGAAAAATCTCTGTGTGAGAGGCGTGTTTGTGTGTGTGGACTGGGAGACCAAGACAACTTGGTAGAATGTCTTAAAAACGATTGGGTTATCCATGAACAAACATCCCTCCTTTCTTGTCCTTAGTACTTTGGGCAAAATGTAATCAGTGGAAATATTTGCACTAATTATTCTATCTGAGGTACTGAATATATTTTTCATTATTTGGGGTTTATTTTAAGAGACTTGTGAGAAAAGAATGGTGATTTTTATGGTATCTTCAACTATCATGCCACTGTGAACTCTGGCAATGTAGAGCTGGCTCAGAAATTTTTTCTAGCGTGCTGGGCACATTTTTTCCCTAAAGTAGCCACAGTTGATAATAATTTGAAGCTATGCCCTCCCCTGTTGTTTTGAAATTGTCATGTGTTATTATTATACAATAAGGGGCTTTAAAAAGTTTGTGAAAGAATAAAATTTTTAATGGATTTTTTATGAATTTTTTCTTTTATGAAA
>NW_022111320.1:13976672-13978525 GCF_000313985.2 Echinops telfairi | reverse complement strand
TCCATGGGTTAAATGTTAGACATGGGTCTTCTTCTGACTTGAGAAATTGCGGAGGTTGATCCCAAAATCGGCCGGAAGACCACAGGCTGGTGGCTGAGAAGCAAATGAATCCAAGGTCAGAAGACTGGCTTTGGCTCAAACCCAAAAATCAAAGGTCAGTGAGCCATATGTAGGATCCAGACACAGCAAAAAGCAAGCAAGCTTATGGTGTTGCTTTCCACCCTAATTTTCTCCTGTTACAGTGGTATACAACTGATTCAATGAGATTACATTGTATTAGATCAGACTATAGCAATAACTAGATGTCATTTACCAAATCGCTGAAAATCCTGAGTCAACCAGTTGACCCGAAACCTAATACCACAAATTAGTTGAGTACCCATATCAAACACTGTTATAGAAATATATCTTTAAATTATTTTGGCAGTTCTGAGATCTAGCTATCAGTGCCTTACATTTCAGGGATCCAGTTTAGAGAGCTTCAGTTACACAGCTGATTACCAGAGCCAGAGTTTGAATTCACCATTTGTCTCCAAAGTATACTCTATTTTATTGCTTCAATTGCCAAAGTTCTGCCTTATTTAGGATACGTGTGTCCTAATACTAACATTAAGTTTGTGTAGCACAGTTAACATACCAATTGCTAGGCCAAAAGTTCGGTGGTTTGAAATTATTTGCTATAGTTCAGATCTGAAAAATGCTTCATACTTATATTTTTAAATAACAAAAAATGGTAGATTTTCTTTTTAAAATTGACTGCTGTAATAACCTTGTAAGGCATACATTGTCACCCCAATAGCACTTTGAAAAATTTTAAAAACCTTTTGATGGAAAATTCCTAATTTTTATGAAATATGCAAGGAAAGTAATAGTAAGCACCCATATAATTCATCCAGATTTACCTGCTGTCTAACATTTTGCCTTTCTTGTTATATCATGTCCATGTTCTGTTCACCGTTCTCTACACATTTGCCCTCCTTTGGACCATTTGCAGTTAATTTGTCATCTTCAAAATAGTGCTATTCCTATGGTTATCGTAGAGTAAATTTAATATTTATACACATTTTTTAAAATTTGCTGTCAGCATTCTAAAATTTTCTGTTAATCCAATAATAGCCTTTATAGAATTTTCCCTCCAATATTTTATCTAAGTTGTGATCAGGTATTGCATCATTAGACATTTTAAGGAATGTTTCTTTATGATTTCCATGATTTTATTTTTCCTATAAGGTAGTCATGCAACTAAAACCAACCTCGCTGCCATCGAGCTGATGCCAGCTCATAGCCACCCTATAGGTCAGGGTAGAACTGCCCCTGTGGGTATCCCAGACTGTCACTCTTTTTTTTCATATTCATTGTTTTCATTAAGTATATATTTAAGAATGTCTTACATTTTAATTATTTCCAATAGACCCATCTTAGTTATCTTGCATTGCTATAGAAGACATAAAATATGGATGACTTTAATAAATATAAACATATTTTCACAATTTAGGAGACTAAGAATCAAATATCTTTAAGAGAAACTTATTTCTCTGGGAAGATGTCTGCCATTTCAACATCTATGAGCCTAATGTTTCTAGGGAATCTCCCTGTTTCTTGATATTAATCTGGGTGTGGAGTATTCTCAGGATGCTGAGTAGAAAGGATATATTCTACTTTTAGCTCTTTTGAGGTATAATTAATTTTATATTCAGAAGATATCAATTCATATAAGACAGAAAAATCTCAATTGAAAAGAAAGCAGAATTAACAGATTTTAGTAAATAGTCCCTTGGCCATTGTGTAATTGCTAAATTTTTTTCCCAACTTGTGGTTTCTTGTTTTACTCTTTGGTTAAGTCTCTTGATGTG
>NW_022111320.1:13973806-13975737 GCF_000313985.2 Echinops telfairi | reverse complement strand
ATTGAGGGAGTACTTGAGTGGAGGCCCAATAAGACTTACTCTTAATGAGAATAGAAAGCCCTGTCTTCTGATAAGTTTTAGAAAGTGCCTTATCCCTCTCACCCCACCACTTTTTATTTAGAATATTCTTTATGTGGGATTTGACTTGTAACTTTTCATGATTAGACATTTGAGAATGATACCTGGGTGGTGCGGAGTCATCAGGACCATATCTGAAGGTGCTCTTCATTGGTGATGTTCTTTTTGCTCAAAATGCTTGCAACAGCTATAATAAGCAATGTGGGAAGTCCGAACCAACATGAAAACTTTCTCCTAAATTCTTTCATTTGTTGATAATTCATGATTATCCTGTCTTTGCTTTGATGATTGCAAAACAGTGGTTTTCCAATTCCAGCATTCCTGCACATACCAGCTGACACTCAGTATTCTGCTATGAGCGTCTGCTCTCCATTATCCATCTATCAATGATTATCTCCTGATTTCTTTCTCATGTTATTGGAGTGGACTCAGTGGTTTGCAATTTCATTTTCAATGGTTTATAATTCATTACTTATTTGGGTGGTTAAAATGGTCTCATTGGACCAATGGAAGCTGATGTCTATGTCTTTAAGTCGTATACCCCTCTTTTTTTCCTCTCAGAGTCTGCATTTAAAAAAAAAAAAAAGATTCCAAGAATTAAAATCAGCAATTTTTTCAAGGAACCCTGTTGTGGTTGTTAGGTGCCATGCCGTCAGCTCTGACCTATAGCCACCTTATGCACAACACTACCAATGAAATACTACACGATCATGTACCATCCTCAATTGTTCCTGTGCCTGAGCCCAGTGATGCAGCCACCGTGTCAATCCATCTTGGCGAGGGCCTTCCACTTTATCACTGCTCTCCTGATGTACCAAACATGATGTCTTTCTCCAGGGGCTGGTGTTTCCTGACATGTCCAACGTATGTAAGATAAGATCTTGCCATAAAATCCTTCCCTCTAAAGAGCACTCTGGTCTTACTTCTTCCAACACATACTGGTTTGTACTTTTAGCATCCCATGTACTTTTTGTATTTATTCTCCAGCACCACAATTGAAATGCATCAGTCCTATGTTATTCAACATCCGACTTTCATATGCATATGAGGCCATTGAAAATACCATGATTTGTGTCGGGTGCACTTCAGTCCTAAAAGTAACATCCTTGTTTCAATACAGAGGCCATATGCAGCAGATTTTCCCAATGCAATGTGTCTTGATCTCTTGACTGCTGCGTCCATCAGCATTGATGTGAATCCAAGTAAGACAAAATCTTTGAAAACTTTTCCCTGTTTATCATGATGTTACCTATTGGTCCAGTCGTGAGGATTTTGTTCTTCCTTGAGTTGTAATCCACACTGAAGGCTACAATCCTTGATCATCAGCAAATGCTTCAATTCCTCATCACTTTCAGCAAGCAAGGTTGTGTAATTTGTTAATAAGTATTCCTCCAATCCTGATGCCATGTTTTTGTTTATATAATCCCAGTTTTTCTAAGGATTTGCTCAGCATATAGATTGAACAAGCGTAGTGAGACGTTACAAACCTGGCACACACCTTTCCTGACTTTAAACCATGCAGTATTCTCTTGTTCTGTTCCAACAAATGCCTTTTTCTTCATAAACAATTCCACATGAGCACAATGCAGTATGCTCTAATTCCAATTCATTATCCACAGTTTATTATGGTCCACACAGTTGAATGCCTTTGCATAGTCAAGGAAACGCAAGTAAACATCTTTGTGGTGTTCTCTAGCATCAACAATGATAACTCTTGTTCCACATCTTCTTCTGAATCCACCCTGAACTTCTGACAGCCTCTGTCAATGTACTGCTGCAACCGTGTTGTATGATCTTAAGCAAAATGTTACTTGCATGTGATATCAATGATACTGTTCCACAGTTTGAGCATT
>NW_022111320.1:13972016-13973102 GCF_000313985.2 Echinops telfairi | reverse complement strand
AATTCAAGTATATTAAACAAATCATCCCTCATGACCAAGTGGGATTCATTTCAGAGATGCAGGGATGGTTCAACATGTAAAAGTCCGTCAGCATTTTTTATCATATTGACAAGAAAAAGGATAAAAACCACATGATAATATCAATAGACGTAGAAAAGGCATTAGACAACATCTAACACCCATTCCTGTTTAAGACACAAGAAGAAAGGAATGGAAGGAAAATCCCTCAGTATAATACAAGCTATATATGAAAAACCAACAGCCAATGTGGTAGTCAATGAGGAAAACGCTAAAATAATCCCACTGAAAAAGGAGACCAGACAAGGATGCCCTTTGTCCCCACTTTTATTTCACATCATACTGGAGGTCCTAAATAACAACATAAGGCAAAGGAAATACATCAAAGGTATTCATGTGGGGAAAGAAGAGGTGAAACTTCGTTATTCGCAGATGATATGATTTTAAATATGGAAAAC
Source organism: Echinops telfairi (assembly GCF_000313985.2). Classification (NCBI taxonomy): domain Eukaryota; kingdom Metazoa; phylum Chordata; class Mammalia; order Afrosoricida; family Tenrecidae; genus Echinops; species Echinops telfairi. The sequence goes on along the minus strand of NW_022111320.1, from coordinate 13,972,626 downwards.
TCCAAAACTACACAAGGATTTCTGGAAGTGATAAAGGAATATGGCAGAGTGGCAGGATACAAGATCAACAAACCAAAGTCTATCAGACAGCTATATACATTGGACAAGACCATGAAAGAGGAGATCAAAGAAGTTGTACCCTTCACAATAACCAAGCACAAATAGAAATATCTAAGGATATCCCTAACCAAAAAATCAAAAGATTGTATGGTGAAAATTACAGAACACTATTAAAGGAAATGTAGATTGACCTCCACAAATGGAATAATATCCCATGCTCATGGATCAGAAGATAGTATAGTAAAGATGTCAGTCCTGCCCAAGGGACTATACAAGTTTAGCATTATCCCACCACAAAAACCAACATATCTCTTCAAATAATTGGAAAAACTGACTACCAACTTCATATGGAGAGGAAAGAAGCTCAGAATTAGCAGAGAACTCAAGAAGGACAATGTTGGATGGCTTGCTTTACCTGACTTTAGCACCCACTATACAGCCACAATGGTTAAAACAGCATGGTATAATGACAGATATTCAGACCAATGGGAAAGAACTGAAAACCCAGAAGCGAAGCTAGCATACAGACAACTGATCTTTGATAAGGGCC
>NW_022111320.1:13964192-13965230 GCF_000313985.2 Echinops telfairi | reverse complement strand
TTGACATGTATTTCTATATCTTGTTTGTGTATCCACCGCTGAGCATAAAGTTTTGATGGTTGGGAGGCACACAGCAGTATGAATTCATGCTTTTTTCATGTAGCATGAATATTTACCAATTCAAAGACCCAAAGCCACGAGTATTTTGACAACCAGTGATACACTGCATTGACCCAGTGTGCAAGGAAAGCAAAGCAAAACCCTGCCTTACTTGGGAAGAAAAAACTTCACCAACTATTCAAGTGGTAACAGGCCTTCAATGATTTAGCAGAGTTTGAATTAAAATACCATGTTCCCTTAATGCTCAATTTAAAATGAAATATCAAGCAAGAATACAGTAATGGTAATGCTACTAAGAGACTTCATTATGAGGTCTACAGTTACTAAAGTAGTACCACATTTTCTTTATACATTCAATAGCTGATGGACTTCTTGGTTGACTGATGATGTTGAGCATCTTCATGTGCTTTTTAACTATTTCATATACAACCACTTGGGTGTGGGTGTGTCTGGGAATTAGGTAGGGGTTTTAGATTTCAGATTTCCAATGTACTCAACAGATTAAACTAGTCAACATGCCCATTGTCCCCAGATTGTCATATACATGCTCTTGCGCACGTTGCTTTTCCCTCCATTTACCATGTCCAGAATCCACTCAGTAACAACCTTTCTGGAAGTTTATAGAATTCTTCCTCATTTTTTAAAATAACTAAAACTATTCACTGCTATCAAAATAATTTTTACTCAGAGTAATCCTATGGGACAGTATAAAAAATGCCCCCATAGGGTCTCCTAGGCTATAATCTCAACAGAAGCAAATTGCTAACTCTTTCTACCTAGGAGCAACTGTGGGTTTCAATGACTATCTTTTGGCTAGCTGCTTAGCACTTGCGAGGATTCCTTAATTTTCAACCAATTTGCATGTTTGAGCTTTTATGTAGTTTTTAATGTATTTTTGCATTATTACTAATAATGCTACAACAAATGACCTTCCTTATTTTTTTGGTTTTGTTTGAAATGATCTTCAGGGTAAATTTC
>NW_022111320.1:13962974-13964092 GCF_000313985.2 Echinops telfairi | reverse complement strand
TTTTTTTATATATTGCCAAATTTATTCCCATAAAGGTTGCAGGATTTCACATTCCATCAGCAATGTGTAAGACTGTTTTCCCAAAATTTCATCAACTGAAGTAACGTCAAGCTATTGAATATTTGCAAATCTGAAGGGTGAGAAACAGTATCTTGTAGTCTGAATTTGCATTTTTAAAATGAGTGAAGCTAATGTCTTCATTTTTACATCTTTTTTAGTATTTTGGTTTGTTTATGAGGTTTTCTGCTTTTCAAAATTAAATATATATATATTTATATTTAATTAATTGATTTAAATTGATTGATTCCCTAGTGAACCTAACTCCCTGGTGATTTTGTGAAGTAATTCTTTAATAACTATTTCATCATTGCAAATTGGTTTCTTTAAACTTTCTGTTTCTACTGGATTCTATTGTGTAAGACGTATTTTTTTTTCGGATAAATTGTTCATTCCTTCTAAGTTTGCACAGTTACTTCCACTAAAGTAATTGATGTAGTCCTGTATGCTTTTTTTGCCTTGAAATTTCCTGTGTCAATAGTTATTTCTCCCTTATTACTTCTTACTTTGTATACTTGTGATTTCTCTCATTTTTCTTTATTAAATTAGCAAATAGTGTGTCTGTGGCTTGGGCTTATCAAGGTTTTTACACATTAATTTTGCACTTTTATTCTGTTTCTACTTCTTTAATTTTGCTTCTTATATATTTACTATTTCCTGCCTTGATTTTTCTTCTTTCTTTCTTTTTTTTCTTTTGACTTTGTTGTGCTTCTAGATCTTTCAGTGAGAAATTAAATTTATTTTTAAAGAAATTAATAGAGTGCTATGAAAGTTATTTTTTAAAAATAGAGTGCTGATCAATGATAGACATATCCCACTGATAAGTTTATTATTGTTATTTTTTAGGACTAATGTAGTTTTTGTTTATATTTTTTAATTTTTCCCAAGATTTAAATTTAGTAGGATATTTGTACTTTCCATGTGAAAGGATCTTTTCTGTGTTTCTTTGTTTGATTTTTCAATTTCTACTTTTCTTGCAATGTGATCACAAAGCATTATTTGTAATAATTTCTCCTTATGGTGCCTACTGATGTTATATTTGTGCCCTAACAGATGACCAC
>NW_022111320.1:13961441-13962427 GCF_000313985.2 Echinops telfairi | reverse complement strand
TATTTTTCATTTGGTGCGCTGTGTTTTGTATTGGTACTTTCTTATGTTGTTTATTGTATCCCACAGCCATTGACTTGATTCTGACTCATAGAGACCCTATAAAGGCTTCTGACCTTTATTGGAAAACCTCATCTTTCTCTGTGGTGCAGCTGGTGCATTTGTGGAAATGCGGACCATGTGGCAATGCCTAACCCACTGTGCCGCCACATTCTTCATTTCTGTAAGTATAAATAAGCGTTACAAAATGTGACGTGTGGATATTAGCATTCCAACATGTCCTTGTTTAATGCTGTTTGAAATTTGTCTTTTGACCAGTCAAACCCAGTGGCGTCACTAGGGGAACGCAAGGGGTGCAGAGTGTACTGGTTGACAGTGTCAAAGGGGATGGCACTGAAATGACTATCGGGAATTCTTGTGTGGTGTTTCAGCACAAATTTGTTATTTTTTAATAAAAATATCTCTATAGTTAATGATAACCAAAAAATAATAAATATTTAAAAGCTCAGCTTACATGTATCAATATACTTATAAGGCTAAACCTCTATGCTAATTTACTTCTGAGGCCTTCTAATGCCCTCTGATAGGAGCTGTCATTATTAATCAATTATGGTAGTTATTACCTATTGTACCCCAAATCATCTGCTTTCCTCTCCATGGACAGTAAGCACATCCTGGTTTATTTATTGCTGCCACTGTTTTTATCGTCACAGATTTTGTCAAGTTTTCTCATGTCTTAGCTACAATTAGATGAGAAGTAGTATGAGAGAGATTATTTCAACTTTTTGGAGAATGAAATAGTCGAAAAATAAATAAAAATTTTAAAACGGCCTCTGTTCACTTAATAATGTTGAAACTAACAATCTAATTAAATGTAGACAGATGTTACAAAGCAGTTTTATTGTTAGTATTCCTACACCTTAAAACATTACATTTAAGAAATTTATAATGATATAATCACATGTTACTTTGTGGCTAAAATTGACAAT
>NW_022111320.1:13958215-13959433 GCF_000313985.2 Echinops telfairi | reverse complement strand
AAAGTATTTGGATAGAATCTCATCATCCTTGCTTCTAAGAAGAATTCTGGCTATACTTCAGAGACAGATTTGTTCGTTATTATGGCAATCTGTGGTATAATATTTTTTAAAACTATAATCCAGCTACATCCATTTTTTTTAGTCTTCCTTATTCACTGTCCAACTTTCATAAATATATGACACAATTTAAAACACCAGGGCTTGAGTCAGAATCCCATGAATCCTTCCAATGACAACTAAGCTTTTAAAACGAGGGTTTTGTGGGGTTTTTGCAGTGTATTTGCCCAATGCTAATACATCATTTGACTTCTTTATTTTTTTAAATATTTTTAATTGTGAATTGGGTGAAGGTCTGAAGACCAAATGATTAGCTTTACATTCAGCAATTCGTGTGCACTTGTTTCATCTCATTGTTTGCAATCCCGACAGTGTAACAGCTTTTATACTACTCCCTCCCTGTGTCTTTTGATTGTATTCTTCTTTTCCTAACCTTTCAGAAACTTGTTCTTGGGTAAAAGCTACCCTTTGATCTCAAATTATTGATTATTCAAAGGTGTGCTTACTGTTAAAAGGGGAATAAAAGGAAAGTGGAGCCAGAGTGTGGGTTTCAATTAAGAGATTTTATTAGAGTTAATGACTTGGCTGGGTGTTTAGATTGGAATGAGAATAGAGGGGGGAGTTGGGGGAGTTTGGAAGACAGTGAAGAGAATAGCGGAAAGTAAGAAAGGGAGAGCTAGAGAGAGCAAGAGAGAAGGGGACATGCGGCCACAGGAGAAGGCGAAGAAAGTCAGAGAGAGAGTGAACAAAGGATTCCCATGTTAATAAACGTTGGGGATAGAAATAAATTATGATGTCTAAAAGGAGCCTGCACTCCCCATTGGTTATAGCACCATCAGAACGGTGAAGAGAGGGGGGAAGGTTTCTGTGTGTTAATAATATGAATATGGGCAAAGGTCTCTATCTCCTGTAACTTCTTCTTGCTGGACATGGACGATGAACAACCTAAAATTGTCCTGTTTTGGCAGGGTCCAGAGAGCACTTTATGTGTTGGAATCCAGCCATATACAGCGCCATGCAGGTCTGATTGGTGAAGACATGTATACAGTACTTTTCTACTACAAAAATTTTGAAAACAGTGAAAAAAAATAGGGTCCGGACACATGATTATACTTATTAAACAAGAAGTTTCGTAAGTGGTAGGTGCCATGAAATTTAAGA
>NW_022111320.1:13937331-13956786 GCF_000313985.2 Echinops telfairi | reverse complement strand
CCTAGTGTGGAGGACTAATCCTGAAAATTCATGGAAATTATTTGAGAGGCTATATAAAAATTGTGCTGAATTTTCTTTTGGGTTCAAGGCATGAATTCTATTGTTTCTCTGTAATGCCATTGTCCAGATGTTCTCCCTGTTTTGGAGAGCTAGAGTAGCTATAAGAATAATATAAATATCTTGCTAGTTAAGATTATAAGGTTGAGTGAGATTTTCAAACGTTTTAACATGTGTGTTTAACTCAGAAGCAAAAGGTTCTGGATGTCTTCCTAGAACACATAAATCATAAATTTGAGAAAGGAGTATACATTTTTTACCATCCCCTCTGCTCCCACAACTTTATGGAGAGGAAGGAGGGGAACAGAGTCTGCGGATGTAGTCTTCAGATTCAAAGTAGCGGTTTCTGTGCAGGGAAGAGTTGAAAGCAAATTAGTGAGTGGTGAAGATGGTGCCAGCAGCAGGGGAGTGGAGTCAGATTGCATGGAAGATGGCACTGAATGGAAGGGAATCTGTGATGTAGAAGGAGGAGTAAGGGGAGACATAGAAGGTATAGGGGAGGGATGAGCTTCTGCAGAAGTTGCATGAGATAACAGGGTAGGGGGTGTCGATTACAGCTTGTTGGCTTGAAGGTGCTGGGAAGAGTTGACGACAAGGTGGGAGTGAGAGGAGTTTGGAACAAAGGTTGAAGAAATTTGTAAGGAGGACCAGGTGAAAATGGTACTGAAAAAATTTGGGTGGAGCCCACAGGCATAAAGGCTATCTATGGTGCAGCATGGTCTGAAAGACCAAAGGAATTTTTATTGTTCAGAAGGGGAATTTTGCCCTGGGGTAGCAGGAATTGAGAGATGGGGAAAGGGTATGAGTGAGTATATAAGTTCTCTAGAGGTAAATGTATTTGAGGGTTCCCTTTAAATTCGTTAAGCCTGAATCCCATGAAGGGAGAAGTAAGGGTTGCAAAACAGTAAGGCATCCCTTTCTGATTGTCTCCCAAGCCCAAAGGTGAGATCCGTAAGACCTAGCACTTAGGATTTCCAAGAAGAGGGCCATTTAAGGCAGAGAAGAGCAAACCACCCTGAGATAAAGAACTTAAATATTCACACTTGCCCAGTGTTTTTGTAGTTGGAAGATTTCTAACCACAGTCTCTTTCAGAAATTCTCTTCAATGGGTTTGGGAAGAGACCAGGGAAGAGGCTTAAGAGAGGTTAATGCTTAGACAGTCCTGCTCATAAATACCTTTCCGAATTTCAGCACTGTTATGTTAGAACGGGTATGAAAGAAAAGCAGAGCCAGAGCGTGGGTTTCAATTAACATGTTTTATTAGAGTCAATGACCTTCCGGGGTGTTTAGATTGGAATGAGAGTAAGGGGCCAGGGTGAGGAACGATTGGAAGACAGAGTGAAGAGAAAACAGCCAAAAGTAAGAGAGGTAGAACTAGAGAGAGGAAGAGACAGAGCGACATGCGGCTACAAGAAAAGGTGAAAAAGCCAGAGGGAATGGTATTAAAGAATTTGTTAATAAGCTTTTGGGGCAGAAATAAATTATGATGTCCAAATTGGCGGTAGCATCAGCGAATGGTAAAGAGAGGGGGGAGGGTTTCTGTGAGATGTCTTCAGAAGGTGTGGTATCACGTTATGCTATATTTGCAGCAAAGATAAATACCAATATACAAACATCATCTGCCTAATATGCATATATTTGTGGGTATAGTTTATTGACTGCTGTTGCCTTTAATTTACTCTCTTCACAGTGTCTTCCTCTACTGCCATCATTTTTCAAACCTCTTCTTCATTGTATATTGTCTTCCCTTCACCTAGGTTAGCATGTGTCCTTTGCTTCCTTGATTGTTGCTTCCATGGGTGTTGCTTATAGAACTCAGTAAAAATTAAATCCTTGATAGCTTCGATCTTTTCTCTGTTCATCATGATTATTGACCCATTTGTGAGAATGTTGGTTTTCTTTATATTGAGGTATATAATCTATACAGAGACTATATTATTTGATTTTCAACAGTAAATGCTTCAAATCCTCTTCACTTTCAGCAAACAAGGTACAGTATTAACATTTTACTTGTTGCTAATAATCTTCCTTTAATCCTGATGCCATATTCTTTTCATATAGTCCATTTTTTGTCTGTTTTATTTGCTTAGCACACAGTTTGAATAACTATGGTGAAAGGATACAATTTTCATACATGCTACTCCTGATTTTAGACCATGTTCTTTACAAACAACTGCCTTTTGGTACATGTACAAGTTCTGCGTGAGCACAGTTAAGTACTCTGAAATTCTCAATTTTTACAATATTATCAATAGTCTGTTATGTTCCACCTTATAGAATAACTTTGCATAGTCAATAAAATGCAAGGAAACATTTTTTATGGTATTTTCCTTATTCAGTCAATATCTTTCGATATTATTAATGATATCCCTCTTTGACCTCTGCTGAATCCCTGAATCTGACGACTATTTGGCAGTTCCCCGACAATGTCTGCTGCAACCATATATGAATTCTCTTCAATGAACTTTTACTTGTATGTGATATTAATGATATTGCTCATTAATTTCCATATTCTTTAGTTCACTTTTCTTGGTAATGCATACAAATATGAATGTCTTCAAGGTGTTTGGCCAGGTAGCTGTCTTCAAATTTTCTTGGCATAGAGAAATAAGCACCTCCAGTGTTGCATCTGTTCATTGAAACATCTCAATTGGTGTCTGTCAATACTTGAGTTTTCCTTATTTTAGTGAATGGCTTAAGTGCAGTTTGGACGTCTTCTTTCAGTAGCATTGGTTCTTGATCATATGCTATTTTCTAAAATGGTTGAACACAGGCCAGTTTTTAGTGGCTCTTTGTATTACTCACATTCTTTTGATACTTTCAGCATGTCCAATATTTTGCCCACAGAATCTCATTTTCAATCTTGTTTTTCTACTTATCTTCAAATTATTTTATTCAATTTTTATTAAAATATACTTCCCTTCGGTATCTTGTAGTTTAACTCTTATTTCTGATATGATTTTATATTTTCAAGTCTTTCCTGCATTCAGTCAACTCACAGATATTTTTATTTTGTGCATTTCTGTTCTTTGCAGCTGTATTTTTGACCTGATCTAGTTATTCATGTGCCATATGTTAGTTTGAGGGCATTCCGTTTAACTGGAGTGTTCTGTTAACAACTTTTCACAGCTCTGGATTTTTGGGGGGGTGGGGAGGGAAGAGAGAGACTTTTGTTAGCAGAAATGAATGGAGGTATGGATCATGTTCAGAAAAGAGAAATGGAGGTTAATTTGCCTTATTTCTTTTTCCTGTTGCCACATACTTAATATATTCTCATTAATTTCTCCTTTTACTTTACTGTTTCATCGAGCTCATTTTCCTCTTGGTGCTATGCTTCCCAAAGCTGCATCTTCTAGTCTTGTCCTGTCTCATAAGTAATGTTGTGTGCTATCAAATACCCACCTGGGTAAAGAATTTTGATCTTCACTGCTACACTTTTTTCTTTTTTTGTTGTTGTTGTGTGTATTTTAATTAATTAATTAATTAGTTTAAAAAATCTTTTTATTGGGGACTCATACAACTCTTATCACAATCCATTCAGCCATCCATCCATCCATCATACGTCAAGCACATTTGTACATTTGTTGCCCTCATCATTCTCAAAACATTTGCTTTCTACTGGAGCCCTTGGTATCAGCTCCTCATTTCTTTCCCCTCCCTCCCTGCTTCTCCCTCCCTCATGAAGAACCCTTGTTAGTTTATAAATTATTATTATCATTTTGTAATGTCTTACACTGTCTGATGTCTCCCTTCACCCACTTTTCAGTTGTCCATCCCCCAGGGAGAAGGTTATATGTAGATCGTTGTAATCCCCCTTTCCACCCCACCCTCCCTCCACCCCCTCTGTATCGCCACTCTCACCACTGGTCCTGAAGGGATCATCCGCCCTGGCTTCCCTGTGTTTTCAGTTCCTATCTATACCAATGTACGTCTTCTGGTCTAGTCAGATTTGTAAGGTAGAATTGGGATCATGATAGTGAGGGGGTAGGGGAGGAAGCATTTAGGAACTAGAGGAAAGTTGTATGTTTCATCATTTCTACACTGTACCCTGACTGGTTCATCTCCTCCCCGTGACCCTTCTGTAAAGGGATGTCCAGTTCTCTACAGATGGGTCTTGGGTCCCCAATCTGCACTCCCCCTCATTCACAATGAATTGATTTTTTGTTCTTTGATGCCTGATCCCTGATCCCTTTGACACCTCGTGATCACACAGACTGGTGTGCTTCTTCCACATAGGCTTTGTTGCTTCTGAGCTAGGTGGCCACTTGTTTACCTTCAAGCCTTTAAGATCTGAAATGCTTTATTATTTTAGGCATAATTTTACCTTTGCTTTGTGTAAGTCCTCTGCTCCCCTCTCCTGCTTTTTAGCATCCCTTTCCTTCTTTTTAACCTATTCTTTATATCCACATGCTTGTACTAGCACAAGCAGTGAGAGTTCTGTTGAAATCGATTCAGTACTTTTATTTAATATATAGTCCATATTCAAGTTTTATTTATCTTCTCAATAAACCAAACTCACTATCCTTGAGTCAAGGCTGATTCAGAACAACCCTCTGTGGATTTTGAGAGTGTAACTGTTTACAGGAGTGGAAAGCCCAGTCTTTCTCCAGCAGAGCTGTTGGTGGTTTTGAACTGCTCATCATGAGGACTACAACCCAATGCATAACCACTACACCACCAGGGCTCCCTACTTCCTTTATAGTTTTAATATTGCCATAGACACATGAGATCTTTTAAAATGTTTTTGTTGTTGTTGTGATTCATTCTGGTCATTTCTTTTTTCATTTTGATCATTAAATTTATGTGCATTTGACCCTTGGGAGCCCATGTATACTCATTTCTCTTATTTCCTTTGATATGTCTATTATTTGAAAAACACTTTTTTCTTTTTAGCACAACACAATATTCCATATTCATCTTGGACTATTCCAGCCTTATTCCCCAAATCATGTATTTCTCCACGGAAGTCTTTTTTTCTAGTGTAAAATCAGAATTGGAAATGAAAATTCAGGTTCCAAGTATATTCATTGAAACTGAGGGGTGACATTCATTAAAACTAGGAAACATTTCAGTGTGATTCATTTATTCATATATCTCTAATTCCAATCCAACAATAGTCCCAGCATCATTTTAAATAACTGCACCCATACCATTATAATAAACAAATGTATTAAAGCTGAAGATTTCTTTATGTTCTTAGATTGAAGCTATAAAATCTGGGTATTGTACTAAAAAATTCTTTGGATTAGTTTTCTATTTTTTTTCTTGTGATTATGATATGTAATTGGCTGTGGTTATTTGCATCCATTTATATTCAATTATATTGTTTCCTCTACCCCAATTGAACTATATTTATATTTAGTAATATTTTTAAAAATTATATGGCTTCTGTAGTAAAAACTATGAAAAGTATATTTCAGAGATGTGTCAAGACTCATTCTGGATACTTCTTTATATTTATCATATACTCTTCCTTATATCTCTGGTGTTTTCCTGTGCTGTATGTAAGTCATCATTATCCGTCAGCTGTATTGCCACTTGACCTCCTACCTGGTCTTGTCACCTTTCCAGCCAGTAGTTCTGAACCTTGACTAAACAATGTAAAAACCTTAAGAACTTTAAAACCTTGTTTTGTTTGGATTCTACCCTCCAGAAATTGTAACTCATTTCCCAGAATGGGGCTGCCTATAAAAGTGGTAGGCAGTTTTAAACATTTCTTAGGTGAGACCCGGGAGACCATCAGTGATCTTTCATTTGTGCATATCATCACCACAGCCTCTGCTGAAAACTTGTATAGCTCCCCAGGGACTTCAGCAAGAGAATCGGCTGAGCACCTCAAAAAGCCTGTCCTGGGCCCTTCTGTTTTGTCTTTAGGCCTGCCTCTTGTCCTTCCTTCCCACGCCCCCTTCTCTTAGTGGTTTGAGTCAACCACAGAAAATTGCCTTTCTTGTCTGAAATGTATTGTGAACTTATTCATCAGCAGACGTTTGCACTTAGCATTTCTTTTGTTCATCCCCACTTCCTCCCATTCTTTTCCTGGCTAATATCCAACCATCATTTAGGCACCATTGTAGAGATGACATCCTTGAACTTTATCTTCCTTTTCTGATCTTCCAACTCGAGTTAGGAACTCACAAGTTTCTTCCATGAAACCCCTGCTCATTGAGCTTATGACACAGTATAGTAATACTATATTTGTTTCTCATTCCACTGGATGGCAACTTTCATGAGCGCAGGGCTCAGTCTGTCATGTTACTGGACATAACCAGTGCGTAACACCACAATGGCCAACAGTAGCTGCTGGGTCTGTGAATGAGGAAATAAAAGACTGATGGAATGAATAAATCAATTCAAGCCACCTTCTTTTGAGAGAACCTGTTTAACACAAACGTGTGCCAAATATTCAGATGCTTAGCTTGCAGATTCATTAGTTGATTCATAATATTCATTCATCACTAACAAACATTTACAGTGTCCACATTCATATCTTGCATATTTCAATTATGAATTCAATAATGATGTAAGGATATGATGTGCTATCTTAAATTTTTTACAGAACTCACAGCATTCATCATTTGCTAATTTTCCTGTCGCTCCTTAAAAAAGAAAATATAATAATAAATACTAGAAGGGGATTTTAGAGGTCACATGATTTAATCGCTTTATTTTAGAGTTGAAGATTCTGAAACTAGAGAAATTAAGTCACTTTCCCAAGGCCATGGAGTAAGTAGATAGCTTTTGCCATAGATCTGTATCATTCCCCCTTCAATTGAAAACTTGACTCACTTCCCTAAATTTAGCATTTCACTTGGTAAATTTGTGAGCCAGACCATACCATAATTATATTTTCCTGATAGTGTTTAGTACTGCCATAGACACATGAACTCTTTTAAAATATTTTTTTGTTGTGATTCATTCTGGTCATTTCTTTTTTCATTTTGATCATTAAATTTATGCGCATTTGACCATTGGGAGCCCATGTATACTCATTTCTCTTATTTCCTTTGATATGTTTATTATTTGAAAAACACTTTTTGCTTTCAAGCACAACACAATATTCCATATTCATCTTGGACTATTCCAGCCTTATCCCCCAAATCATGTATTTCTCCACAGAAGTCTTTTTCTCAGCAATCACAACCCTCTACCCTCTATGTCCCCCCACATCTGTAGTGGACATGAGCACACTAATTAGCATCCCACCATCTCCTCTGAATATGTGTAACTCCCTAACTCAGTTGAGAGTGCATTTTTAAAGCATGCCTTTAAAGAATCTCATTTTTCCCCAGACATTGTCAAGCGTTAATCTTGAAAATTAGAAAACCCAAATACGTTGAGTAAATTAAGATCCATTTTCCCTGACAGCATTTGGTCTAGGCAATGATTGCAAAAAGCTCCATCTGCATTTTTAAGATGCCTGCTCGCTGAGTAGACTTGTAGCAGTTTGATTTAGGAGTGTACTTTCGATATTAATTTGCCTATTGCTGCTCCTGCTGCAAGAAATAGAGGCCCTTGGTCTTCAGGGCTTTTAATCAGAGACATCGTTGTTCAGGAGCACTGTGTTCTGTGAGAAATATTTATTATGGCAGTGTTCTCTCTCAGGATTGCAGCTTTCAATCTTTTAAACTGCAGTTTGTTTCAGAACTTTGATTTTTACAAGTTTTGAATTCCTTTTTATTGCCTCTTTTTTTTTCTTTGCTTTCCTAGAGAGAATTTCTTAGAGTAAACAAAGGTGAAGTGGCAGCATTTTTCATGACAATGTGGAGATTGCTACTTCTTTGTGTCAAGTAAAAGGTTGGCTCAGGAAGGAAAAAAAAAACAAGAAAAAAGGAAACAGATAATATATATATGTGGTGAATCTATTCTTTTTTCTATAATATCCTTTATATTTATGAAAAACATGTATTCAACAAATATTATTTGGTGTCTGCTACTGGTGGTTCAGTGGGTTAAGTGTTGGATCAACCAGAAGGTTGATGGTTCAAATCCATCAACTACTCCATGGGAGTAAGATGTGGCAGCCTGTTACTCTGTTACTGTAAAGATGTTCAACCTCAGAAACCCTCTGACATAGTTCTCCTCTGTCTTATAGAGTCACTGAGTTGGAATTGACTCGATGGCACTGGAATAAAAATCAAATCAATATGTCAAACACTGTGCTAGATGTTTACTATTATCAATAAGTATGTTATTGTACTAGAATACTAGATTTATGTCTTATATTAGTTATGTACTAATAACATTTACTCAAAAACAATAAAATAAAATAAGACAAACAAAAAAACATTTACTCTTTTGTTGTTCATTCATTCGTTTTGTAATATTTTTGCAAGACAGCATGTGTAAGTCACTTTTTCGGGTGAAACCAGTGATTATTAAATCTAGGTCTTAACTTTATGAAGCATAAAGCCTACAAAATAAAATAAGCCATCTATATGAACAACATAGGTCTTACATGAACAGATAAAGAGCTATATCATTTTTGTTAAGGAAGCCACAACCAAATCAAACGCATTGCTTTGGAGTCAGTTCTAACCCATGGTGAGTGACAGAGTAGAACTGCTCCATAGGGTGGTCTTGGCCATCTCATCTTTGGGGAAACAGACTATCAGGCCTCTCTTTCGTGGCACTCCTGGCATGGGTTACACCAACTATTTCCTAGTAGTCGAGCACAAACATTTTATACTACCCAGGGATTCTGGAAGACAGCTACTTGGCCAACTTACTGGAAGAGATCCATATTTGTACCCAATTCCAAAGAAAGGTGACCTAACACACTGCTCAAATTATAGACTGATATACTGATATCTTATGCAAGTAAAATTTTGCTGAAGATCAACCAACAACAGTTGCAGCGGTCATTGACCAGGAGCTAACTGCCAGAGGTTTCAGCTGGATCCAGAGGCTGACAAGGAACAAGGGATATCATTGCTGATGTCAGATAGAGCTTAACTGTAAGCATAGAATCCCAGAAAGAGATTTAGTTGTGTTTTATTGACTGTGTCAATCATAAAAAAAGATGGAAAACCTTGAGAAGAATGAGAATTCCAGAACACCCGATTGTGCTCATGTGGAACTTGTACATGGATCAAGAAGCAGTTGTGAGGCCAGAACGAGGGGTTGTTGCATGTTTTAAAATCAGCAAAGGCGTGTGACATGCTTGGATGGTTTATCCTACTCTTCAAACTGTATGCCAAGCAAATCATAAAAGAAACTGACTTCTATGAAGAAGATTGTGGTATCAGGATTAGAGAAAGGCATATTAACAACCTTAGATATGCAGATGGCATACCTTGCTTGCTGCAAGTGAGGAAAACTTGAAGCATTTACTGCTGGTGACCAAGGATTGCTGCCTTCAATATGGATTACAACTTACTATAAAGGAAAACCAAATCTCACCATTGGGCCAATAGATAGACCCATAAAGGATGGAAGTTTTCAAGGATATCATCTTGCTTGGATACACAATCAATGTTCATGAAAGCAGCAGTCAAAATATCAAACAACTCTTTGGATTGGGTAAATATGCTGCACAAGACCTCTTTGAGTATTGAAAATAAGGATGTTACTTTGAGGACTAAGGCGCCCCTGACCCAAGTCATGGTATTCTCTATTGCATCATACGCATGTGAAAGTTGACGTTGAATAAGGAAGATCAAAGAAGAATGGATGTAGTATTGAAATTGTGGTGCTGGAGAAGACTATTGACAGTACCTTGGACAGCTAAAAGGACTAATCAATCTGTCTTGGAAGAAGAACAGCCAGAGGGCTCCTTAGAGAAAAGGATGGTGAAACTTTGTCGCACATCCTTTGGACTTGTTGGCAGGAGATACCAGTCCCTGACAAAGGACATCACACTCGGTAAAGCAGAGGGACAATGAAAAAGAGGAAGGTCCTTAAGGAGATGAATTGACACAGTGGCTGCCACAATGCAACAAGCTGGTGAGCAATTGTGAGGATGGGGCAGTGTTTCTTTCTGTTGTGTGTAAGGTCGCTATGGGTTGGAACAGACTTGATGACAACCTAACAATAGGGATCCTTTCTGATGAGAAGAATACAACCTAAATGTTGCTGACAGGGGATGGCAAATAAATCAAAGATGGCTTTGGAAGAGGTGCCTTTATGTTGGCCATATGGAAATACAGGTAAGACAGTTTCTTTATAGAAATATATCATTTACATATATATTGTCATTATTGTTATTTAACTAATATAAGACTGAATATTTGTATACCCTTACTAGTCATCAAATTTTTCATGTACACAAACATCATGGAACCTAAAAACAAGTATTTTCAGTGTACATGCATGGTGAAGTGAAATTGCTTAAATATAGCTCTTCAGTCCATATGAGATAATGCAGTGTGAGCTGTGAGACATTAATAGAGGGGATTGGCCTGTTTTTCCTTTCTTCTGTGTCTGAGAGAGCCATCTCAGAGGCAGGAAGAGGGAACGCTGGGACCGTCAAGAAAGAACAGCCACCAGCCCATCAAATGTGAGCTTTTGTTAGGTAGCTAGAGGCAGAAACCTGGGGTTGTCCCTCTACATGCCAACGCCTTCCTTCCCCCTTTACAGGAAGTTGGAAGCGGATAAAGGCTAGAGGCCATGCATGAATTCAGGCCTTTGATACAGGAAGCCAGTACACCTGGGTGGGCCCCAATAGAGACCACGTGTGCTTAATTCAGTCAATGGGGTCAACCAGTACCATCGACCACGCCTCCCAGCAGAGAGCCTTGAAAAACCAGAGACCACTGCCCTCTTTTACAGGTGCTCCTGGACTGGGGTGCTGCAGCCTCCCTGGCCTCAGGCTCCACTTGTGGGTGTGAAGTGCCCTGAGGGTGCCCAGTGTGGGTGTGAAGTGCCCTGAGGGTGCCCAGTGTGGGTGTGAAGTGCCCTGAGGGTGCCCAGGTAAAACCTGAAACTCACGCTATCCTTGGATCACAAACTAGGCTGCAGCGTGAATTCTTTCTTGTAAGAAGCACCGAGGCATTTCTAATCCGATAAACCTAAGTGACAGAGGCAGCAGAGGCCCAAACTCTGAGCACGAGACAGAGCAGAGCGGCATGCACACTATAAGGCAGTGAGGCAGAGGTAGAGAGAGGCCAAGTGCTCTAGGAACTGAGAGGCTTAGGATCAGAGAGAGATTTGACTGCTGGCTGAAGAGTGGTGTCTGTGAACATAAGACTATCCATGCGCTTGTTTTTATCCTGTTAACTTTCCTAATAACCCCGCATGGTGAGTTTTGTCTGTGTTCTCCCTGGCCACTGCAGCTAATTATTGAACCAAGCAGGGAAGTTGAGTGTTGTAGGAGGAGTGGTTGGTGCCAGAAGGTTGGAAGCATGTCTAACCTCTGCCGTGTGGCAATTGGCCTTGGACTGGTGTGCAGTTAGAATCTCCTTCTTCCTTGTGTAGAAAGAGGAGTATAGAAGCAGGCAGGTGGTCAGACGTCTCCCTTACACTATTTTCTCAGTGTTTAAGAACTATTATCTGTAAAAATGATCCTGGAAACAGAAGCCCAGACAGGTTCAATGCCCAGTGACATATAATATTGTCATAATAGGTATATTATTATATTATAGTAAGGATACTTATTTATCTTATGCTAGCTTAATATAACAATGAAAAACATATTAATAACCTACATTCTATACACAAACTGCTTTCTTTGCATTTCCATATAACCAACTCAAATTGTACTTGTTCCAGAACCACCTGTGATACATCCACCACACGCCTTCATCTGCGATAGAGACTACATTAAGACCCAGGTCTCTAGATTCGAATCTTAAAAATCTTGTCTCCTATTTTATCCCGATCAGAAACATTTTATCTTCAACTTTTTCTCCTGTGACATTGGTTTGCATGACCAATGCTCACTCAACGCTCCCCCAGTGCTCTTCTTTTGCTTTGCTCCCCTCACCACACACACACACACACACACACACCTCCTTCCAGGCAAAGCAAATCAAAGAGTCCATATTGAATTGGAATAACTTCTTATCAAGATTTGCATTTTAGTGCTTTCGAAATAAAATGTATCCGATTCTTCAAATTTAAAGCTTTTATGACATATTATAGTTACATTAACTTCATTTAGGGAGCCATTTCTGTTTTATTGTTAAATAAAATCAGACAGTACCAAGCAACCCTTAGTGTCAGCTAATCCTAAGGCAGAACATATATTGATAGATAGATAGATAGATAGATAGATAGATAGATAGATAAATAGATAGATAGACAGATAAAAACCACCAGGAAAAAATGCATTTAATAACTAACTGAAAATATGGCTCTAGTATTTCTTTCTGGGGCAGATTTAGGCATAACATTTTCCCAGAAGCAATAGAAATGATTATAGAATATGGATCTCAAAGTGAAATGCTATGGCATGAGTTATTTTGTTTCATTCGACTTGCCTCTCTACCACACACCAACTCTGTCAACAACTACCTAATTACTTCCAGATCACTGAGAATTTGCCTTCTTCTGATGTGTACTAATATCAACATGAATTAATGACATAATGTTTTTATGACTTAGATGGATCTTTCATTATATCATCTCACTTTGACCTTAAAACCATCCTTTGAGATAAACAATGTTACTCTTGTTTTGTTTGTTTGTTTTGTTTTCATTGTTACTCTTTAGAATGTGACTCAGCCTGACCAAGAAGAATAGGACTGAAAATGGCAGTACCAAGCCTTGAACCTGATATTCTCAATCCAAATTCTATGGTCATTTGACTGTATTACATCAACTGTGTGCTGTTCGACATGATTAGGTTTCAAAGACCAGGTTATGTGAAAATGACCTTGTATGAAAATGTAGGCTTCTCACACTCAATCATAAAACAGAACTATATAACTGTCAAATTACCGTATATACTGAGCTGTATAAGCTGAGCTTTTCAGCACATTTTTTTATGCTGAAAAATCCCCCCTCAGTTTATGATCGAGTGAAGGTCCCACTTACCTCTTCTCCGGTGCTGTGCGGATGTTCTCTGGTCTCTCCTGCTCATCTGCGGGCACCTGCAGCCTCCGTGGGTGGTCCTATGACTGCTGATATCACCGCTCTTCTTTTCTCCCGCATGCCGGCAGCCTCCGTGTTGTCCGTGCCGTACTGGGCGAGAACCTGCCCGCTTCTGTGTGCTGGTACCTGGGGCGCATCTTGTCAGATGAACGCGGCTGCTTTTCTCTTGCTCATGCCCAGGGCTGTGACCAATGACTAGGCTTTACCGTCTTACCCGTGCTTGGTCACACCCCCTTGCTCCTCCCAAGCATTGCTGAATACAAGTACCTATATATCTCTGGTCTTGGATATACAGTACGTTTATTTATAGTACTTAGTCTGTTGTTCTTAGTCTGCTGAAAAAAAAATTTTTTTAAAATTTTCTTATTAACCCCTATCTCGATCCAGTGCTGACCATGCTTGCACAGAACAGCCTGTGTTAAGGGCTCATCATATGCACGCTATGTAGTACACACACTGTGTTTCTGCATGTGTTACGTTAGAACTTCCCATACATATTCAGTAATGTTGCCTATACAGTGATGCAGCACAAGCAGTAACATAGTGTGTACACAACTCTATGAAACCATAGTCATGTCATTTATTCTGGAATACTATCATACCAAAATCTTCAAACCCTGAATTACTGTCAGGTCCCTTGGTGATCCAGCATGTTTTAGGTCTTGTGGTGTCTTTTGAATGAAATTCTTTTTGGGGGCTATCTGTTTTCTGTGGTGAAGTCTGTTTTGCTGCATTCTATTGCCAATTGATTTTGTTTATATGTATAGTTGCCTCAACACCGTTTTTTACTGTAAATTGATCTCAATTATAATTAGGGCTTATTTTTTGAGTAGGGATTATGGTATATTTTGTGAATTCAATCACTGTGGTACGGCATTCCTTTACAAAAACTTTTTTTTTTATCCTGTTAGAAATGGATCCCATAATCGCTTCTCGGCCTTTTGGCTAAGATCAAGTGTAGAAATAGATTCCAATACTTCTAATCCTGGACCAAAACAAAAACGCTGGTCATACAAAGCTGGTTTCAAACTTAATTTAAGGTCGTGTCAAGAGCAGAAGAAAGCAATAACAGTATTGCAAATAAGGGATTTTTGTGTTGATGAAAAACAAGTGAGGGAGAGGCGGAAAATGAAAGCTGACTTGGAAAAGATTCCAAAGGCAAAAAAATCTCCACGTGGTTTAACAACTTCATCTGGGGCTCTAGAGACTGGATTGCATAAATGGGTTATGGAGTGTTGTCAAAATGGTTACTGCGTAACATGCATGTGAATTCGCTTACGTGCCCTTAAAATGGCTAAAGACGACAAATTAAAAGCACCAGGCATTGCAAATTTTGTTGTGTCAGCAGGATGGTGTACCTGCTTCACGAATAAGTTTGCCCTATGTTTGCAGCAAAGAACAAAGATTTCACAGACGTTGCCAAAAGACCTTGATGAAAAAGTGTTGTCATTCCACTCATTTATCATAAAACAAAGAGGGATCCATAACAATGACCTGATTGGGAATATGGATGAAACATCTATGACCTTTGATCTTCCAAGCAACAGAACTGTGGCAAAACTGTTTTACTCAGATCCACAGGAAATGAGTAGAACCATTTCACAGTTGTTCTGTCATGTTTGGCTAATGGAACTAAGTGCGGCCTGTCATTATTTTTAAAAGAAAGATCTTGCCTAAAAAGGTCAAATTTCCACCAAGAATTACAGTGGATGAAGAGGGAGCAAAAAATGGCTGGGAGAAATTAGGAACGGACGACCAGGAGCAACCTTAAAGAAAAAACCATCATTGCTAGTTTGTGATATGTTCAGAGCCCACACATCTGATGACATAAAAAAAATTGGCAAAGTCTTTTCAAGTTACTTTGGACCTTATTCCAGGTGGGCTTACATCTGTATTGCAGCCCCTAGATGTGTGTTTCAATAAATCTTTCAGAGACCGTGTGCAAAAGATGTGGCATGAATGGATGTCATCTGGTCAAGCCCAACTGACAAAAGTTGGAAATCTGATGAAGCCCAACATAGAATTGATAGCAAAGTGGATTCGTGATGCATGGGAAGAGATCCCAGAGGACATGGTACAACGCACCTTCAAGAAATATTGCATCAGTAATGCTATGGATGGCAGTGAAGACGGCGCTTTGTATGAGAGCGACAGCAGTGATGGTGATGACGGCAATCTCAGTGATGAGGACAATGTCTGTGCTGGTAACCTCACCCCAGCTACAGCTGAAGCTCTCTTTGGACAGACAGATGAGGAGGAGGTGGAATCCAGTTTTGAAGGATTTTAACTCTTGTATTTTAGTTTGGTTGCTGATTGAGCTAAGGTTTTTGTACTTTTAAAGTTATTGTTGATACCATATTGTTTTTGTTGACCCTCTTTTCCACTTACAGAGCTACTTTACTGTTTTTCTTTGAAATAAATATTCAAAAATATTTAACCTACAGATGCCTCAATTAATGAAATTTTATTGGTATCTATTTTCATTTTGATATTTACCAGTAGCTGCTGCATTTCCCACCCTAGGCTCACACTCGAGTCAATAAGCTTTTCCAGTTTTTGTGGTAAAATTAGATGCCATGGCTTATATTCAGGTTGGCTTATACTCAGATATGTACGGTACATTGTTACATATGTGCCAAACCATTGAGATTCATGGCCCATACAGATTAACACATAATCTTAACCATCACAGCCAATGTGACTTTCTCCTCACACCTTGACATTCGTTACTGCCAGACATAGCAAAATTGAGCAAAATAGAAGTCCAGTAAAATTTTCATGTCATAAATGCAAAATATTATATAATGAGGTAGTTGCTAAGTGAGAAATAGACAAACATACATGTTTTTGTTCTCTTGTTTTTTACATGTCTCATTGTGGGTTACCAGCCCCACAATTGAACAGATCCAAGGGACAGTTATGTCATTGAGGGGTAAAATGAAAGAGACATCAGACAAGATAAAGCATGCAATTGCTCACCCCCACGACGGCCATGATCATAGCAGCCAGATTCATGCAGAGAGAGAGCATATATTTCTAACCAAGGCTTATATATACTCTGGGGTCCTGCAAGCCCCACTAATTACAGGTAACCACATGCATAACAGGAAGGGGTTGTCAAGCTATGGGTGTACACTCAATAGGAGGGGGAGGCACTAAGGGCATACATGTGACAGGAAGGTATACACGTAACAAGATGTGCAGAATCTAGATTCAAGATAGCAGCCTAATCTTGGTCCTCCCAGAGTTGGCTTGACCTTTGCTTTGGGCTCTCCTTCAGGAGAGCAATCCATTTTCCTTGTCAGAAGGGAGTGGGCCCTACTTAGGGAGGGACAGACTGTAGGGTCTGATTGCTCTAGATGGCTGATAACCCTCAGGGAGATAACCTTTAAGCAGTTGACCTCCAAGTGTATAGTCATTGACCATGTGTTAGCAAGCAGCACCTTAGGTTTGGCATATACTATGGGGGACAACCTGGGGAATAACTTTTCTGTTTCCCACATCTCAGTACCAAACTAGACTGGAATTTACTGAATAGGGCCTTCCACTATGGAGTGAACAGAAAGATCTGGGCTTTACATCCCATTGTTGTGATTTCGTTGCTGAGTAAAATTGGGCAATTTATCTCTCTAAACTTAAGTTTCTCAACTGTAACATGGTGACAGTAGTAGCGTCCCTATCATAAGGTGTCTAGGAGAATTAAATTGGATGATCTCTGCCAAGTTCTTAGTTGCATGCACGGCATTACTCTATGGTCTTATTATATCATACAATTTAAAAGTGGTGTGACCTTGGGTAAGATATCTAATCTACCTTTGGTTAACTCATCAATAAGAATCATTGTAAAATATAAAGTATCTTTTAGGGGTATTATGAGGTATAAATAAAGGGACAGTGTGAAAGTGCCTAGCACAGTGTCACATATACTAAGAATTCAATAATTGTTGATTTCCACCTGACCTGATTTCCCTCTTACTTCAAGGAGGCAATCAATAAATGCTTACTGGATTCTCAGTGACTCCTTTCAATCAATGATTTTATGACTATTTTTTAGTAGTTTTCTACATGGTTGCAAGTGTTCAATATCAAGGTGACTTTGACAAACTGAGCTCAAGCTCCAAGTAGACTAGAACGCGGTGTTTCTCAGAGAAGTACATAGAGGAATTGGGCAACGTAGTTCAGAAGAATGACCCAATAAGTGGGAAAGCCCAGCTGACAGCTAACTGGCCCACATGTGACTTGGAATACAGACTGTAGATTTCAAGGAGAAGGATTTGTTAAAGCAAAGAGAGGCTCAAAAGTGATTAGCTATTGGGAAGTTCCCTTCGAATTTGCATAAACAGATTGAATTTGAGAATAGTTTTAAGCACTTGTTCTTCATATCCAGGTCAGTGCATCTTAAGTGTCTACTGCAGAAATAGTCACAGTGATTTATTTTCTTATTGATTCTCATAGGAACATTGAGGTCAATAATTAAGATTTTTCTCAATTTTACATTCTACTCCCACAAATTTTTTTATAATGTGGCTACTTCTGCTGTCTCAGACTGGAACTTAATGAATAACTTGATGTATTGTGGCGTGCAATATTTGCAAAATTATATGTTTACTTATTTTAGGGTATTATTCTTTTTGGTGTTCATATATTCAATTAGCTTAAGAAATGCTGTGTATGGAAATAGAATCTTAGTCCATCAAATACTGTTCAGTAGCTCAAAAAGAAAAGGCCAACATTCCGTAAAGAGGAACCTGCTTTCCCAAAAGATAGGATTAATTTAAAACCAACATTCACTTTATTTGTGTCACTTCTCATTAGTATCTGAGCAATGATGGGCAGAGAAATACATCTCATTCATCTTTGCTTCCCTGGTGCTCTGAAATAGAGTGGTGTCTGAAATAGAGGAGACATGCTTGCTTAGACAATAGAAATGGTATGTACAAGGATAAATGCTGGGTTTCAAAAGTGCTTGAATAGTTTATTCTGTTAAGTGGTTTGAAAATAGAATCTCAATTTTTCTACTCTTCATTACTTTTTGTTTCTCAAGGGGTTCTGCTTCATTTCTGACTGTTCCACGGATTCACAGGAGCTTTTTCTGAAAGTTCAAGGCTGAGAGGGAATTTCTCTTTTGACGAAAGGCCTGGTGCTCTACTTGCAGATCAGCCAATGAAAATCCTTTGGGTCACAATGGTCCAATCCTAAGAAATCACGGGGATGATCCGGATCTTGGTAGCATTTCATTCTGTTGGGCCTGGGGTTACTGGAAGGTAGCTTACAGCAATAAGCATTTATAAAACAGCACACATTATTGTATTGCCCTGTAGTTTACACAAAGGAGCCCTGATGGTACCAATGTTGCACATTCAAATGCTAACCAGAAAGGTCAGCAATTCAAACCCACCAGTCAAGATGGGGAAAAGAACCAAAAACACCTTGCCTATCTGTTTTTATAAAGCTTATAGTGCAGGAAGGCCTATGGGGCAGTTTTTGCTTTGTTACTAAGGGCTGCTATGAGTCAGAATTGATTCTATGCCCAGCAGCAACTGTTTCTACAAAGGTTTGTCCAGAGTGGGCAACATAAAGCTACATGCATTAGTGTGGCATCATCTTTCTTTTTAGACAGTTAATGTCGTGGGAGAGCGTGATACAGAGACAACTAATTATATTCTCAGCAGAGAGGAAAAGCGCTGTGGCTACAGAGTGGATGGAGTAATTAATTCTGACGGGAGGATCAAGCACAAGAAAGTGTCCGTGGTAATCATTATTGAGCACTCAAGTGCTCCACGGGCAGCAGTGTTTGGACCCAGCCGTTGGGACGAAGCTGTCTTCAAGCTAAGGCAGCGGGTGTTTGGTCCCTGAGACCAGGTTAGGAAGGGATGGGGTCCAAAGGTATGGTTGCAAGGTAATCCTGGGAAGATACCTTTTCTGGTCCAGAGAAAAGAGAACTGGTACAAGACTCAACTTCTAAGCCTTTCACTGGCTAACATACATTTCGTGTTTACAAACGTTAGACTCTTTTCTGGTATACTTAACTTGATGATTGCAAAAATATCTCCAGTTTTCCTCTATCAGCCCTAGTTCTTGGGATACTGAACATATACCACCTACTGCTCTTCACTCTGGACCCATTTTAAAAAAATCAGGATATTTTAATGTAGTGTGAGTTAGCCTGAGATAGAGGAAGTACACATTTGCTTTATTTAAAGTACTTTGTGTTGTACTAATTATTTAGGTCAAGTTATACTTCACATGGTGTCCTTTGATCCAAATATATTTTTGAACAGTGCATATTTTTAAAAATCATTTTATTACAGGCTCATACAACTCCTTTCACAATCCATACATACATCAATTGTTTACACCACATTTGTA
>NW_022111320.1:13929946-13935980 GCF_000313985.2 Echinops telfairi | reverse complement strand
CTACCAGGCCTCCTACACCCACCTCACCACCAATTTGGATCGCTTGTTGTTCCCTTGTCCCTGGGTTTGTTATATGAATTTGGATTCCCTCCCCACTGGTATTACTTATCTTTATTAGGAACTGAATAACAGGTAGTACCAATTCGTTATCTTAAAAGGGGGCCAGAAATAAGAGCTGCCATGTAATGAATAAGAAAACTTGATGACATGGTGGGTTATGTGTTTGACTGCTAAATACCAGGTCAGCTATTTGAGCCCACCAGCCCCTCTGCAAACGAAAGGTGAGACTTTCTTCTCCCATTAAGATATAAAGCTTCAGAAACCCAGAGGGGAAATCTGACTGCGCTGTGACTCCTGGGCAACTGACAGGTAGTGCACTTGGTCCAATCAAAAGAGATTCAAATGTTCTGAAACTCCGAATGAGTTCATCAGGGTTTAAATACCTTTATTAACATGAAAATGTCCCAGCCTTGTTTTAAATGCCCCAATTTCCCCACCTGTACACAGAAACTCTTAAAAGAAAAAATTAAATTTTTCTTATAAACAAGTTTGGACTCAACTTCACCTCTGAAATATTCAACATGAATTATCCATTGATTATTATCCAGATACTAAAATGTATGCTGAAATGTTTACTACATAATTTGAAGAAACAAACTTAGATCTTCAAAATATTTATGCACTCTTACATTTAGCCACTCCAAATCGCCCTCACACCTTCCCTATGTGTACCTTTTCCATGCTCTTCTTTACTTTCCAGTGTTCTCAAGAAGTTTTCTGGCTTTGCAGTATCCAATTCAGAGCATCCCATACTCAAAAAACAAAACAAGACACCGCTACCACCTCTTTGGTTCCAATTCATAGGACCCTATAGGGCAACAAGTGTGTCCCATTGGGTTTTCAAACCTTGAAATCCTTTAAAATTTTCAGAGTGACTGGTGGGTTTGGACCACTTGCCTGACAATTGGCAGCCCCATGTGTCATCCACTAGCCACCGCGGGCCCATATTACAGCTTCCATTGGAAATCCCTTGATACCTAATTCTTTTTCCAATATTTCTTACTTTTTTTGTCTTATCCTACAACTCGTGGGGTCCGAATTCTTCTCTTATTTAAAACTAGGATGATAAATTACTATATGAGGTTACCTTAATATCTGCATATTAAGAATAACACAGTGGAACACTAAACTAGAACTAATACAGCCTATGCAATGTGATTTTTGAATCAGCATTCTGGAATACCCCAGGAACAGACCTAAAATTCAAGTCACCAAGACGTTCTTTTTTTTCCTTTTTTTTTTTGGTGGCGGGGAGGGGGTGCAGTTTGGCTGTGATTGAAATGGTTTGGTGTTATAGGAGATAAGCAAGGCAAACTTGGTTTCAGTTCACATGTGGGAGTGGAGGGAGAATCCTTAGCAAAGATTAAGAATCCTAGTCAAATTTGAGTCAATTGAAAAGGGAAGGCAAGCAAAGGGAGAAAGAATTAGAATAAAGGGGCCCTTACAATTTGCTTGGAGAGTGTGAAAGATGGGGTGGGGTAGAGGGAGAGAACAGGGCCTGGGGGTGGACTCTTGAATGTGATGTCACCCAGGGAGTACAGATGATAAAACTATCCAGTCCCCACGGTCCCAAGGGATGCAATGATCCGAGTTTGCATCAGCTTGCTCAGCCTTCTGAGTGTCTGCGACCAAGTCCCTACAGGACAAGGGAGCAACTGTGAGTTTGTTAGCCTTTTCTCTTGACTCAACCTTCAAGCCCTTAAGAGCAAGGATAATCATCATCACTATAACCAGCTGCCTAGAGCCTACGGGACTCGGCATATGGCAGATAATCAAGAAATCATAATTGATTCATGGTAAGAAGAAGGTATATTTCAACGGAGGCAAGAGGCTAGTTATGAATTTTTACAGTGTCACAGCAGTTTACCCCAACAATTAGTCACACAATTATAAAGAAGGTTAAAGTCATTTAAAATTTTATACTCAAGAACTATTTCTAATGCCATGGTTTCATAGACAGAAAACTGTGCCAGCTGATTAACTTCTTTAGCCATTTATTGGCTGCTTATTAAACGATCCTGTTTTTGCCTAGTGGAAGCTTTTCGAGGTGCATCTTTGTGGAAGCTAAGTAGGCCAGGCTGTTTGACTGTCTTAAAGTAATTAGAGGATTTCGCATTGTCAGCCAGTGGGATGCTTACCTCTCTCAGTGCAGCTTCACAGAACGCGTTTTCTATGTCCTCTTCCTTCTCTCATTAGTGTCTGCTACTGAGCTAAGCTCAACAATCCACAAAGTATCAGTATAAAACATTTTGCAAATATTCAGGCAGCTGCTGTACCTAAACTATTATGAACTTTCTAAGTAAGATGATAAGTAGACCCTAGGAGAATTTACATTAGGACTTAAAAATGTTTTCCTAATTAATATGAAAGACTAAATAAAAAAAGGCAACTTTGTCATCAATATGCCCTCATCTACACTTCTAGGCTCCAATTTATGACACTGCTTCCCATTGATTATAGATATAAGTTCAGAATCCTTCTCAAACCAGCACCAGATGCAATTTGGAATTCATTATATAATAGATTCGTAATAAGCAGTTTGGGGGAAAAAAGAATAGGTGGTCAGATGTATGTATGGATAAAGGCCTGAGTGAAATTTTGTTTTACTTTGTGCTTATAGGGTAGTCCTTTGCTCTGTGGTAGGAAACACACTGCGCATGACCATGTCCTCCTGTGAACATCAGCTCAGAGAACGTTTGAGCTGGAGGAGACCTCTCTTCGTCTGTGGCGAGCTCCTCAGTTACAGCGATGACAATGAGACTCACAGAGAGAGATGTAGGCTGACTCTGAGGCTCTGGAGCCAGCCCCTGTGTTTTTCCTCTCACTCGTGATGTGGCTTTGGGCTCTTCTTCACCTGTATGGGGATCATAACAGTATTTGCCTCATAGGGTTGTTATGAAGCTTAACCAAAATAGTGAATGTAATACTACTTAGTGTGGTGTCTGGCATGTGAGAAATACCACCCCCACATCCCCTGGTTTCGCTTTCTTTCTCTGTTGATATTCTTATTAGCCGAACTAGTGATGATCCTGTAATTTTACCACAAGGTTTGTCATATTAATGTCATGCTGCGTTTCTCCCCATGCTTTTAATAAGCTGAGAACATCATTGAACCAACTCTAGCAGTTCATACCCTCCCAGAGACACCTCAGATGCTAGGCCTCTGGATGTGTTTCTGGAAGGTCACAGTTTTACAAACCCCATGGAGACATTCTCCTGGGCACTCAAGTTGGAATCGGCTCAAAGGCAACAACTTCCAGCAACAATGACCTCACGCAGCCTTCAATCACAGATGCTAAGATCACACTCACACGTCTGACAACAGTGACTGGATGAGCCACCCATCACTTCATATACAACGAAACTAAGGCAAAGGCTTATACGAAGGACATTCTTATTAAATAAGAATAAAATATTTTCAGGGTGAAAACCCTGAAATTCCAGGAGGCCATTCTTTTTGTCTGGCTAATCATATTTTATCATATATGACATGACTTGCAGATAACAGTTGGAAAAACTGTCTAAATAATCCAATGATGCAGTTCAATGAACAATAAATAAGCTGAATTGTCCTTTAGAAAAACAAAACAAAACAAAAACCCAATCTCAACATTGACAGGACATATTCAACAGTTCTGTTGTTTAGTCACTACTTGTGGAAAGGGAGGAGAAGGAAACGTTTTAGTTGGGTTGCATTTTGTTGCCTGGAAACATACAAAGATACCAAACAACCCACTCCATGGGCTGGGAAGGTGGCCTGCAGAGGGGAGCGGTGCGCTGGGAGGAACACTTTGCAGCCCTGTCTGTCATCTGATGTCTCCACTGGACAAAGCAGCTTAAAACCACGCTTTGCTAATGGAAGTAAGGTTATCCAAAGGGTTTGAGAAGTTGATTTTCTGATCTATTTAAGTAGAGGCTTAGAAACTGCCTTCTCTGTCAGTTGCTATCAACATGGGGGGAGTTCTACTCATTTTAAATCAAACCAGGTTAAACAGTATGTAAGCTGAGGAGGTGACCCTAAATTACTTCTCTTGATTTTTGAAAATAAACTATGAAATGAAAGAAGGGAGGATGTCCACAAGGGCTTTTATTTCCTCTCTCTTGACTTGAGCGCTTTGCTTCCTAATTGTATGCCCTGGAAACGCTGCACTTTCATTTTGGGATTCCATAACAAAGGTGGGTTTCTTTCAAAGGTACCTGTTGACAGCGAGAAAAAGACCACATCGAACTAGCTGAAGCCTGCTGAAAGCGGTGGAATGAGTTATCAGAATGCATCATTTGAGCTAACTATGGGGTCACAACATGGGACAAGGAATCCTCCAAGAACAGAAGGAACCAGTGCAGATGGAGCCTATGGGCAAACCTTGCTGGAAAACCAGCTCAGTGTGGGTGACTTTGCCAAAATACAGCGTGCATTTGAGGTAAGCGTTAATAACATTTTCCTGTGATGAAACAGACCAGAGTAAAACAGAGAGAGAATTTTGTTTGTTTATTTTCATTTTGGTTCATTTTGTGCGTCTGCCAGCTAACACATGGTATGGACGGTTGAAATGCTGTTCTTGTCAAGATGTACAGTCTCAGAAATGCAAAAGAGCTTAGAAATGTGCTCCTTTAGGGTCACTCCCATCCAGTCTGTCCTATAGGGTCTCTATGAGTTGGATCCACTCAATGGCAATGGGCATGTACTTGGTCATTTTATTCCTCAGTGCTTAGGCCCAAATTGTATTATTTAGTTTGTAATTGCTGTGCTTGAATATCATGACTACCCAGAAAGGTGACTTTATTCTTAAGGAATAATTTTCTAAGAGTTCAACACGTTGTGTGCAAGCAAAGTTAGGGTGTTGAGTGGGGAACATGAATCTCTAAAGCAACGCCCAGGCATAACTGTCCTTGCATACATTACAGAGGTGCCAGTGTGGTTAGCATCTGGTGACCTTGGCCCTGAATCATACCATCATCTGTTGAAAATCTGACTGTGATCCTTAAGCTTCTGTTTGCTGACTTTTAGAAGCAAGTTACTAAGCCTTTCTTCCACATAGCAGTAAAACAATGGAATTATGGATATGCACCTCTGCCTTGTAAAAATCCCACCCCAGCCCACCCCCAAAGGCACACACTCTCAAGCCGATTTTGGTCCATCATGGTCCCAGGAGCCTCTGCAAGAGACTAACTTCTCAGACTCTTTGCAAAGATTGGAGCAATGGCAAACAAACTAAATGCAGAGTTTTATTTTTCATCCTACATGAAAAATTGAACCAAAGGAATCTGACTATCAACAAATGCTCTCCTTTCCATCTTACTTAATTAACTCGGAATTCGGTAGCTATGCTTAATGAACAGAATACATCAACATGCTTCTTCATTTCACACGCGGGTTGGGAGAAGTGCTCTTGAATGCTGTGGAGTTTGGGCAGGCATGAGGCTCCATCCTATCTCAATCATTATGCTTCCTAAAATATGGTCTCAGGGCTTCAAAAGGCCCCTCTGAGGGGTGCTTGGGAGTATCGGTGCTGATCTGAAACAGACATGCAATATTTTGGAACACCACCTGGCCTTTTGGCACAACTTTTAATCTTTAGCGATCTGAAAAGAGCTGGTAGCCCTCTGTTAGGCTCTGCTTTATTGAACAAACTAGAATCTATCTGCATTAATAAATTCCTGATAACATGAAAACCCTTTTATAACAGAATTTATCCTATCTAATAGCAAACGTACTCTGCCTTACACTTTTTTCATGTTAATCTTCATGTATTTTCTATACATCCAACCCCACTTGCCTGTGACATTCCAGGGCTGCTCATGCCCAAATGTCCCAAACGAGTCTGCATATTTTGATAGACATGACAGACATTTGACAGCTTGAGGACATTCAGAGAAACCCAAGAGCAGATGAGGACAGCGTTGACTCTGGACTGATGAGGAATGTGGCGGTTTTGCCCTGATTCTAAGCACACAAAGAATGAGAATGCTAGAG
>NW_022111320.1:13923902-13929846 GCF_000313985.2 Echinops telfairi | reverse complement strand
ATCTTCCCTAAACCACATTATTCATCTCGAAGAAACACAAACAGACAGGGCGATTCAACCTGAGTCTTTTTATTCTGTAGCTTTAAACCTCTCAAACACTGGGCACCTTATTTTGAAATTTCCATTGGGAAAATCAGGTACTGGTGGGCCTAAGGGGAAAAGAGATTGTAACTCAGAGCCAGCAGGAACATGAGGAATCCAATGACAGCTTTTAACAGTAAGTTGGGCCTTTCAGGTGCACATTCAAGAAAATAATGTCCATGCATTTTTCACAGACGCGATGAAGAACTGCACAGTCCAATGGCAAATGTGCAAGCAGTACTAAAAATAAGGCCCCTGAGCAAACACGATTTCCAAATGCAGCGTGGCCACCAAGAGAAGAATGAGATACTAGAGGGTTCCAGTAGAGTCCCATCCATCCTTCACGAACACTGTGCCCGCAGGCCACCGGTGGAGATGGCTGTAAAAGGAAGGTGGCCCTTGGTGATCATCTTGCTACGCAGAACTCTAAAGGCAGTGATTTATGGCCCAATCCCAATATACACGCTCTCAGACATGCCAGCATTCTGGCACCAGACAGTTTGCTTAGTTTGATGTTTTATACAGATCCTTGCCTTGGAACTGAAGGCTTGTCAGAGATGAGGTGCCACCAATGCCTTAAACATGCTCATCAATCCAGACTTGACTAGTAGTAGGTTGGGTTTTTAAGTTGTATCCTGAATCTTTCACACGAATATCTGGATAAAATATTGCATACTGTACCTGGGTTAGCTGTGACAATGAGCATCAAAAGAAGGGACACTTTATTATGTGTTGGTATGAATGAGCCAGATCACTCACGGTTGAAGAGTGAAAGTCAGACTTCCCGGAGGAAGATCCCAGTTTTGCCACTCACCACCTGACTTTGTATAAATCACTTGACTTCTCTGGGTCTCAGTTTCCTTATGTTTCATGTAGGGGATAATAAGACCTGCCATATCAGGTTGGTAAAAGGGTTAAATGACAAATTCTAGGGAAAACACTGGAAGAGTCTCTAGCAGAGAGTAAGTGCTCAATTAAAATGTGGCATTGATTATATTCATTGAGTACAGGTTGAAGTACTTACTACCGCTAACATTCTCTTCATTCTAATGCAAACATTTCCCAAAGGAAATCACATTTCCAATGATACTAGTTACTGTGTTTCTACATTCCTTTTACTTGTGGTAGGAAGTGGTAGCAACAAGCATTGCAGAGACTTAAATCCACAAAACCGAGCCATATAGCACTAGCGTCTGATTTCCAAAAGATTTTAATTGACGTCTGAATCCACTGCCTGGGAAGAAAGATGCTACTGTGAAGAAGGATTAGAAAGGAGCTTGTGGATTTCATTTGGTTTCATGGGATGGTGCTGAAGAAACACAGGTGAACACATGAGGAGTAGAGTCATACATGAACTTTGTACTATTTGTGGAATTATAAAATGGCGGTTCCTCTCACATTTTCCCCTTCAGCACTTGCAATGCTTAGAAAATGCTCTGGACATTAGGATGATTTTGATTCTTATCATATTTTTCAGTTTCTTAGAAACATCCAAATTCAGCTAACATGCGAAGAGAAGAGGTTAGGGTTTGCTAATTCCATAGGAATGGGAAGAAGGGAAACATAAGGGAGACAGAAATTTCAGAAGGCCCATATTGGTCCTGATAGATGTCTTCCAGGAATCTGCCTATGCAGGAGTCTGAATTTTATCCTCCTTTGAGTTTACCCAGTGTTCCCCCTGGATGTCAGGACATTTTGATTTTGGACCCGGGGTCCCCTGCTGCCTGTTTGAATGGGGGACCAGGGCTTGCCACCCCCCACTGGTCTCACCCGCGGGCTTCCCAACTGCCTTTCTCAGGAACTGTCTGTGCTATCTCTTCTCTGGAGCATCTATGTGGTTCTTTCCATGTGAGGGGTCCAGGCTGGAAATGGCCTTTTCATTTTGCTCTACCATTTGCCTGCCCAATGCAGGTGACGTCTTCAGAGTCAGCTCTTGCTGTTATTCTGTCTAGTGCCTCCAAGCTGGTTCCAATTCATAGCAACCCTATCTATGTACAAGAGGCCGGAACAGCGCCTGAACTTCGCAAATGTTGTTAGGTTTGAACCCATTGCTTCAGCCACTGAGTTAATTCACTGAGAGCCGCTCTCTCTTCACTGACTCTATCAAGCAGATGATGTCTTTTCTAGGGCCTGATCTCTCTTGACCACATGCCCGTAGTAGGTGAGACAAAGCCTCCCTTCCTCACGTTAAGGAGCATTCTGGATACACTTCTTCCAATGCAAATTTGTTTGTTCTTCTGGCAGTTTATCGTACTTTCCGTCTTCTTCATCAGTACCATAATTCAAATGCATCAAGTCAACTAGGCTCAAATATAAAAATCTAAATACTGTGTAAAACATGAAGGGCTCATGCTCAGAATCGGACAAGCTGAAACCGGTGTCCTCTGAGTGAAGAGTAGCATAGGAATCCCCGCAGCAAATCTCCCAAGAGACTCTCCAGTGGGGCTTCCAGAATAAACCTGTCCTTGGGGGAGGGGGGTGGTGAATGAAATTTAAACATAATACACTTGGACTAAGATAATCTCCAAAGCCCTGAGAAGTCAGTTGTAAATTTTGCAGGTTCTAAAACTACGTTTGGAGAGTTATTAGACAATTAAATCTACACAATTCCTGACTCCCTCTCATTTGATTTTCTCATAAACTTTCCAAGATGCCTGTAGGCAAACTGTAGCACTGTCCAATCAACACTGCTTCCTTGCTCCAACAAGACCAAGCTGAGAGCTACCCTGATAGGGAGTCTAGGGCCTAAAGGAATATGGAAAGTCTGAAGTTCATACCTTCCCTTTTGAACTTTCCCACTCTTGCCCTCCTTTCTTCAGACTTCCTGCCATATTTTCCATCTGACCGTCTTGCTGCCTTCTCATTGCCCGTTGTACTTTCAGTGGACTGGTACCTGCCTAAACCTCTCTCCTGTGTTTTAGCTATGCATATTTGTTGCTTCTTCCCAGGCACCAGTATTCCGTCCACATCCACAAGTGTTATGTCATCTCCTGCCTGAGACACATTAGATTTCACTTGTCTTTGATAACATATAGGACTCCTGGTGACATAGTGGTTATGTAGTTGAACTGCTTACAGCAGGGTCAGGATTTCGAATTTGAAACCACCAGCCAATCTGATGGAGAAAGATGGGGCTTTCTACTCCCCAAAGAGATACAGTTTTGGAAACTCACAGGGGCCATTGTGCCCTGCCCTCTAGGGTCACCATGCATTGGCATCAACTCCATGGTAGGGAATTTAATTTGGGTTTGATAAAATATGAGTTAGTTTATGAAGAGAATGAAATTTTTTTAGATAAAACTGTTAAAAAGTTTTGTATGCTATTCAATAACATTCCACATTGAAAATCTTTAGTTTTTAAAGGCTATAAGAAATACAATCGCTCAGATATGATAGAGGTTTGCCTTTGGCTCACATCCAGGTAGAAAGGAGGTGTTCTAATTGGTGGCTAGCTCTAAGCAGAGATTCAGGCTTCTTAAATTTCTGCCTCCCAAGATGACCCTTTTAGCAGAGAACACGGAGGAGCATGTAGGAAACACTGTCATGGGTCAGGCTTGCACTCCTTTGACTAGAACTCAGGCACATGGCCACAGTGCACGGAAGCTGCTAAGTATAGATCAGCCGCCTGCTCAGGAACACAATCGGACCCATGATTCCTTGAGCCTTGAGTGGGAGGAAAGCTTTCATCTCACCTACTGAGGCAGAATGCTGCATGTTGTAAATTGAAGAGAGCCATGTGCCTAATTGTGTTTTGTGTATTGCCTTAGCTGCTAGAAAATCGAAAGCTAAATCTAGTGTTCAAGTGATACAACTCCTCTTACCTTAGATTTCCTGGGACAATTATCTGCTATTCTCGTTCTGGGACTCCCATATTTTTATCTTTGCTTTAATGGTTCTATTGCCTATCTACCTTCTGTTGTAATGAAACCAAAACTCTTTCTGGAAATCAGTGGAGGTAAAAAGGATCACTAAAAACGGAAGACCTTTCAAGTGTGAGAAGAGTCCATGAAGCACTTCAGTAGGTGTCATGTTATTTGATCATCTCACCAGTGTGGAAGGTAGGCAGGACAGACCCTTTAATTCCCTCCTTGACACCTATACAAAATGATGCTTAACAATATTTAGCTGAATTTCTTCATGGGGCAGAGCCTTGGCTTGCGAGTGGCTCATCAACTTCCCAGCTAACTCACTGTATGCCATGATTCTCAACACCACAAGCAATCTCCCTTTGGGATATTGTACTAAAGAACAGGAATCCAATAGGAGAATGACTTCATTAGCAAAATGAGCACGTTAATAACAGATAGGTTCTGTGTGTGCCGGTAACTGGGAGTTAATGCATAATCAGCCAATAATCAACAGCCTTTACAATAAAATTAATGCAGAGAAAGTGTTGAAGAGTAAGAGGAAAAGATAAAACTAATTCATCGCTTTATTATTATCATTATTTTCCTTCTAAGGGCATCTCAATGGAGGCTTGTGAGGGGGTAAACACATAAGCCTAATCAATAACTCTATCACGTAGTACAAGTGCAGCCAGCAGCCTTAGTTCACTATACACTGAACAAAGGCAGCAGGTCAGAATACGTCTCACCTCAACTCCCTAGGTGGACTTAAAAACCGATTTTTGATAGCAGCAGAAAATTAGTGAGCAGCTCTGCAGATCCCTCTCCTCAGCGTTAAAGTAATCGCATGGAAGCAAATCCAATACCACTGCTGCCAGCACAAGTGGAAATGACCGAGGAGCCCTTGGTAACTGTGGTCAGACTTGCTAGAATTCAAGAGCGATGTTAGCAAACGGTGTCAATAAGGAAGCGAGCTTGTGTGTTAAGACAGATGAAAAACTTCCCTTCTAGAATGCTTCCTCTGTCTTCGTTTGGAATTTTGTGACAAGTTCATACCTTTCCCAATTGCTCTGTGCGCTTTAGTAAAAGGTGCGTATAAAAGTTAATCTGCATCAGAAGGGTTAAGAAATCTTGATTTTGGTGAACCCTCATTGTCATCTTGAATCTGGCTAGCACTTGATGAGAGAAAGCAACCAAGACAGCGATTAAAAAGGATGGAGATTTTCAAAGAAAAAAATGATGACTATTATTATTCATTTGTAGTGCAGTAATTTAGCCAGGTCTCTGGACAAATGACATGGCTAATTTCCCCCCAGATTACCTGAAAATTTGGGTCTCCACTCTGCACTCCCCACCTCATTCACTACGGTAAGATTTTTTGTTCTGATGATGCCTTCTACCTGATCCCTTCGACGCCTCATGGTCGCACAGGCTGGTGTGCTCTTCCATGTGGGCTTTGTTGCTTCTGAGCTGGATGGCCGCTTCTTTACCTTCAAGCCTTTAAGACCCCAGACACTATATCTTTTGACAGCCAGGCACCATCAGCTTTCTTCACCACATTTGCTTATGCACACGTTTGTCTTCAGCGTTCACGTCAGGAAGGTAGGTATCATGGAATGACCCTTTAGCTGAGCAAGGTGCTCTTGTATAAAGGGAACGCATGTGGGGAGGCCCAATGTCCTCCTGCTACCCTACTACTAAACCTGTAAATATATGCACATAGCTCTATTTCCCCCATAATCATAAATATACTTACATATGTGCATGTCTGTATTTAGGCCTCTATGTATGCCCTTTGCCTCATACTCCTTTCCTCTATTTCCTTATGCTTTCCTCCTGTCCCACTACCATGTTCAGCCTTCATTCTGGTTTCAGTAGTTCCTCTAGGTTTCATTGCCCTTGGTCACTCCCTACCAGTCCTCCTATCCCCTCCCTACCACTGGTTTTGAACCACTCATTGTTCCCTTGTCCCTGGGTTGGCCAACACCTCCTCCCTTCCCCTACCTCCCACTCCCATA
>NW_022111320.1:13904470-13923758 GCF_000313985.2 Echinops telfairi | reverse complement strand
GATGGCCTCGACAGCACCAAACAAAGTGGTAAATAAGAACATGAACGCCATTATCTTTTGTTTTCCTTTCAGTTTTTATTTTATCGGGCGCTCTTAGAGCTCTTATCACAATCCATACATATATCCATTGTGTCAAACACATCTGTACATATTTTATCATCATCTTTTCGAAACATTTGCTTTCTACTTGAGCCCTTGGTATCAGCTCCTCATTTTCCCCCTCCCTCCTTCATGTCCCCTTGATCATTTATAAACTATTCCTTTTTTTCATGTCTTACACCAACAACTGTTTCCTTTCACTCACTTTTTTGTGTCCGTCCCCCTGAGAGGGGGGCCATATATTGATTATTGTAATCGGTTCCCCCTCAATGCCCCTTCCCTTACTCTCCTAGTATCACTGCTAGCCCTTAATTGGTCCTGAGGGGTTTATCTGTTCTGGATGCCCTGTGGTGAGAGCTTTTATCTGTACCAGTATACATGTTCTGGTCTAGCCAGATCTGTAAGATAGAATTGGGGTCATGGTAGTGGGGGTTGGGGGGAAGCATTAAAGAAGTAGAGGATGGTTGTGTATTTCATCAGTGCTATACTGCACCCTGACTGGCTTGTCTCTTTCTTGCGGCCCTTCTGACAGGGGGTATCCAATTGATTACTGATGGACTTAGGATCTTTACTCTGCCCTCCCCCTCATTCCCATTAATATGATTTTTGTTTGTTTGTTTGTTTTGCTTTGGGTCTTTGATGCTTGAAACCCGATCCCATCGACACCTCATGATCACACAGGCTGATGTGCTTCTTTCATGTGGGCTTTGCTGCTTCTCAGCTAGATGGCCACTTGTTTATCTTCAGGCTTTTAAGACCCCAGATGCTGTATCTTTTGATAGCCGGGCACCATCAACTTTCTTCACCACATTTGCTTATGCACCCATTTTGTCTTCAGCGATTGTGTCAGGTGAACATCACAAAGTGCCATGTTAGTAGAACAAATTGGTCCTGCGTTAAGGGAATACTTGAGTGAAGCCCTAATGTCCACCTGCTGCTATAATACTTTATAAATAAATATATGCACATAGATCTATTCCCCGGTCATTATATATAAATATATTTACATATATATACATGCCTGTATTTAGGCCTCTATAAATGTCCTTTGCCTCCCAGTTCTTTCCTCTATTTCCTTTTACTTTCCTCCTGTCACAATATCATGTTTGACCTTCATTTTGGTTTTGGTAATTCCTCTTGGCTACATTGACCTTGAAGGAGCTCTCTGTAAGCATCCTATGCCCTCCTTGCCATCAATTTTAGATCACTTATTCTTCCTTTGTCCCTGGGTTTGTTGGTACACCCCTCCTTTTCCCCCTCCTCCCTCTCTACCATGTCTCCCCAGAACCATTGGTCCCATTGTTCTCTCCTCTGGATTGTCCACCTATCTTGTCCAGATAGACATGCATAGACAATAATATGTGCAAAAACAAAGCAAAGCAAAACATAACAAAAAGAGAAGACAAAAAAATAAATCAACAACAGCTAATCCAACAAAACAAAAGAATAAAGAAAAAAACCCAGTAAAAACTGAAAAGCCCTCAAACAATTCCAGGTCTGTCCATTGACCTTTATGAGAGTTTTCCAGTCAAGTCCACTGGTGTGCCACACCTTGGTTCCCAAAGTCCACCTTTGGTATTCCTCAGGGACTTCGTTGCTTTGCTCCCCTTGCTGCTCCCCTCTACACCCTTAGTGTTTCATTGCAGTGCGGTGGGGTTGGATCAGGTACATCTCCCACACTGTGTCCCTAGTGTTGTCCCCCTCAGTGCTATGTGTCAGTGAGGGACGTTGTCATGTTTCATGAGGGGGCCAGCCCTGTGAGCCTCTCTGTGCATTGGCTGCTCTGAGCTGGAATATTGTCCTCAGGGCTTGATGGGCCAGGTTGTGTTCCACTCTCTCTCCTTCCCTCTTTGCTGGCTCCTGATCAGATGTGTGCCCCACTTCCTGAGCTGAAGCTTCAGTGCTGTCCTCTGAAGTGCATTCCTCTAGGGTGGGGGGTAAAGGGTGCCCGCATAGTTGGGATTGGGGCCGGCCCTGGAGACCTCTCTATTGGTTCCCTGATTCATGCCTGTATGTTGCATTCATGTCTTGATGCGCCAGGTTGAAGTCTGGTTTCTCTCTTTCTCCTGTAGAGATATAAATGACACCCTCCCCTTGGGTGGGTTAGTGCCCTGTTTCCCCACTCCCCCACCTTATTAGTTGACTGCCATATATATCCCTGGGTTGGGTTTGGCACCTGCCGTAGTACCTGAGTCTCATCCTGGGAATGTATGTATATAGTAGCTTTGCCCAGATGCCCATTTTTGGATAATGCCATCTTCAAAGCAGTTTTGAAGCCCCTTCTTATATATCACATGCAACTTTATTATCTATGGTTTATTTACATATATTATCATCATGTCTGTATCAGAGAAGACTGTTATAGAAATAGATACAAATGTGAAAAGATATTCAAACACACTAAGATTTTGATTTGAAATTCCAATTTTGAAAAAAGAAGACTTTTTTTTGTCATTTTTCAGATTGGCTAAAATGAAATAGATGAATAATATTCACTTTTGGCAAGGAATCAGAAATTTGGGTATTATTATTAAGATAGTAAGTTTGAACACACACATATATATATATGTAATATATACACATATATGTTTGGAATATATACATACTCCAAAAACACACACACACATACATGTTATACATATGTAAATATGCCCTTCAAATCAGGAATTCCTAATGTACACTAACCCTAATGAAGCCTGACATGTACAGAAAAATTATAAATGTACACTCATCAAGGTAATATTACCTATAAACTGTAATAATGAAAATAGCTCAAATGTTCATCAATAGATGAATGGATAAATAAATTATGGAATATTCATACTACTAAACCATTAAAAAGGATAAGATAATATTGCCAAGATTTACAGCTGAGGAAAATCACAGAACAGTGCATAATCATATTATAAAATGAAAATATGTGTGCTAGTGTGTATAGAGGCCTCAGTTAGGAAAAAATACAGCTGAGCCTGTAGCAGTATAATTCATAGCAAATGGTAATAGGTATACTTTACACTGTAATTCAAAGCAAAGATAAATGTTTTTAAAGTGTCACCATATCTCAACACCCTAAAGACTCTGTGGTACTATTTTAAAATGTAAATCTAAATATATATTTAAATGAATGTAAATATCACTAAATATAAAATCAGTACCTTGTTTTAAATTAGTGGGTATTAGGTGAAAGTTGATATGCCATCATTTCAGGAGGCAGCACATGAACAAGCAACAATGGTGCTGAAGGAAGAAGTTCAAGTTGCACTGAAAGAATTAGCCATAAACAAGGCCCCAGAAATTGATAGAATACCAACTGAAATGTTTCAGCCAGCTGATGAAGCCCTGGAAGCACTCCCTAGTCTATGCCCGAAATTTGGAAGATAATTACTTGGCCAACTGACTGGAAGAGATTCATAATTGTACCCATCCCAAAGAAAGGTGACCAAATGGATTTCTCAAATTATAGAATGATATCACTGATATTACATGCAAGTAAAGTTTTTCTGAAGATTATCCAGCAACAGTTACAACAGTATATTGACAGGGAGCGGTGAGAGGTTCAGGCCAGATTCAGAAGAAGATGTGGAATAAGAGATATCCTTGCTTAGGTCACACAGATCTTGGCTCAAAGCAGATAATTCCAGAGAGATGTTTACTTGTGTTTTATTGACTATGCCAAGGCATTGGACTGTGCTAATCATATCCAGGTTATGGATGACCTGGAGAAGATTGTGCTCATTCTGAATTTGTCCCTGGATCAAGGGGCAGGTGTGAGACCAAGCAGAACAAGAGACTACTTCGTGGTTTAAAGTCAGGAAAGGTGTGGGACAGGGTAGTAGCCCCTCAGCGAGCATCAGAGAAGGTGGCTTCTATGAAGAAGAAGGTAGCATCAGGATTGGTGGTAGGTTTACTAACAATGTGCGACACATAGATGACACCCTACTGATTTCTGAAAGAGAGGAGGACTTGAGGCACTTGCTGATAAAGATCAAGTATAGCAGCTGTCAGTTTGGATTACAACTCAATGTAAAGAAGACAAAAATCCTCACAATTGGACTAATAGGTAACATCATGATAAATGGAGAAAAGTTTGAATACTCACAGAAGTAGCATGAGATCAAAAGATGAGTTGCATTAGGTAAATCTCCTGGCCAAGACCTCTTTAGAATATTGAAAAGCAATGATACTATTTTGAGAATTAAGGGGCACTTGACGCAATCCATGGTATTTTCAATTACCTCATATGCATGTTGGACATTGAACATGCAAGACCTAATAAGAATCTATGCATTTAGTTAATAATGCTGGAGAGGAATATTGTAAGGCCGCTGACTGATGGAGGGAGGGTACCAGGAGTTGTGGCAGGGGTCACCGCCTTGTGGGGAGAAGGGGGCTTGCTCCTGGCATCGAGGGTGAACTTCAGGCAAAGCCTAGGGGCTCCAGAGCGTGGCTAGTTGGGGGAAGGTCACCTATGTGGCCTAGGGAGTGCTCTTGTATTGTCACAGGAGTTAATTCACTTTCCTGGATCCCTCACTCAGCCTCCTATTTGGTGAATTTACTATTCGCCACAGAGCTGTTGATGCAAGCTGCTTACCTGAGTGCCATCTTGCCGGAAGTCAATATGTTTAAACAGTGATTGAAAAGATTCTCTGAGGTGATGGGAGGAGATATTCAAGGCATAAATGAAGGGAAAACTGTTATTGTACTAAAAATAAATAAATAGCAATAACCCCCAAACTCACTGCCATCAAATCAATTCTGATTCAAAGCGACCCTACAGGACAGAGTAGAACTGCCCTTGTGGGTTTCTGAGGGTGCAAATCCTTATGAGAGCAGAAAGCCTCTTCTTTTTTCTACAGAGAGCTGTGCTTTTGAATTGCTGACTTAATGATTAGTAGCCTACCTCATCGCTACTTTACCACAAGGGCTCCTATTATCAAATTGCTGTTTTTAGGGGTGTTAGACTGGGTAGACTAGAGAAACTAATTCATAGACACTCATAGGTGTATAGGAAAGAGCTTTATATACAAGAGCAATTAAATAATGAGAAAACTTCCCAGCCTAGTCCAGATCAAGTCCATAAATCCAATATTAGCCTATATGTGTGATACCAATTTATAAAGTCCTCTTCAAACTCACGGAATACATACAATGATGCTGAATGCAGGATGATCACAGGCCAGTTGGTGGGAAATCTTATGGATCCAGTGGCATTGTAAGCATCTCAGCGCTGGCAGGGGTCTCCACATGGCTTCCTCAGGTCCAGGGCTCTCCTGCCATCAGCATAGCTCCATGTGCCTTGTTAGTAGAGAGTCTCTCAAGGAGTGAGCAGAGAGAGAGAGAGTGTCTCCTGCCTCCAAGGAGGAAATACAGGAGTTCCCAGAATCCTCAGGGCCATGCCCACACAGAGGTCTCATTGGCTATCACCCAATTGACAGACTAGACTCCACCCCTTCACTCTTAATCCTCTCAAGTCCCAAATTGACACCAAATTATGTAACTACCACAGAAGGATTCAAGAGTTCAAGGAATTCCCCTATAACCATAGTTAGGAACTTTTTGACCTTTAAATAATATGGTGTGGTACGTGTTGACTCAATGTTTACATGTAAAATATCAGGATATCGTTTTAAAGCTGGAGGGTTATAAATAAGAAATTTTTATCAAAAGCAGGAGATTATTTGGGTGCCCATATACCAAGCACGTATTTTTCTGTTTTTCTTATTTGATGATTGTGTTGCCTAGAGAATTGCTGAAGTCTACATATTTGGGGTATAGAGAAAAGATATTAGTCATTGAGAATCCTCAGATCCAGACCTGACTCTGTCAGCAATGGAGAATGACGCCAAAGAAGACTTAAAAAATCATCTTGGCCTCAGTTTCTTTCATTGAAGAAGGGTTTGGTGTATATTTGGGAAATTTATTTCCAACATTAAGCCATTATTTTATGATTCTATGGAAACATGAAAATTTTTGGCTCAACAAAGGGAAATCAAGTGTTTGAAAAGCATATACTTATATACGTTAAACTGACATTTCCAAATGAGGATCAGTAAAGCTCAGTTGTATGTTGGCTGCATCATACCATCCATCAACTTTATCCCCCATTTTTCTAACTTAGTCAAAATAGGTAACAGTGACAAATATCCTCTTAGTTTTAGCAGAGAATGAAAAGCTTCCATAACTTTAAGAGGCAATTATATGTAAAATTACATTTATCAAAAACATTTATTTAAAGGATGATTTCTCTACCCCATCCCCACTTGCAGCTCTAAATAACTTCTAATTCATCAGGTAAAGA
Source organism: Echinops telfairi (assembly GCF_000313985.2). NCBI lineage: Eukaryota > Metazoa > Chordata > Mammalia > Afrosoricida > Tenrecidae > Echinops > Echinops telfairi. The sequence goes on along the minus strand of NW_022111320.1, from coordinate 13,917,361 downwards.
GGAAATTTAATGTTGAAATTTTGGTTCTGGAGAGCTAAGTTATTAACCTTGACTTCAGTCCAGGATTTCAAGGCCCGTAGCTTTAACTCCATTTAAGGTGGTGAGCTCTTGAATCATTGATAACCTAGTATAAATGAAAATTAAAATCAACTTAAATCCTTTGAAGCAGAAAGGAAAAAGAGTGATATGAACCTTGGCTAGTCTTCCTATTGTTCAGTCTCTCATAAATGTTCATTGGTAGGTGAAAATTGCCAGGTGGAGATAAAGTGATGCATCTGTTTTGAAATAACACATCTAATCTTCTGCTCCAGAAGATGCTCACAGAGTTTGACAGCAAACCCTTATACATATTCATAACCCATACACTGTGTAACCAAGGGAAATTGAGGCAGGTACAACAGAATGAAGCATGAGAAAGCAGCATGTTAATTTTAAATTTAATTATAGAGATAGAGGGAGTGGATGCACTTTGATATTGTACACTCATTCAACTGTCACAGAACATTACCCCCAAATCATGCCGCATATTTGACAGAAGAAATATTATTTTTGGTGAAGTGCTTGATAAAACCAGCAGGTTCTGGGGGGAAAAAAAGAAACAAGATTCTGAGATCCTATTAGAAACTATTTTTTTCATGTGGTGAAAAAAGAACTGTTGCAGAATTCTAATGACGTGGTTCGATGTAAACATTGTAAAAAAAGAGAAAAAATGAGGTTAAGGGAAAAAAGCTTTCAAATGAAGGAAACATTGCTGTTCCATACAAAATTTCTTTTTATGGAATGTTCTAGACATAACTAAAGGCTAATTTCAGCTTACAATTAGGAAAAGTAACAATGTGTGGAGTGCTTGTGGTCTTAATATTTTTGATATCCCAGAACTGCATGTTACTTCCTATGGCCTGCACACCCAGAGCCTTCAGAGAAATCTGAAGTATCTGACGAGAATAGATGTTGTTTTCTTGTTCAAAGTTGATACTGAACACTGTGCTGTGCTGTGCTGTGCCTGGAGTAGGCACTTAATACTTATTGTTTCAATGAATAGCTGCTTTAACACCTACTTCCTTCTCCCTTACATAGTGTTCGTCCTCAGTATATGTGAGGTGATAGATGAAAGAAGGACGATATCTCTCCCAGAGGCTTACAAGTCACTATTTGGCATTGGCCTTCTGATTCTGGAAGCACATACTTGCCAGTGGATGAGGGCAGAGACCCTGGCATCAATGACATTTATCGCTGCCAGGCTGTGACGATGGAAAGATACGAGAATAGGATTTGTGAGTCAGATTGTATTCTTGCCATAGATTTAAACCTAGACTCGTAAACTCGTTTTGAGCAAAATCCTTATTTACAAAGTTGGAGAAAGGAAGAGAGCTCGAGTTAGAGTTTATTGTGCCGACCTGGCTGATAAACCCATGTGGAGTTAATTGAAGGGAGGAGAGATAAATGGCTTGGAGAGGCTTGCCTTTTTAGTTCTTGAGTCTCTTGCTTTCGGATGGTTGGACCAGGGTGCAGCTGCCTTAACCAGTTCCCTGCTTCAGCTGGCAAGGCTTACTTCCTGCAAGACATCTCCAAGGAGAAGCCACATGGACCTACCCCGATGCAGCCCTGGGTGCTGGAGCAGCCGTGTGGAGACCCCTGCCAGCACTGAGATGCTTACACGTTCACTGATTCAGCTTTCCTCCTGCAGTTGGTGTCATGCTGTGTGTTTTGTGAGGTGGAGGATGACTTTGTGGATTGGTGTCGGACATATGGGTTAATGTTGGACTTGTGGGCTTGGGAAGCACTGGGTTGGGATGTTTTCTTGATGTGCACTTACCCTTTACATAAAACTGTCTCATACATGCGTTTCTGTGGATTTGTTTCTCGAATGTACCCAGACTAACACAGAGCTTTTTGTTCCCCATCTAATTATTACATATTGCTATAAGAAAGAGTTAGGGAAGAAGCAAATCACATAAACAATATTTCCAAGGGTTGGTATTTTTTGAAAGATAGACTTAAGTTTATGCTTTGAGGAATGTGTACTCTTCTTTTGCCAGAAAGTTTATAAATGTCTAGGATCACTAGAACTGCATTTCAGGAACCAATTGGTAAATTTTAAGAATAATCTCCTGAGGATCAGGAGATGGAGAAATCTTTCCTTTGTTGATGTGCATGTAAATTGGTTCAACTTACAAGAGGAGGATTTGGGAAGATAGGTCAAAAACTTTAAAAATATGCAAAATTTGTAACTCAGCAGTTCTGTTTCTAGGACATTTCCCCCAGGAAATAATTGAACAGTTGAGCAAAGATGTATGTATAGGGATGTTTATGGTGGGACTATTTATAGAAGAAGCATTTGAAACTACTGAAATGTTTAATACTAGAGGACTATAAGTAATTGTGTTTTCTTTCCATATATTATGTAGCCTTTTAAACACGATGATAAAGATGAATATGTTTTGAAGCAGGTATAACTTCATGATATGATGTAATGTGTCAAAAGCAGCATACAGAAGATGCATGCCATGCTCCTATTTGGTAAATCATAGACTATTATACATGAGTACACTTCTGCCTAGAAAAAAAATGGAAAACTATGGCATTAGTGAGTGCTTAAAATTTTAGCTTCTCTGTATTTTATATTTTATATGGGTTCATTGCCATTGAATTATTCCTGGCTCATAGCAAGAGAGGCAAGAATTATTTTGTATGAAAGTAAATAATTTAAAAATGTGTTGGCATACTCACAACTTGTCAATTGATTCTCCTTCTTAACGACAAAAGGGTTGTCAGGTTTCTTAGTAGGGGTGTATAGTAGAAGTATTTCATTTATATTTAACTCTCAGTTTTAATATACGTCCCAGTGAAGTCTGGATAGCACAAAGCTTAGAGGCTGAGGGAATTTTACAGAGTTCGTGGTTTTTTAATGAAAGACAGGAGTTCACTCAGACTGCAGAAAATGCTTTCTAAGTTCCAGGAATTGATTTTTATAATATTAAAAAAATAAAGAAGAAGAAATCTGGGTTGAAAAGAAGATTTTCTAAAAGTTTGAAATTTTGCCTACAGAGAGAATCTATCAGACATCCAGAGCATATTAGCTTTCTGGTCCTTAACAAAAATAATTGGAAGCAACAACTGGTTGTTTCCTTAATAGTTCAATCAGTGTTTTTGTAAGGTGTCTCGTGACGCCATGTCACAGACTGGACCCTCTTTGAAGGGTCTTCTAGACGACAATCATTATGGAAAGAGATGGCCAAGTCTCTTTTCCTGTGGCTGCTGGGTAGAAACCATTGTTTTTGCTTCACAGCTGAGGAATAACTATTGCACAACTAGAGAGCATATAGTTCAAATACAATAGCAAAATAAATTTACAAACATTTCAGGAGGAGTTGAAAGAGATTATGGTTTCTTATGGCTCATATCCTTTTAACCTGTATTATAAGAGCCACTCCTCTATGGGTAATAATGCTATTTTTCACCTCAAAAACTCCAGACAGAGAATTTTAACTAATAGGTTGTTAAGCATCCTCGATTCACTGTTCAACTGATGTTCCCATTCATAATTAATGAAACACTGCCCAGCTGTGTGCCATCCTCACAACTGTCTGAGTCCATTGTTGCAGCCACGGTGACAGCCTATCTCATTGAATATTGTCTTTATTTCTTCCTGATAACATGTCCAAAGCATGTAAGATGAAGTCTTGCCATCCTTTAGTCAAAGGAGCGTTCTGGTTGCACTTCTTTCTTCAAGGGAGATTTGTTCTTTCTTCTGAAAATATTCCTCAACACCACAATTCATGCTAGCAATTATTCTTTCTGATTACTGAGCAGCTTTCAATGCATATGAAGTGGATGAAGCTATCAGGAAGGACCTGGGTCAAGTGCAGCAGCGTATGCCTCAAAATTACACCTTTGCTTTGTAACATTCTATAAGTATGAAAAGGCAATGTCCGATGACGATTCCTGAGGCGACAGCTGTTTGATTTATTGATCTTGTCATTTGGTCCTGCTTCCATGGACATTGATTGTAAATCCAAATAAAATGAAATGTTTGAAAATCTTAATATTTTCTCCATCTATCAGGATAGCCTGATGGATTTAGTTTTGAAAAATTTCTTCCTTACATTGAATTGCAATCTATATTGAAGACAAGAACCCTTGCTCTGTATCAGTAAGTGCTGAACGTTCGTGTCATCTACATGTCACAGATTGTTACCAATCCTGATGCTGTGTTCTTGTTCACACACTCCAACCTCTCCTGTTATTTGTGCAGGGTACTGATTGAATAAGTATGCTGAAAGGATATAATCCTCACAAACTGCTTTCCTGATTTAAAACCATGCAGAATCTTTGTCCGGTTTGAATAGCTGCCTCTTGGTTCATGTATACATTTCCTATGAGCACAATGAAATGTTCTGGAATTCCTGTTCTCTCAATGTTATCCATAGTTTGATAGGATCCACATAGTCAAATGCCTTTGCACACTCAAGAAAACACAGGCAAACATCGTTCAGACACTCTTCTTACAACGAAGATCTATCCGATGCCGGCAATGATATGTCACATTCCACCCCCTCTGCCGAATCTGGCTTGAATTTCTGGAAGTTCCTTGCCCATGTTCTGCAGTAGCATTTTGAAGTATCTTCAGTAAAATATTACTAGCATGTGACATTAATGATATTGTTCCATACTCTCTGAATTCTGTTGAATCTCCTTTTTGAAAATGGCCAGCTCGAGATCTGCATACATTTCCTGAAACATTTCTATTGGTCTTCTAACAATTCCTGGGGCTTTGTTTTTCACCAAATCCTTCAGGCAGCATGGTTTCTTCCTTCAGTGCTGCTGCTTCTTGACCACCAGCTACTTCCTGAAATGGTTGACCATCGGTGAAGTCTTTGTAGTATAGTGACTTTGTATACCATCTATTTGTATTATTATTATTTAAACGAATGAGTCCTTATGGAGTTGCATTTGTTTGTAGAAACATCTGATTTGGTATTTTGTCAGTTCCTGGAACCGTGCTTTTTGCCAATGCCTTCAGTGCAGTTTGGATTTCTTCCTTCAGTACCATTGGTTCTTAATTGATTATGTGCTACCTCCTGGAGTGGCTATCATAATAGCAAAATAATATAGCTTCAAAAACCAGTACTTACTCTTTTTATTTGAAATGCCTGCAATCAAATTGGAACCAAGTATCTGCTGGAAAGAAGCTTATATTGAAGCCATTATAATAAAACTTTTTCATTAGAGTAACAGAGAATTAACTATTTTAAGCACTATAGTTTGTAATGGAAGAAAATTGACAAAATTCCAAATATTGCCTTAACTATATATAGTAAGCATTGATCTCTTGGTGGAGCTGTCAGTTAAACATTGGATTGCTAACTGCAAGAGTAGTGGTTCAAATCCACCAGCTGCTCCACAAGAGAAAGATGAGGCTATTCATTCCTGTAAATATTTACAGCCTCATTAAGCCCTTTAATTTAGGTTCACATGAATCAAATTGACTTGCTGGCACTGGGTTGGCTATAGTAACTATATGCTAGTGAAGTTAGTATCATGTTGATGTGGATGTGTTTTCTGCACAATACTCACTGCACTTGAGTCAGCCCTGACTCCTAGGGACCCCTGTGGGTTTCTGAGAGTGTGACTGTTTACAGGGGTAGAAAGTTCAATCTTTTTCACAATAGCTGCTGGCGGTTTTGAACTGCCCACCATGCAGATCTCAGCCCCATGTGCATACACTACACCACCAGGGCTCCATTTAAACAAAATAAATAGTGTTCAAATACATTTGTTAGCTCGATCTTTTCTCTTTTATTAATAGTGACCCCATGTGTCAGAGAAAAACTTCAAAGCTATGCTCCAACTTTTTGTCCTAAGCACCAATCTTTGGGCTAGGGGCTCAACTTTTGAATAATATTTAAACACAGCTATTTAATGTAAAGATAGATTTTTATCCAAAATATCTTGTTGTAGGTTCACACAAATCCTGAGAAATGTTATTATTGGACTAAGGTTACAGGTGGCAAATCTGGGCATGAAAGTCAGATTCTAAATTCATTAGTGTTGATCAAGATATATGCACAGGGATCAGCAATTAATAAAAGATTAAATTATAAAAACATCGACCATATAAAACCATGTCCTAGAAAAATACTATATCCAAATATAGTTCAAAAATAAATGATTCTGCTTGTTGCTGCAGAATCTAATACAAATTGATAGTAACTAAAACAAGGTTTGCAAATTTTCCTTTAGATGACAGAGTTAGCTTCCTTCCTGAGAGAGTCACCTTTTCCCAAGAAGTCTACTGCAAGGACCTTCGGCTCAACTGATAGTCACAGAGTAGTGTCACAGTGTGGTAGGGCAAAATGGAAGCCACAGTTACTCGCACGGATGTCATGCCTGTGCTGCTTGTCCCTAGGGACAGGCCAATTCTACGTCACCAGACCTTACTTCGGAGAGGTTTCCCTCAGTGTCTCTGATGAAGAGCACATCACAGTGTCACATTCAAGTTGAACACAGGCATCTGCTATATGACAGTAATGGCCTTGAAAACCGGGGAACCTCAGATAATCTCGGCTGGCAGAGTCTCCACCACATTTTGTTTTATTTTTTTTGGACCTCTCTAAAAAGTCTTTTGGAGGCATTTAATTAGCAACTAGCCATTCCTGATAGCTAAATTTACTAAAATTAACAATTTGAATACCTCCTCCCCCCAAATTAATTTAGTTAAATCCTCAGAGAACAGCCATTGCCTGTGTGATGACTCTATTTGTAGTCTGTAAACCTTCTGGCCTGGAATTAACATTTATTGAGTATAAATGTGCTGTGTGTACATCAAATCATCCCATGTACTATCTGCACATAAATTTATCCATTAAGTTTGATAATAGCCCTAAAAGTTAGGTTTTATGATTCCTATTTGGAGGTGAAATAACTGAAGCTATGGCTTAGAGTTTCATTTACCTTACCACAGGGTGCAAAATATACAGTGTGATGGAGTGAATGAATTAATTCTAGGGCAAATGGAACCACTGATAATGTGAGAATTAGTTGTGTGGAAAATTTAATGTATTTGTGCTTAAGCTTGTTAAAATCACACACTTTAATTGTACATTTAACTGAGCTATTCAAGTTGGAATGTAACAGAATTAACAAATACAAACTACATATTGATCAAGAGGTAATGCTTTTGTATTTTTCAGTCAAGGCAAAACTCCAAAATAGAGCAAAAATATGTTCTCAAACAGACGAGAATAGTGAGTGAGCAGTCAGCAATGGACTTATCAGGCATATCATAAAATTGCACTTTTGGGTAAAATTCTATAAGTCGGGAAGATTTCTTATATTTTTGCCACTAAATATTGGCTTTATGAATGTACAGAAAACTCTGGAGTTGATTGTTCAAATTACCTTAAGAAGACTCTCAATTAATGACCTATTCACAATTTCCTATATTTCAATGTAAGAAAGTAAATTAACAAATTTTCATTAGGCAGAGAATTTTATAATTCTCAGAAATAAAATTGCATTTTTAGAAAATATCAAGAGAAAGAATGGAAATCATATTTTAAAATGTTGTTTAAGTAATAAGATGCTATTGGGCAAAAGTTACTGACTGATGCCGTGTCTATAAAAGTTAAAAAGATCAATGTTGACTTAGTTTTCAGAACACTTTGCTGTTTGGGCTAGGATGGAGCGTACGTCTTGACGCAAACTTAAAATCTGAGTTACTGAAATTTTTCCATCTATCAAAATTTTAGAGTGAAATTCATTTAACCAAGATATGAATGATGAAACTTTTGAATAATCCGAAGTGCCAGGTACCAATTAAATCTTGGAAAGTTAATTAAAAGCAAGACCTAACCTCTGTTAGCCTTCTAATCACAGAGTCCTTGCATAAATGGCATCTCAGTTAATCTCCAAAACAATCTTTTTATGATAAAAATTGCTATACTTTTTTTCAGGTGAGAAAATCAAGATTCAGACTTATCAATAGTTTCCATAGCTATTGGCAGTGTCAGGCTTAAAGCTACACTTGTTTATGCTCAACAGTGTTGTCCCTCTCAGTGGGTACTGCAACTCCTGACTGGTTCCCCTCAGAGAGAGGGTGAAAGTTCATTCTGTCATCAGGAATCTCACTGACTGAATAACCTATGAAAATACGACATGAACTTTCCCGATAGAGAGATATTGTTCTTTGTACTGGTGTGTGCATAAAAGTAGATATCTTGCCCTTGGATTCACATTTTGATGAGTCCATCATTTTCTGTTTGTTTCTGTAACAAATTACCACACCATACACTCAGTGGTTTAAAACAACATATGTTTATTAGTTGACAATTCTGGCAGCCACAGATCCGAAATGAGTCCCCCAGGGCTAAAACCAAGGTGCTTCGGGCTGTGTTTGTTTTGGGGTTCCGTATATATTCGAGGATAAGCCGACCCAAAGATCAGCTGAAGCACCTAATTTTACCACAAAAACTGCACCAAAAATGTGCTGAAATACTTGGCTTATACACGAGTATATATGGTAGTCTGTTTCCTTGACGTAGCTGACTGCTCTCCTTGACCCGTGGGCCCGTCATCCGTGCGACTGGTTCTGTTTTCAGGTCTCCTCTGACTCGGACGCTCCTGCCTCCCTAGTTCCCGGGTGAGGACTCAGACGCGTGTGCATTACATTGGGTCCACTTGCTAATAAGAGATCATCTCCTGTCTCGAGATCCATAATTTAATTACATTTTACCCTTTTACCATAAAAGGTAACATTCACAATTATTGGGAATTAGATCATGGACATGTTTAGGAGGGGCAGGGGAAGCACATTATTTTGCTGTCGACAATCACCAGGAAAGGTACCTGATTCTTTTGGTGTGGAGGTCTCAAGGAGTCAGCGTGGGCATTCTGTGATTTCAAAAGGGTGATTTTATGTCCTAACTTGTTGACACTTCTGTTTCCTAGTGACAAATTCAAGCATGTTAGCAGCTAGCCCTACCAATTTTCTTTGCTCTCTAGCCCCAGTTCATTTAAGTATAATGCTTTTATAGGTAGCAAGAGATAATGTCTCGTTGCACATTGAAAGGATTCCCAGTTCATTTAAGTATAGTGCATAGAGGACATGACGGGCATTTTTCTTTGCCTGTTGAAAGAATTGCCAACTAAAACAACCAATATGGGCAGCACAATGTTCTTGTTGCACGTGATGCTTTAATTGTTGTATGACTTTTTATTTTTGTTTGAAGTCTCCAGAGCCAAGACAAACCATCTTGATGTCCAGAGATGTGTTTGTGGAGAGAATGAAAGAAATTATTGGTTGGGGCACGCACCAAGACTATCAGGAGCTCTTTGACAAAGTGGATGTGACCCAAGAGGGCTTCATTAATTGGGACAAGCTGAACTCATTTATCCTGGTAGCGCTCTATGAAAAAGACGAACGAGCAAAGGCTACCGTGGTTCCCCAGTGGAATGCCCTTGAATTCCTCCCAGTGAAACACAAGGACACCATCCAAAAAGTAATTTTCTTAAAAAGTTCAAGCCGTTATCTGACTATTAGTAAGGATGGTTTACTAGGATTCTGGGGAGAAAATTTAAAGCTGCAAGAAATGCTTCCCATCACTTCAGATGCTACCAAGCTCAAACACCTGTGGGTGACAAGCCTCGTTTCTCTGGAAAATGTAAACAAGGTAGGAAGCCTTTATAAATACATCTATTAAAAGGGGACAAAAGGGTGGGATAAGACATCCGATCAATACACAAGTTTGGCACTAGCAAAAGCAGAGTGCTGAATTATTCGTTGGGGGCCTGTTGTCTGACCCAGAAGGAACACAAGTAGAGCCAAGTGAGCTACTCATGTTTTTTCAAGGTGTTCTCTTGGGTGTCTTTTAATGACTCTGCTGATAATGACTCAGATTCTTGGCGCCGTCCCCAGTGTGGCCATGCTGCATTACTAGCTGACATGACCTTTACCACTCTGTAGTTTGCAGCAGGATCAGGATCTATATGCAGAGCTGAGAGGCTATTACAGTACATGGCACAGCTCCATGCAATTAAGAGCACTGCTTATCTGATTTTGATTACTACATTAATCAGGTTCTTATTTCTGATAGGTAGGGCCCGCTCAGTTAGAATATTTTCATCTAACTATACCCAGGAAAGAGATTATATCCTAAAAAGAAGACAGAATTGTCTTTGGTATTGTTATTGTTAAAATTTCATATTAGGCAGATGGTAAATTTTTACTATAAAATTTTAAAACATACACAGAAGCAGAGAGAATAATATTAAGAGTGTGATGTACCCAATGTTTCCCTTTAATCATTTTAAAGTCATGGTCAAATTTGTTTCATTTATACCTTCCCCATATTAAATTCTAAAACATCTAATTAGTTCATCAGTAAGTATTCCAGTGTTTCTGAAAGGCATGCCTCTATGTTTGACATAACTGCTATGTCGCTATTACACCTAAGAAATAGCAATGATTCTGTAATATCATCACATATAAAATCATGTTGATATGTTCTTGATCGTCTTGTAACTTTTTAATTGTATATTTGGATCAGGATCTGAATAACACATATTGTGAATGGTTGATAGGTCTCTCTGATTCTACATCTTTTTTTCTGCATGCGTTCTTATTGCATTCTGTTGTTGCTGCTCTTAAAAAATGGGATAGTTAAGGATCTACATATAGCCTACTCCCTGGGGGACGGACAACAGAAAAGTGGGTGAAGGGAAACGTCGGACAGGGCAAGATATGACAAACTAATAATTTATAAATTATCAAGGGTCTATGAGGGAGGGGGAAACAAGAAGGGAGGGGAAAAATGAGCTGATGCAGGGGCTTAGGTGGAGAGCAAATGTTTTGAGAATGATGAGGGCAATGAATGTACAAATGTGCTTTACACAATTGATGTACGTATGGATGGTGATAAGAGTTGTATGAGCTCCTAATAAAACAATATAAAAAATTGGGATAGTTATCCCATAGAGTTTCCAGCAGGCTGACTTTTACAAATTGTGTGTACGTGGGCTTGTTCCTTGTTTAACATCCTTAAAAAAGGTTGTTATGGTTAGGTGCAGTTGAGTTGGCTCCACCTCCTACTGACCCTGTGCACAACAGAGAACAACGCCCCCTGCTCCTATGCCATCCCCACAATCGATGCTTATGTTTGCGCCCATTGCGACAGATGTGATATTAATCTAGCTTGTTGAGAGTTTACCTCCTTTTCATGGAACCTCCTCCTTTAAAAGCATATTAACCTAACACAGGGTTTAAAATCCAATGCTATCAAGTAGATTCTAAGGCATGGCAACTTTACATAGGTTTCTGATGTTGTAAATCTTAACAGGAGCAGATAGCTTCAGCTTTACCCCATGAAGTGGCTGGTGAGTTTGAACCACCAACCTTGCTATTGGCAGTCCAAAGCTTACATGGCAGCACCACCAGGAATTCGTTCTTTCTAATAACATGTCCAAAGTATGTGAAATTAAGTCGGGCCGGGAATTGTTTTGAAGGATCATTATGGCCGTACTTATTCCTATAAAGATGCTTTCATTCTTCCAACAGTCCATATTATACTCAATATTTCCACCAAAACCATAATTCAAATTAATTGAGCTTCCTTGTGCATTGTTGAGCTTTTGGATGCATATGAAGGGATTAAAAGAACCATGGCTAGGGTCAAACAGATGTTAGTACTCAATGTGACAGCTTTGCTCTTTAACACTTTACAGACGTCTTGTGGAGAAGAATTTTCCAATGATATATGTTGTTTGATTTCTTGACTCTTGCTTCTCTGAGCATTGATTATAAATCCACATAAAACGAAATCCTAGACAAGTTCAATCCTTTTTCCTTTTAGTATGATATTGGTGATGGGTCGGTCCAGTCATAAGAATTTTTGTTTGCTTTACAATGAATCCAATTACTGAGAGCTGCAGTCTTTGCTCTTCATTAGCAAGTGTTTCAGGTTCTCCTCACTCTCAGCAAGCAGGTAGTACCATCTGCATGTTGAAGGTTGTTAATAAGCCTTCCACATAAGTCTTGGTGCCATGTTCCTCTTCGTTTACCATGTGCAGTTCCTAGGATGTGGTGACAGCATACAGTCCTGACTCAGACTTTTTCTGATTTTAATCCATTCAGCATCTTCTTGTTCAAAGAACTACCTCTTTGTCTACTTATAGGCTCTGCATGACTACAATGAAGTATTCTAGAATTCCTATTTTTCACAATGTTATCCTTAGCATTTTATGATCCACCCAACAAAACACATGTAAATATCTTTCTGGTGTTTATGCTTTTGACCAAGATAAACTGAGATCAACAATGCTATCCCTCATTCTATCTCATATCCTGAATCTCACTTCAATTTCGGGCAGTTCCCTGTCACCTTTGAGTTATCTTTAGCCGAATTTTACTTGTGATCGATTTAGTGATATAGTTTGGTAATTTCTTTTGTTGGGTAACTTTCTTTTGGAAATGGGTACAAATAGGAATCCCTTTCAGCCAATTGGCCTGGTAACTGTCTTTCAGATTCTTTGACATAGACTCGTGAATGTTTCTAGCATTGTATCAATCTATTGATTATCTTGATAGTGAGTTTTCATACACATCAGAATTATCCGCCTGGGCAATGTAAACATGGACAGCCTGTTAGGTGTCCTTGAGTCTGTTTTGACCCATAGCGACTCGTGTGCAACAGAATGGATCACCAACCTCACAACCATTCTGATGTTTGAACTCATTGCGGAAGTCACATGTCAACCAATCTTGTTAAAGGTCCTCTTTATTGCTGCTCCTCTACTTTATCAAGTGTGATGTCCTTTTCCCGGGAGTGGTCTTTCCTGATTACGTGTCCAAAGGACATGACATAGAGTCTAACAATCCTTGCCTCTCAGTAGCAT
>NW_022111320.1:13903425-13904151 GCF_000313985.2 Echinops telfairi | reverse complement strand
CATCTTCACATCTATCGCAGGTTGTTATAAGTCGTCTCTAGCTCCTAATGCCATATTCTTCTTCATAGAACCCAGTTGCTCTGATTATTTTGCTTAGCACTAAAGTTGAATAAGTTTGGTGAGCGGACACAACTCTGACGCACATCTTTAATGATTTAAACCATGTGGTATTCGTGTGTTCTCAGCTGCCTCTTAAACCATGCTCAGGTTCCACGTACAGTTGTCTTGACTGAATTACCTTGTATGCAGAATTGGCTAATGAAGGTCCCAAAGGCTTTACTTCCGCAGGCTTGACTCCATCCATGTCATCGTGGTTGACCTTACTTCACCGAGGCAGCTCTTCCTCCGTCATATTTTGAGTGCCTTCAACCTGAGTGGCTCACCTTCTGGTATTATCTCTGACAACATTCTACTTCTTTCCATGAGGATTTTCAGTCTCTGATGATGTTTTGATGCTGTCCATAAGGTTTACAGCGGCTAATTCCTCAGAAGTGGACAGTTTAATGTTATTCATAGTCTGTCTTATGTCTGGAAATTCAGCTGCAACCTATTCACTTTGCATGACCCTAGTGACATTTGAAATGCCAGGGACAGAGTTTCCAGCATCCCCGCACCGCACAAGCCACCACAGTAGACAAACATATTAGGTGATACTCTCTATATTTTATGATCAGCATCGATGAAATGAATATCCTTATCACATATGCCTCTCCTAACTTTTGCCCA
>NW_022111320.1:13864492-13902923 GCF_000313985.2 Echinops telfairi | reverse complement strand
GTTGTGATTGCTAATGTGCATTTCCTCAATTTTTTGCTAAGATTTTATGAATATGAACTATGTTGTTATTATGCTAAAATGTATTTTCTTCATCCCTTATCACATGAAGCAAGGTTTTCCATGATAGATGGATATCAGTATAATCTGTACATTGCATCTCATATTCTTTCCCACTTATATTAGAATGTTTTAGTTTGTCTGTTTGTTAGAGTGAGGTTATTTATGTCTAGACAATGATCATCTGATTATATGTACATTATATGTGCGTTGTTCATGTGATGTCCCTCAGGTTTATGCATATACTTTGCAAAAACACTTTCATGTTGTTAAATCATTTATTTTTATTGCTTCTAGGATTTGTCTGTGTAGGAAGGCTACTTACAGAGTTTTACTCATTTAGTTTTGCAAAAACATACTCTGTAAAGTTCCAGAGACTAGGTGTCTCTGTCTCTCCCACACGATTGGTTTTGAGCCTCCCATGGGTGGAGGAAGTGGGTGGGTATGTGGAGCGGAAGCATGTTCAAGTGATTTCAATGGGAAACGTTTGTTCTTGGCTAGAATCCAAAGTCAAAATAACGCATGTTTGTGCCACAATGTTCCACATCTGTGATATTGTTAAGAGCCCTCTGAGAAAAGAGAAAAGATTTTTGGACATGACTGTTTAATTACTTGATGCCCTATATTGTGTGGGTCACCATAACCTGCCTTTTTTTGTTCTTTTCTTTCTCCGAAGGAAGAGAAAATTCAAGCTACCTCTAAGTCTGAGTTGGTGATAAAGATTTGTACATCCACTTTGCATATTGATTCCATTAAATCCATCAGAGAAGTTTTCTAATTTTCTGCTCTGGTACTTTAGATGGCGGTGGCTTTTACCAGTAAAGAGATTTGTTTCTATGATCTGCTGTCTAAAGAAGAATTTCCTTGTCAATACAAACTCCAAGGCCTGAAAGCAACACCAATTTGCATGGATTATTGGTGTGACCCTCTCGATGCCAATGAATCAATTCTTGCTTTGGGGGACATAACTGGGAAGGTAAGTGAGAGAAGGACAAGCTTGAGCAGTATGGATTTCGTCATCAAAATAGAAATTAAATCAAAATAGAAATTGAACTACAATCTAGATTATAAGACCACACATTTGGGTCATGGAAGAAACGGATTAGATTGTAGTTTCCATCTTGCTTATAAAAACAGAATTTTCATTGTAGTTATTTTGCATAGTTTTAGTTTCCTATGTAGGAAAAAAAAATCACCCTCTTTCCACTATTCATTCAATCATTACCATTAAGTTGATTTGGACTTACAGTGACCTTATAGGACACAGTAGGACAGTGTGGGTTTCTTAACTTGTATATCTTTATAAGTTTAGAAAATCTCATCTTTCTTCCAGGGAATGGCTGGTGGATTCAGACTACTGACCTTGAGGTTTGCAGTCCAACTTGTAACCCAATACTTAGCCAGGGCTCCCTTTTTTCTCCATAGGATCCTTAATATATTAACTTATAATATTAAGAAGCTTTATAATAAAAAATTGCTCCACTGCTTCATTGTTATTTCATGGAATGGTTGGTGCTTTCAAACTTCTGACATTATGATTAGGAGCTCAATGCATTATCCATGATGCCATCAGGGATCCTAAAAAAAACAACATATCTACATTTTTCTTTCATACTTCTTCAAATTAATTGGTTCAATATTCACTCATAAGTCGTGAGATTTTCTGTACCAGTCCCCCTTGCCATGATTGTGTTCTGTATGAGGTTTTCTACTCCTGTGAAGACTTACAGGCTCAGAAACGCACAGTCGTTGTACCCTGCTCTAGAGGGTCACGATGAGTCAGCATCCGCTCGCTGGCAGTGCGTGTGATGTGGCTTGATAGCATGTAGAAAGGGGTTTGTGTATTAGAGAGGACAGCAATGAAACCTCGACACCGCAAACAGTGATTTCTGTCTTCCTCTCCAATTCTGCCCACACTTGGGAAAAATTGATTCTACTAAATGTCACTAGGATTCATTTTGACCCCAGAAGTAGTCTAATTTGAAAAATGTCCTTCCTAATAGTGAAAGCTTTCCATGCGGACATGTCTTTTATGACAAGTATATCTGAAAAGCAATTAGTGATCAACCCTTGGTAGCTTCTCCTGTCTTTTAATATAACTGCATTTTAAAAATAATATGGAAGAAATTCCTGTGAAGTCAAGATCAGTCCGTTATTCCTCTTAAACTGCAAGGAACATTCCTGCCACCATGATGCTCCTCCGTGACACGGTTTTCCTTCTCACGCCGTCTCTCACAGGTTCAAGTGCTTTCTTTCACAGCAGCCTTGCTCTCCTTATTCGAGCGGCCTGCGAGCGCCTGCGAAGGCGAAGACAGCACCGTGGCCGTTCACTGGTCAGAGCTGCTCGCCGGGCGCCACAGATGTTGCCACACGGTGGGGCACGGAGTTCACCATGGAGAATGGGTACGGCAAGGTACTGAATTTGAACAGTAGTGAGTGCGAAAGGTCACCTTTGACTTCGACATTTATATTCTTTGATAAAAGTGTTTCACACGAAGTCTAGCAACTGATGTTAATTGGTTCTCTGGAGGTTTGCGCCTGGACTTTACTATCCCCTCAACACTGGCAGGAATTTTTCCTTTCTTTTCTTTTCTCCTATAATTTATGCTCCATGCAATTAATTCTGGTGAACTGTGCCCTTAAGAAATCTCAAGAGAGGGGAGAAAATTGTCACAAAATTGATATATTATCAGTCTAACTCTGATACTAACTAATCTCCTCTCAGCATACGCAGGGCTTCTTAATAAAAACAGTTAACAAATCCCCTATAATAATCTCCTTGTTACATTTATCTTCTGCGTGAAGTATATTATTTTTATTTACTTCAAAGTATGGTATTATTTTTTTCCTATTTTAAAACTTTTTTTTTTTGCAGTAGCTGAATGTTCCTGACCTACTCTAGAGTTTTTAAGATTCTTCATGTGTTAGGATTATGTTATAAAACATTTAAGGAAAACCAGAACTTTTAGAATTTTAGTCACTAATAAAGAGGTGACTTGTCTGCTGCTGTGATGTGGAGGCCGCGTCACTGTTATTTCAAATGCCAGAAGCATCACTCGGAGTGAATAGGTTTCTACAGAGTTTCTACACTATGAGCACACTACAAGGAAGGAATGGACTACCCACTTCGGAGGAAGGAGCTGCTGAAGACTTTATGCATTGCATGGAAACCTTGTCAGATACCGAAGGTCGAGTGACGAGAAGGAGAACATTGTCAGGGACAGTGTCAGGGGATGGGGCTGTCAGGTGGGAGGCATTCGAAATGGGACTGCAGAGGAGCTTATTTCTTGAGGTTGAGGAGATCCTGTGATGTGAACAGAGCAAAGCCTGTGGGAGTAAAGACTTTGGGGTCCTCGTTTTGAAATAGGGTGTTTTTCAAAACGAGAAGAAGCACCTGCAAAAATCTAGTAACGGGAACTTAGAATGTAAGAAGTATAAATCTAGGAAAGTTGGAAATTGTTAAAAATGGAATGCATAAACATCAATATCTTAGGCCCAAGGCATTAATGAGTTGAAATGGACTGGTACTGGTCACTTAAAATTAGAAAGGCATATGGTTTTCTATTACAAGAAGGGCAGATTTAAGAGGAATGGTGTCCAATTCATTGTTAAAAAGAACACTTCAAGATCTGTCTTTAAGTACAGTGCTGTCAGTGATAGGATTATATCTATCCACATTGAAGGCACTCCAATCAATACAATTATTATTCAAATGTAGACAGCTACTACCAAAACTAGTGAGGCAGAAACTGAAGGATTTCAGCAAATTCTTCAGTCAGAAATTGATCGAGCATGCAATCACGATGTACTGATAATTACTGGTGATGGGAAGCAGAACTAATGACTTGTTTATAGCAAATACCTTCTTTCAACAACACAAACAGTGACTATACACGTGGACTGCTCCAGAGGGAACACACAGAAATAAAACTAACTACGTATGTGGCAAGAGATGATGGAGAAGCTCATTATGAGGAGATAAAACTATTTCAAGGGTTGGCTATGGAACAGACCATCAATTTCTCATATGTAATTTGGCTAAAGCTGAAGAAAATTTTTAAAAATTCCAAGACAGCCAAACTATGACTTTGAGTACATCCCACCTGGACTTTGAGACCATTTCAAGAACAGATCTGATAAGCTGTGGGAGGGCATCAAGACCATCATTCATGGAGAAAGCAAAAGTTCATTAAAAAGACAGGAAAGAAAAAAAAGATCAAAGTGGATGTCAGAAAAGACTCTTGCTCTTAATCCTAGAGTAGCTGAGGCACATGGAAGGAATGATGAAGCAAAAGTGCTGGATAGAAAATTTCAAAGGGCAGCTTAAGAAGACAAAGTTAATTATTAGAATGAAATGTGCAAAGACCTAGATTTAAAAAGTTTAAAAGGAAGAACACACTCAGCCTATCATAAACTTAAAGAATGCAAGAAAAATTCAAGGTTCGAGGTGCAACACTGAAAGATTCTATTGGAAAAATATTGAATGATGCAGAAAGCATCAAAAGAAGATGAAAGAATACACAGAGTCACTTACCAAAAGTAACTTGCTGACATTCTACCATTTTAGGAGCAAGAACCAATGTTGCTGAAGGAAGTTCAAGGGGGTTACTGTAAGCATTACCCCAAAATAAAGTTCCAGGAATTGGTGGAATACCAGTTAAAATGTTTCAACAAGTTAATGGAGCACTGGAAGCATTTTCTTAACTTGTCAGAAAATGTGGACGACGGTTTCTTGGTCATCTGACTGGAAGAGATATATATTTGAATCTATTGCAAAGAAAGGTGACCCAAAAGAAGGCTCAGATTAGAGAAAAATATTATTGATAGCACATGCAAGTAAAATTTTGCTGAAGATCATCCAACAACGGTTAGAGCAATACATTGACAGGGAGCTTCCAGAGTTCAGGCTGGATTCATAAGAGGACATGAAACAAGGTCTCATTGCCAATGTCGGATGTTGGCTGAAAGCAAAAAACACCAGCGAGATGTTTACTTGTGTTTCACTGACTATGCTAAGGCATTGGACTGTGAGAGTAATAACAAAATATGGGTAATGTTGAGAAGAATGAGAATTCCAGACCTTCATTGTGCTCATGTGGAACTTGCATATGGATCAAGACACAGTTGTGAGAACAGAACAAGGAAATACTGCGTGGTCTAAAATCTGGAAAGATGCGTCAAGATCGTATCCTCTCCCCATATTTATTCAATCTTTATACGGAGCAGACAACCAGAGAAGATGGGTTGTATAAAGAAGAATGCAGTATCAGGATTGGAAGAAGGCTTATTAAGAATCTACAAATGCCAATGACACAACTTTACTTGCTGAAAGTGAGCAGTGCTTGAGGTATTTGCTGGTGAAGATCAAGTATTATCGCCTCAGCATGGATTTTAATTCCTCAGAACTGGACCAATAGGTAACATCATGATAAATGGAGAAGAGGTTGAATTTGTCATGGATTTTGTCTTTCTTGGAACCACAATCCATGTTCATGGAAGCAGCAGTGAAGAGAAACAACACATTACATTGGATAAATCTGCTACACAAGACCATATTAGAGTGCTGAAAAGCAGGGGGATTACTTCCAGGACTACAGGGTCCCTGACCCAAGCCATGATATTTTCAATCACCTCATATGCATGTGAAGTGGACATAGAATAAGGAAGGCTGAAGAATTGGTGCATTTGAATTGTGGTGCTGGCAGGGAATGTTGAAAGTACTCTAGATTGCCAAGAGGACAAACAAATCTGTCTGGTAAGAAGTACGGTCAACGTGCTCCTTGGAGGCAAGTTATAAAGAGACTTAGTCATACATACTTTGGACATGTAATCTGGAGAGAACAGTGCTTGGCAAAGCAGAGGAGCAGTGAAAATGAGGAAGGCCCTGTATGAGATGGATTGACACAGGTCAATGGTCTCAAGCTCAGGAACCACTGTGAGGACGGAGCAGGACAGGGCAGTGTTTCATTCCGTTATGCATTGGGTCACTCTGGTTTAGAACCGACTCAAGGGCCCCGAACAGCAACAGCAACAATGAAGTAACTAGGGGCACTGGTGGATCAATGATAGAAATCTCACATTCTGTTCAGGACATAGGGAGAACCCATCCTCTTCAAGTGCAGCTACCAGTAGTAAGTAAAGGCTTGAGTGTTGCTATAATGCTGAACAGTTCCAGCGGACCTTCCAGTCTGAGACAAACTAAGAAGAAAGGCCTGGCTTTCTATTTCTGAAAACCAGCCAGTAACACTTTGAATCACAAAGGTTTGTTCTGCAATTGATCATGGGATACGATAGTGCAGGATCAGAGGATATTTCATCCTGTTATGCATAGATTCACCAGGAGTCTGGCAACTCAATGGCAGCTAACAATTGGTTAACGAGTTAACCATGAGTTAACATAATATGTGCCTGGTTTTTACAAAATATATTTGATGGTTCAATCTCCAAAGGTGTAAGATCTTCATTAACATCTTCTTTGATCTGACATTAAAGACTGTAATCATTTTCCTCACTTTGAAATTGCTTCATTAAAGTAAGCCCAAGAAGAGAATGGCCACTCCCCTGACCATTAATTATTAGGAATACTTCTAGCATACTTCAAAAAGGAACACCCAACATGGACCCAATGATTGGCTTCCATGGTCGTCTACCCGCTTTGTGCTTCGATAAATTGGGGCACATTTTTTAATGTATCTTTCAGAAAAATTGGTATCTCACATGAAGAACTATAGGTTGTATTTTCTCCTTGATATAAGATAGACCATGTCTTTGACGATTTTTATTCATCTTTTAATTCTGTTGTAGGAGGGGTAAACAAAATGGTATAGGAGCCACATCTGATGTTTTCCTATTCTAAGATGGATTGCCACAAGGCATAAGACTGATGGCCACGTCTGACCCCTTCCTACCCTGAGGCTAATTACCACAAGACATGATCTGTCACTCCACCCCCAATGCTTTTGTACCTTATTCTTACGCCAACCATCCCTCCCATGGCATTCTATTTCTGTGATTGGATTAAAACATTAATTGTTTTACAGAAATCACAGATTATGCTCATGATTATGAGGTCTATTAGAGAAGTTAACAGGTAACAATTCATAAGAGAAAAGTGTTAAGGATACAGTTTAGTAAGGACAGTTTCTTCTCTGCCGTATTTTTTGGCAAAATTCTCTTTGGCCATACCGCTTGGTATGGCCTCTGCTCTGCTTACATAATGTTACAAAGCTCTTTCAGGGTGACAAATAAATGCCCAAATGACATGTAATTCCACTATAAATCTCAACCTACAGGCATTCAGTTGCAGCTCCATGAATCAGCAAACCCAACTCCTCCAATTAAGTGCCCAGAGGTACCCACTTCACGAGCAATGCTCCTGCCTTCAGGTGTACTTGCTTTGTGGGCCCAGAAGTTCACGGCTCTCTCATGTGCTGGCTCCTGGTTCTCTTGCTGCTCCTCACATGTCAAACTGTCTCCTGGATCAAGGAGTTTCAATGCACAGGGATTTCAAGGTCCAAAGGATGTGGTACAATCCTGGCTCTTCTCTCTTACTGGTAGTAAAATCCTCCTGAGTTCCATCTGCCTGAGCATAAAGAGCTTCCAAGCTCCACAGCACCTGCTCTTACTTCTGGCCCATCTGCTGGACAAAACCTGAGGGTTTGCCTCCAGAGCTTGGCCCTCTGCCACACCTGACTGTATCTTACCTATCTATAGTCCAGTATTAAAGAGCCTTTTCAGGTTTTGTTTTTTTTTTTTAATTAGAGGGAAACAATAAATAAAAGAAGTGCTTTCCTTTAAAAATATCCTTAACTTCTAGGACCATGAACATATATGTGGTCTGATGTTGTCTGAATAGTTGGTAAGTGACACATCCCTGTACAATCTTCATATACAGGAAAGGAATAAAAAGTGTTTATTCTTCCATACTAATAAGATTTTGCACAAAGTTTCTTGAATATCAACCCTATTGTCTGCCATAAGAAAACAAAATACTACAAGTGAGTGGTTTTAAAGAACAGAATTGTATCGTGTTACAGTTTGGGAGACTTGAAATTAGAGCCTTGGCTTTATGAGAGGGTATTTCATTGTTGCTACTAGGCTAGCATTTTTGGCATTCTTTGGATTGTAGAACAATCCTACCTGGGTGGTGTATTTGTGTCTATTTCCCCCTTTTATAAGACACAACTCAAAAGCGATTAGATTTAGGATCCACCTTGCTCAAGTATGTTCCATGAACAGAACAAAAGAAAATCCCTATTTCCAAATGGGATAACATTTTCAGGGACCTAGACACTAGGATGTTGATGTATCATTTTTTGCCTTCTCAATTCAACTCACCATACTATCTCCAGTCTGTAGCTATGAAAATGGATATGAGAAATGTAATGTAATCTGTTGATGAACATGTTACTCTAAAGGGGCAGAATGGAAGTTTCTCTTTAGATCAACATGAATTTATTGCTCATTATGTTTGCACCATATCATTCTGATTTGTGGAATCTTCATCTGTTTGTTGGTTTTAAATAAATAAATAAATAATTAAATTGGTTTTAAATAAATCAATCAATGATTTATTGAGCTTCTGTTTTAGACATTTTGAGGCTGTAATTAAAAGATGAGTTATGGGTTACACCCTCAAGAAACTTAATATCTGAATAAGAAATAATAACTAACCTAAGTACAGTAATGGAAAATTTTAAATGGGGCTAAGAATTAACTACCATAGGACATAATTTTTAATCCTAATGGGGGAAGTGGAGGGGGACAAACCATGAAGAATTGATTGGTGATAGAATTCAAAGGAACCCCTAATAAAATGATTTTTTTTTAAATTTGAAGAAAAAAATCTTAAAAAATCAAAACCTACTTTCATTGAGTTGATTATGATTTATCCCACCCCTTAAGGACAAGGTGGAACTGTTCCCTAAGCTTTCCAAGGCTGTAAATCTTTAAGGGACTAGAAAGCCTCATCTTTCTCCTTTGGAGCAGCTGGTGAGTTCGAAGCACTAGACTCATGGTTAGCAGTCCAACACATAACCATTGCAAGGCCAGGGCTTCTTAAAGGATGGGTGGGGGAGTGAAAAAGAAACTGCACGTAGAATGTTAGTAAAGGTGGCCCCAAACATGAGGACAATTGTGAGGAGGGTGCAGGACCAGGCGGTGTTTGTCTGTTGTCCACACGGTCACCATGACTTGGAGCCCCTAACAACACTAGCAGACAAGTAGCCATCATCATGAAGGAGGGAGAGGTGGGCACGGCGATGAAAGGCTCAGTGATGAGGATATAAAAGTGGAACTGTTGAGTGGGAGCATATGTTGCAGGCTCTTGTCAAACAGGGAGTCGTTTTGAAGAAATGTGGACAGATCTGTGGTAGACAGCAGCTAGGGATGGTTTATTTGGTAGCTCTGTGCAGAACGTGTTGGAAGAGGAAGAAATTGCAACCAAACAGGTAAATTAAAAGGTTTTTGACATGTGGGAAAAAAAGAAATTATAAATAAAGAGCAGAAATAAAAAACTGTCAGAAACAAGAATCCTATGTACTTGAGGTCTGAAAAATGAGGAATGAGTGAACCAATTTAGAATGTAAAATTTCACAGAGCACCCCCCACCCCTGCACCCCGCCCGGGTCCACTACTCTTCTCTTTCTGCTTCTACAACAAATACTACCTCTGAGAAGATCTTTATTCTGAGAGATTTCAGCGCCTGCAACCAAGAAGAGTTCTTCTTTCCAGCATTGTGCCTGCACTGTCTTCATGTCTTGCTACCTCAGCTCATAAGAATCTATTCGTATTGCCTCTTCATTTATTCTCTTCTTCATGGGCTCAGTGTTCACAATTTTTATTTCTTAGTGTCAATTCTTTGTAGATAGTATTGCAAATGTTTGTTTAGGTTTCTAGGTGTATATATAATTCATAGCTTATTATACTTTCATTGATGTAAACAGAAACCCAGCATACTACATTTACCAGTGAGTATCCACTATATGGATAACTCAGCCTCTTTGCTCTATTGAGATCTTTTATGTGTTTTAGAGATTCTCTAACTATTTTTGTCATATGAACTTCTATGTGCCATTCACTCAGCAAATGTTTGCAAGAATCCTGTGTAGCAAACATGTAAGTAAACACTTGTGTTGTTTGATCGTTAGGTTGCCTAGGTAAATCTTAAGAAATATAACTTCTAATATACAGATCAGGAGTTTTTAAAACAATTATTTCAATCTTTATTCTTGATCAGATTCACTCTGAAAACCCAGATACTAATCAGTAACATAAAGTGTGTCTATTTCCCAAGAACACTGTATATTCAAACCCAGGCCAAACTCATTGCCATTGGGTAGACGTCAACACGCAGTGACCCCAGGGGACAACAGAGAACGGGGTAAATCTGCATGGCAGTAGAAAGCCTCTTTCATCTTTCACTCAAGGAGTGCTGGTGCATTCAAACTGCTAACCTTGGACGTTAGGAACTCAATATTACTGTTTAGAACAATGAGAAATTGATTTACCAAAGAATGCTGGGGTGCAGACGTATTCTGCGGAGCTAGATTCAGGGAGTAAAAAAGCTGATCAGGTATCTACTTTGGTGCTAAGAAGCTGAACTATGTTTGAACATTCAGAAATGCCACACAGCGAGCAACCTGAAGACTGAGATACTGTACCTGAATTTATATGAAAGAGTACAATGTTTTCCTTTTCATGAAAAATTATTTAAATGAATAACCCCCACGAATTTTCTCTATGGTATTTCATGTTGTGATGATGGAAAAAAGCCAGTTTTCAATTTGGTTTTGAAGGTCGTAGGTAGCTGGTTGAATGTGTTGAAAATTATTTCAAAAGCAAAGAGAGGTAACCAAAGACAGTTTA
Organism: Echinops telfairi; assembly: GCF_000313985.2. Taxonomy (NCBI): domain Eukaryota; kingdom Metazoa; phylum Chordata; class Mammalia; order Afrosoricida; family Tenrecidae; genus Echinops; species Echinops telfairi. Next base: position 13,892,000 of record NW_022111320.1, on the reverse strand, counting down.
CTAAATACTTGTAGAATTACTGAGTGTTTGTGTTTAAAAGAAAAGATGATTAAGGTAAGAAATACATGATTACAAATAATGTCAAATTAAATGAAAAGGAAATGCAATAGAATATATTACTCAAAAAAGAATTTTGAAAGGTAATGGAAATATGATTTTCTGTCTTCCAAGTTGTATGATGCTCAAGTACTTCAGCAAGGAGGTCCTCCTGCAGTCCTGGCTAACGAAGAGGTTTCCTCTCCCAGAACTAGCAATAGAGATGGGAAGCCTAAATGCAACATTTTTGTTTTTGAAGCTCTGTCATTACAAAAGAGAGAGAAAGTAAGAAGGCTGAGATGGGGAGTGAGGGGAAGAGGAGGCAGGCTGTAACAGCAGGCAGAGGGTGCTGGTCACTATTTCCCTGGTCTGCAAGACTGACAGGAGCAAGGGATTCATGGCCGCTTTAATTCATTCCTCATATTACCTCAGCAACATGGATTGATCGTCTTAGAACTCCTCAAGAAATAGTTGTGCTGATTTTCTTCTCGGTGTGAGGAGAGAATTTACAATTTTCTTCTCGGTGGGAGGAGGAAAGAAAGACGTGAGCAAGTATGGTAAAAGCTATGGGTAAAAGATCTGTAAAACTGGAATGTCCCAGGGAAAACTCAGTTTCAGACACATGACTGTTAGCTTACTGCTTTCAGATAAGATTCAGCCTTCTTCTTTAAAACTTTCAAGGAGAAAATGTTTTCATTTCGTCTGAGTGGCTCTGTGTCATATTTTAATGGAAAAATAATTACATTCCCAAATCCTTATAAAGTCTGTGTACAGCTTTTGGACAATAATGGATAGAGACCAATCTGAATGTCTTGAATCTCAGAGAGTGTTCTCTTTGGGGTCCCAAATAAGTGTCTCTCATACAGACTTTGACATTGGGAACCACACATGTGGAGCACAGCACTGACAAAGTGAGCAGTAATTTGCCAACAACAATATAAAAAGAAAACAGTGTTGTTTTATCAATTATGGTGCAAGGCATTTCATTTTGGAATCCTGGTTTGGCAGAGGCACCCACTAGTTTTAACTAATAGCACATTAGTTTATTGCTATGTTCATGAACGGAGCAGTATGCTAATAAGTGGAGACGTTTCAGAGAATTTAAATTACGGACACCAGGTTTTGTCTTCGTGGGGAGACTTCAGAATTGATTGAGACTAAGTCGAGAAGAGTAGGTCCGTGGATGGAGCAACCATTCGGGTCGTGGTTTATACAAATCCAGCACCGCCACGCGGAAAGCCCGGATGATCTGCTGCCATAGAGACTAGACTGGAGAAAGTCATATGGATCGGATCTTCCTGTAATGCACATGGTTGCCATGAGTCAGAGTCAACGCCATAACAACTCTGTATTTGTACTGAGTTCAGAAAATGCAATAGGTTTTGTGTCGTGCTGGTGTGTGGCTCCACTTCCCTGCACCTGTATCACCCGTCGACAAAGCGATGCTGTTTCACTGGGCAAGCTCGCCCATGCCTGTCCCCTCCTCCACCACATTTAAAGCAGTTGTTTCAGCTGTGAGCCCGTTACCCAGGTCTGAAGAAGGAAGACTGGAGCTTACTCAATAACCTGGTAAAAAGGTGAAGGTTCATTTGTACAATGACCATGAGCGGAATAGGTGATTTGGAAAATCATAAGAATAATTGCATTTTCACTTTTAAATCTGCTTAGCAGCACTGATTAGAAGCATTTTGTTTTTTAAAGATGGAATAGATACAATTAGTCTTCCTTAACTTTCATCTTTCCTCTTTGAAATAGTCATTGCTCAGAGCCCTAGCGTCTCAGAGAATGTGTTTCCAACTTCAAGGGACAATAAATTATCTCAAGCCAAAGAACATCAAAGAGATTTCAATGTAGGGTGTTTTTCTCAATCACATGGCTCATAATGAAAAGGGCTAAATAATGATCGCAAGAACTTCTATTCAGATATGGCCTAGTTTTCTACCTTCTACTGTGGGCTGGTGAATGACATACACTGGCTATATTCTTACTCTAAGTGCACTTCACAGCATTATTTACTTACATTTTAGCTAACACTTCAATTTTCATTTTCAAATTACTTCTGCCACATTAACTAATTGCTGTTACACTGAGTCATTTTGACAGCATACAGAAGAATTAGGATCGATTGTAGGTCCCCTTTTAAAAATGTCTTTTTTCATGAGTATGTGGCAAGAGAGTAAAAGCGTTGCAAGTTAGGATCCTACTGGTCATGTGTGATCAAATTTCTCCTTTCAAAATATTACCCCAAATTAATTTAGAAAATATTTTCCTAGTCCTACCCTCAAACCTCCTGACTGTATTTAAATTACATCATTTAATTTACCATTGTATGTCATTCCTATCTTGATTTTAAAAAAATCTCATTATAACCCATCACTTCCTTTACTCTGTTCAAGAAGTAGAACGTGTTTTTTCTTTATCAGATAATTTCATTTTAGGGAAATGGCTCTCCTCTTCCCTTTGACTCCAGCACTCTCAGGAACTGTGTCAGATGACAATTCAATCTGAAACAAGTTATAGCTTGGGTTAAAAATGAAGTGTGAATTATTGAACCTCCAGATTGTAACATTGCAGGCCCATAAATGTCACTCGGTAAGTTGCAGATTCAAATTGTAAAGCAATACTCTGAATTCCAGAGAAGATTATACTTTTTTCAGGGCCTCAAAACTAAAGTTGATATTTGGATGTAATGTGGGAACACATGATAAACTAATTTCCCGGGCAGAAAGACTTGATTTTGTACGTACTGTAATTATATTATGGGATCTCTATGGCTTTGAAGATATAATTACAGGGTAGTATTGTGTACTTTAGCTCTTTTAATATTGCTTCACTGAGTCAAGTTATAATAACCCTTCGCAGTTTCTGCAAACAAAGGGAATCATTTTCAGTGGGGTGCTTCCTGCATGAGAACACTTGTCATTAGACTTCAGTACTTTTACTAATGTAGCAGCCGTAGTGCAAGAGACGGGCAGCATCTCTCTGCACCTGAAATTAGTTGTTCCTTAATAAGGCTGCATAATTAAGGAGCCTTGCTGGTGTTTCGCATTAAGAGTTAGGCTGTTAACTGAAAAGTGGGCAGTTCAAACTGCACCATTGCTCCACTGGAGAAAGACAAGGCTGCTGTTATAAAAAATATACAGTCTCAGAAGGCCTATCTACGGTTGCTATGAGTTGGAATTGACTTGATGGTAGTGAGTTTTGGAGATGAGAGGCTGGGACTTCAGTGGTTCAGTAGTAGAATTCTTGTTTTTCATGAGATAGACCTAAGTTGGATTCTCAGCCAAGACACCTCATGGAGATCCACCATCCATCTCTCAGTGGAGCTTCGAATGGTACTATGATGCTGAACATGATTCAATGGAGCTTCCAGACTAGGACAGACTAGGAGGAAAGGCCTGGCCATCTACTTCCAAATTCCAGCCAATGCTTTGTTTCTTTGTGCATGAGGTTGTCACGAGTTATGGACCCACTTGATAGCAGTCAACAAAATATAAAGCTCAAAGGACTCACCTTTATAGACACAGATTACTTCTGGGGACACTTTTTTTTTCATTATTAAGAAGGAAATGAGGTACATGAGGGAAAAAGATAGAGAGGGCTTGAATACTTCTCCCTGAGGATAAGGGGCAATGGAAATGTGAGAGATTCTGAAAGGGAAGACTAAAGCGGAATTAGAAGCTTGCTCTGAGATTGTGAGTACAGAGACAGAAATGTGATTGGCAATTGAAAGAACCCTAAATCTAAGCTTGGCAAATCTGAGCCCGGTACACCCACTGCCATGTACCTGAGTGGGAAAACGGGATATATTATACAAAAAACAGAGCTCACAGACAAACAGGGTCAGCTTAGTCTCAGTTGTACTTCTAATAAACGGCATGCCCTTGAGCAAGTTTGCTTTCTGGTTTTATTTCTTTTCATCAGTAAACTTATGATAATCTATGCACTGAATATTGTATTATATTGTATTGTATGGTGAAAGTACCCAGGAACATAGCTGGTGCATGAAGTAATTGTAATTGAGGAAAAAGTACCCACCCTCCAGGCTCAGTCAAGAGGTAGACAACTGTGGTATTTAGGAGTACTTCTTGGTTACAAAAAGCACATCACTTGTGCCTCATGCTTTGCATTTCTACTTTGATCCCCATTTTGAATGACTCCCCTTGCATCGTAGATTGTCCTTTATATCCATTGGAAATTGTGGGCTAGCATTTTGAGCATAAAATCCCCATAGAATTCGTTTATTAGAACCTTGAAGTTAAAAAGAGAAGTCCATAGTGACCCTTGATTAACACAAAAGATGTACATTACCTAGCAAGAGTCACTTTAAGAATCATGTGAGAAAGCAGGTGGAGATAAAGGATGTAAAAGATTCCCAGCCAACAACAACCTTAGGGCCTGAGATTCAGCACCCGGGTTTCTATCCAGCACAGATCGATAGGCTTCTTAAGTGCCCACCTGGAGGTTCCTAAACCCCTCATGTTTTATACACATGTACATCGTTTTGATGGAGGGGCTTTCCAAAGAAATGTTTGACCTTGCAAATTTTATGAGCTACTGATTAATTCTATGGAGTATAAAATGCTGTCAACACTATAAAAAGTATATTTTGGCGCTTTGCGTCTTGAAGTGTGGTCCTAGAAGAGCGTCAATACCATCCCCTGGGGGGTTAGAAAGCTGGAATGCTATGTCCCTCCATAGGCCTACTGCATCATAATCTGCATTTTTAACAAGACTTAACAGGTGATATTTGTTTGCATGAACTTTTGAGAGGTTTTTTCTAGAAGTCAAGGGCTTAGGCCTTATATTCTGAATTTGTCTCTGTCAAGCATTAGTGTCTGAGCATGAATAACTTATGTAATGATTATGTGCCTTTGTTTTCTCATATTTAAAATGGAGATAATTAGAATGCAAACATCAAGGGGTTATAATGTGGAATAATGAGTAATTACATGTAAAGTGCTCAGAAAAATGCCTTTCCTGCAGTAAGCTCTCAATTCCCATTAGTTGACCTTGTAATAATCACTGCTAAACCTTGGAATAAGAGGGAGGGAAAGGAAATGGGGAGATATAAACATATTGGATTCTGTCCAAGAAATAGGACAAAAACCACCAGTGTTTGTTTGAAGTACACAGATGTTCCTGTAAAAGGTAAGAATGAGTTTGAATTAGGGCTTTAAACCAGTTCAGGTAGTTAGTTTATTGTGCCAACCTGGCCGATAAACACATGTGGGGTTAATTGAAAGGGGGAGGGATAAATGGCTCAGGGAGTTCTTGGGTCTCTTGCTTTCTGATGGTCTGACCAGGCTGCAGCTGCCTTAGCCAGTTCCCTGCTTCAGCTGGCAAGGCTCACTTCCTGCAAGACATCCCTGAGGAGTAGCCACATGGACCTACCCTGATGCAGCCCTGGGTGCTAGAGCAGCCATGTGGAGACCCCTACCAGTGCTGAGATGCTTACACATTCACTGAATTGGCTTTCTTCCTGCAGTCGGCATCATTGCATCTGTTTCATGAGATGGAGGAGGACTTTGTGGATTGGTGTTGGACATATGGGTTGATGGGTTAATGTTGGACTTGTGGGCTTGGGCAGCACTGAGTTGGGATGTTTTCTTGATGCGCACTTAACCTTTATATCAAACTCTGCCTTATACATGAGTTTCTGTGGATTTGTTTCTCTAAAGTACCCAGACTAACACACCAGTTCTGTTATGGCCAGAGGAACACAATTAGGACAGACTCAAAAATTCAGAATGTGGGTGTACATGAACAATAATTGGGATGGAAAAAGTATTTATTGGCTGAAACTCTGGACTAGGAATCATAGAAGAAGCTTGGTGAGCCCATTCAGGCACCTGTTACAAGAGATTTGATTATTACTGGGACTGTGGAGAGCACACACATTCAAAACGGCATAGTTGACTGGCCTCTTAGAGCTGGCCCCAGTTGTTCCCAATTCTGCAGATAAAGAGACCTGGTTGCCATACCACATGCATACTACTCCAATTTTCTAGGATGAAGTTTAAGTTATAACAGGGCACAGATCCATGATTTTTCTTATTCTCTTTTCAAAGGCTATTTGTATGAAAACATCTTTGAGAAAATAATCTGGAATAAAGAACAGTCAGTGCTTAGCTCCCCAAGTATAGAAATGCTAGACTTTCATTGAAAATGGTCTTCCAGAGTGCTATACTTGATTGTATATGAGGCAGTTAAAAACTATGTTTGAGAGCTATTCTATTAAAATAACTTTTTCTTGAGCTACACAAAACAGCAACATCCCTCTGTGTGTGAGACATGAGGTCAAATAAATCTTTAGGCTGTGTACAAACCATTGGGCTGAGAAACAATGTAAAAGAGACATTTCATCTAACTCTAGAGGCAGGGTGTTTTGGAGTTGTGTGTCAGGCCAGGTGGTCTAGAGAAACAAATCCAGTGACACCCAACTATGTTGAAGAAAGAACTTTATATCAAGGAGCAACTTTCCATTAAGAAGGTACCCCAGCCTGGTCCAACTCAAGTCCATGAGTGTAATGCTCATCTGTAAGTTCCTCTCCTGATGCATGTGGCCATGTGCCGGTGATGCAGAACAGAAATCTGGGATGAAGGAAGGTGGGTGTGGTCATGTCGATCCAATGTTGGTGAAAACATGGCAGAGAGCCGACTGCTCTCAGAGTCCCAGTAAGCAGGAAGGCATTTGGGCAAAGACAGAGATCATCTCTGCTTGCTTCGCTCTTATACAAAAGGAAGGACGTGTCATCAGGCTGTGATTTGATTGAAGGTTTTAACTACCTACCAGGAGTGTCTAATTGACATAATCCCCAACCACCAAAAACTGGTTAACAAAACAAAACAAAACCCCTATGGTGATTTATGTACTTGTTGGAACCTGTGAATCTGAAAGGAATGGAAATGTCCCTCAGGCAAATGGCAACAGGACCCTTACCCTTGCTTGGAAGGAGACTCCCAAACACCTAGCTCCGGGCCCTGGCGAATGTAGGAGCAGCCATTTTCACCTGAGCTTCTAGCTGCTTTTGTGACTCTTGGGGAGCTGAGTTCTGGCCCTTCTGCTGTCAAACCTTGTAGAGCAATTAGCATTTTAATGAACTGTGGTTTGGGCCATGGGCTGAACTTTTGGGGGAGGACAATGGCTAGCCGGAAAGCTCTTGTTTGCCTGCACCTGGCCCAAGAGGAAGAACCAGGAATTTGACTAATTATTCACTTACATATCCAAAGCCACATATGACTATTGTGATTAACAATGTTTCTTGCCCCATATTCCAATTATAAAACTAAACAAACAAACAAAAACTTAAGCCATCTCTAGAGTGGGAGCAAAGTCTGAGTTCAAGATCTGCTGTAACTTCTCACTGTAGGGCATTTTGGAAGGAAGTGGGGAAGGATGAGTGAAGAGTTTTCTTTCTTTCTTTCCCCATCATTTTATTGAGGGCTCTTACAGCTCCTATAACATTCCATAAGTCAATTGCATCAAGAATATTTGTACATATGTTACATCAGTATTTCCAAGACATTTTCTGCTTGAGAACCTTGATATAAGCTCCGCTTTTCCCCCCTCCCTCCCCCATCCTCCCACTCTCCTGTATCCTTGATCAATTATATATTGTTATTGTTATTTCATATCACTGTCCTTTGTCTCCCTGCACTCACATATTCATTATTTGTCCCCTTAGTGGAGGGTGGGGGGGTAGGGGGTGCTTTCTATCCAATCTTGTGATGGTTTCCCTTTTCTCACCTTTCCCTCTCCCTGGCCATCCCCTTACCCTCATGATACATACCACTACGCCCATTACTCTTCCTGAGGGGTTTATCTTTCCTGAATTCTCTGTGTCAAGAGCTCCTATCTGTACCAATGTGTATTCTCTGGTCTAGCCAGATTTGTAAGTTAGAACTGGGTCATGGTAGTGGGGAAGAGGAAATATTCAGGAACTAGAGGACTGATATATGATTCCTCTGTGCCAAACTATGCCTTGGTTGAATCATCCCTTCCTTATGTCACTTCTGTGTGTGTGTGTGGGTGGGGGGTGTCCAATTATCTACAGATGGGCTTTGGGTCTCCACTCCAAACCCCCTGTTTCACATCGATATAGTTGTTTGTTTTGGATCTTTTGATACCTGTTGCCTGATCTCGTCGACACCTCATGATCACACAGGCTAGGTGTGCATCTTCCCTGTGGCCTTATTGGCTTCCTTGTTAGATGGCCACTTGTTTGACATCAAGTCTTTAAGACCCCAGATGCCAAATCTTTTGATAGCCTGGCACCATCTGCTCTCTTCATCACATTAGCTTATGTACCCATTTTTGTCTTTAGAGATCGTGTATGGAAGGTGAGTATCAAAGAGTGCCAGGGTATCAGAACCAAGTGTTCTTATGTTAAGGGAGACCTTGAATAGAGGCCCAAAGTCTGTCAGCTATCTTAATACTTACATAAATATATGTACATTGACCTCTTTCCCTTTCATTATAAATTAATATACTGACATATATACATGCCTATAGCTATACCTCTATAAATAGCTTCTGCCTCCTATTTCTTTCACCTTCTGCCTATCCCACTATAATGCTTACCTTCCATTCGACTCTCAGTATTTCCTCTCAGATACATTGCTCTTGATTAAGCCCCAACCGGCATTATACATCATCCCCACCATCAATTTTAGATCTCTTGTTGTTCCTTTATCTCTGAGTTTGTTGCCTCCCCACTTCTCCTCTCTTCCCCCTCCTCTACCATGTCGCCCTGGAACTACTGGTCTATAGTTTCCTCCTCAGAAATGTTCATCCTGCCTAGCTTATGTAGATAGACGTAAGGCAAAAGAAAAAGAAACAAAAACACAGCCTAATAAAACAAACAAAACACAGCAGAACAGGAGTAAAAACCGATAGTTCCAGGTCTGTCTGCTGACCCTTATGTGTGTTTTCCAATCAAATCTGATGAGGTGCTAAGCCCTGTCCTCCAAGTCAGAAGTCTATTATCAGGATTCCTTGGGGATTTGGTCGCTTGGCTACCCTTGCTGCCCAGTTGTACTCACTTTGGGTTTCACCCCTCGTGCATGGGGTGGACCAGGTACACATTCCACACAAGTTGTCCAGTGCTGTCCCCACAACACTATGGGTCAGTGAGGGAACGTCATGTCTACTGGTGGGGCAGGTCCTATGGTCCTCTCTATGCACTGGCTGCTCTGAGCAGAGGTGTGCTCTCTCTCTCTCCCTCTCCCTCTCCCTTTCTCTTCTCCCCCCCCACCCCATCGCTTCCCTCCCTTTTAGTTTGCTTAGTGTGGTGGTCTGGACAGAACTGGCTCTCTCCCCAGGATACATCTTCTGTGTTATCCTCTGTATAGTGAAGAGTTTTCTAAGTGTTGAGTGGCATCATCATCATTTGAGTTTGATTTTTAAGTTCTATGAAAACAGTTCTAGGTTGTTAATATCTTGTTAGAAATCAACTAACATTTGTTTTCCTCTTTTTAATTTTTTATCAGTTGCTTACAGTGCATCTTTAGATGCTATCATTTCCAGTACAACCAGCAATACAAATTCCGTGGTGCTGGCTTGGAGAGAGAAATCAAAAAAGCATCTTAAAGTGACATCCTTCAACATTGCCCAGGGCATTCATGCTTTTGATTACCACTCTCGGCTCAATTTAATTGGTATGTAAAATAAATCATGATAACTACGAGGGCCTCATAAATAGTCTGGAATGCATATTTGCATGCATGAAACATGTCTACCTTGTTGCTTTATTACCAGAGAGAGCAACTTGCACTGCTCACATTTTATTGCCTAAGAATGTCTATAATGATGCATTATGATGTTTGGTGGATATGAACTATACTGGGGTAAAAATATGAGAAAGTGCCCCAATGCTTTAATGAGTCTTTTTATTGAGATTGGTGGGGGTACAAAATGATACAGAAATGGAAGACAGTTTGCACTGCATCTGCCATCCTGCCCTCTTCCTAACACCACCAGATGCTCAACCCAAACGAATACATCATTTTTATTGCTAACCCCCTCCCCATGCACACACTCACTCACATGCATAAACAATAATGAAATGCAAAATATAGTATGTTTTCAATCACCATTCAGGTTGTACCCTCTAATGCTTTGGGGTGGGCTGGGGGCCGGGGGAGGGGGGGGGCGGCGAATAGGTTACTCCACTTTTGTTAAAGGAGAGTGCTTTGGATATAAAAAGCAAAGTTATATTGTGCTCATACTAGAACCATATTTTAATTGATAACCTGAAGGTTTGTTACCATTAACTGTTTAAATAAATAAATTTGAGAACTGATAAATTGGTACATATGATATTAACAACCTTATGACAAATTGCAGTACAGATGTATCATTGAACATATTGTAGTGTGGCTATTAGGAGCCCTAGTGCTATACTGGTTACATGTTGGGCACTGACAGAAGGAAAGGATGCGTTCATGTTACCCAGAAAACATTGATTGATCGTCAGAGAGATGGTAAAACAATTTTTAAAATAAAATGTAGTTGGTTATCTTTGTTATTAAAATGACTTTTTCTTTCTCATTCTGATTAGCAACTGCTGGCATTGACAATAAGGTTTGTCTTTGGAATCCCTATGTTGTCTCAAAGCCAGTGGGTGTCCTGTGGGGTCATTCTGCCAGTGTGATAGCTGTCCAATTCTTCGCTGAAAGAAAACAACTCTTCAGTTTCTCTAAAGATAAAGTAAGTGACATTGTGACTTTCATTTACTTAGTTTTGCTTCCCCAGTTCCTGCTCAGATTTGTACTGGGTCCTGAATTTCTCTGAGAGGTTGTATATATCTTTAAAATGTAGTGGGGAACTAACATATCTCTGGAAATATATATTTGGGAGCGGCATTAGTCAATTAATATTAACAATAGCCACTTGTAAATGGGCAAAGTATACATATATCACTGGCACCATGTTTTCAAAACCTATATTCTTGAATCTAATAGTTATTATTGTGCTCTCTGAATAGTGGAACATCCATCTGTAAAGTCAGCAGTTCAAACCCACCAGTGGCTCAGCTGGAAAAAGATGAAGCTGCCTGTTCCCATAAAGCTTTTAGAAAATTTAGAAACCCAAAGAGATAGTTCTCCCATGTCTGGTAAGCGGCACTCTGAGTTGGCAGTGAGTTTGGTTTTGGCTTCTTGCATATGCCCACCTTGTTAGTGCCTAGGACTTTCACTAGAAACAAGCAGAGATGGGAATTAGGGAAAGGTCTGATAAGAGATTGATATCCACAGCCAGTTAGCTACAATTGCTTTGAGCTTGAAGAAATGGCTTGCTGTCAGCTGGAAATGGGTGGGATCCCCAAGAATATGATGCTTCGCCACCTTTCAATTTTGGAACCGAATTAACATGTGTTGTTTTATATTGTAATTGTTGCTTTATATTTTCATCTTTCATTATTGGTATTATTATAGTACTTGTAGTGTTTGTTCATTGATTATTTGTTGACAGTTCAGAGTGAATACATGCTATTTCAGTATTTTAGTATGGCATAGCTGGTCCAGGGAAAGATGTTTCATAAGTGTATAAAGTATAACCGTTGCTTGCTGTTTAGAGGAATGGTTGAAGCACTTGCTGATGAAAATCAAGGACAACAGTTTTCAGTTTGTATTTCAACTCAATGTAAAGAAGCTCCCTCGAAACCACATCAATAAATAACATCATAATAACAGAAAAAGATTGAAGTGGTCAAGGATTTCATCTTTGGTTTCACAATCAATGTTCATGGAAGCAGCAATTAAGAAATCAGATGTCTCTTTGCATTGGGCAGTAAGACCCACTACCTTTTTAAAATATTGAAGAGTGAAGACGAAGGTGTGCCTGACCCAAGCCATGCTATTTCAATCACTTCATATGCGTGTGAAATTTCAACGTTGACTAAGAAACCCCAAAGAAGAACCCATGCTCTAGAATCAAGGTGCTGGAGAACAAACCTGAAGGTACCACGGATTGTCAGAAGAACAAGCTCAGCTCTCTTGGAAGAAGTAAGCCAGACTTACTTGCTTCTTTGAAAAAAGGATGGTGGGTCTTCTTCTCAGACTGTGGGCATGTTATCAGGAGAGGCCAGCCCCTGGAAAAGCACACTATGCTTGTCAAGCTGAGGTAAGTGGGAACAGAGAAGATCCTGCAGGAGATGGAACGGTGGACTCAGACACAATGACACTTGTGCGGCTGGCATAGGACCAGGCAGGAATTCATTCTGCTGTGCACAGGTCACTATGAGTCCGACCTAGTTTGATGGCATCAAACACCAGCAACACCATGAAATACTAAAGAAACTCATAACGAAATCTCTTATGATAGCATTTGGTCCACATTTTGATATCCTTTCCAATAGCCTCCTGACTCATATATTAGAGTTATACATCATATCCTTTACTATGTTTTGAGTACTTGAAAGTGGCTTATTTGATGAATTCAATTTTGAGTCTCCTGGCACTTAGCACATATTAATGGACATTATACACATAGTGAATATAATATATGGAACACTGTACATCTTAACTAAATGATAGGAGCCATGAGATTAATGACTATGCCTCTCTTGGTGACGTCATACCCATAAGTCAAACCAAACCAATTGCCATCAAGTTGTTTCCTCTTCGGGGCGGCCACAGGGGTCACAGAGCAGAACTTCATCATGAGGTTTCCTGGCCCGTATCTCTACCGGAACTCCTCTCCAGGCTTTTCATCTGCGATGACTCTGGACAGGTTCAAACTGTGTGGGTCATCGAACTGCCACGCCCACACTAGGTCCTTTAACTATCCTCATTAAATATAAATATGAAACATTTATATTCACAAAGAGAGTGCCCTGATGGGTTTTATAACTTCAAAAGCACATACAAAAATGTCATTGGAGTCAGAATTGATTGAATATAACCTCTTCCAAAATACAGTCTTATCATTTTATCAGTTTTGCTTGTCATGGTGTCCTTCGCGTTAGTCGAAATCCATTTCACTATGATGAATGCATACTAGTCTCAGTCTTCCACAGTAAACGCCAGGGCTTTATTGGACCAGGTTAAGTCTTTGCTTTACTGCCATACGATTCTTTTGGATATTATGTAGGGAAGGGGCTAAGTTAAGGAACAGGAAAGAGAAAAGAAAACATCAGGTTTTCAAAGAGTCTTTCATTGAACCACAATTCAATGCGTTGTTACATTAGAAGAGTCACATACCAAAGCAATTTTGACCTCAATCAAACTGATGATTAAACAATAAATAAGCTTATCTAATTGGAATCATACTAAATAATCCAATGGAAGTTTGCTTTGGACTCCTATGCAATTTCTCATAAGATGGTAGGGTCTGGAGAAGGCAAGGCACTACTGGGAACCAATTGCTTGATTATTTGGAGGAAGAACCAACTAAAGAGAATGAAGAGATGTTCAAAGCCTAAGGGAAACCTCACTGCTGGGGGCTAACATTCCACCCCATGAGTTTGAATTGCTGTTTCTACTGTTTCTCCTGGGTAGCCAGTCTTGATTTGACTGCCACAGATCCGATTAGTGCTTCTAATGTGATTTGTTTGAGAGTCTGAGTTTCCCAGCACCTGGGTTCTGTGGGGTAGACCCAAGCCTGATAAGGAAAACATAACATTCAGACATTTGTGCTGGTGACAATTTTCTGTTTTTCTTCCTTTTCCTATTTTCCAGACCTCTTCAAATTAACTTCATTTTGCTCAGCAAGAAACAAACGAGTTCCATTTTGTTTATATTACAGAATTAGATGGATTAATGAAAAGCCCTAAAAAATTGCAAATACGGAGAAGCATACAGATCAAAACAGGGGATTTTTTTTTTTAACTGTTTTGTTTTTCTCCATCAAATCACACTGTTGTCCCCAAAGTTTTTCAAAAGAGTTCTTGGAAAAAATGGAATTAAAAGGAAATAGAGATTTCCCGCAGATTTTGGGAAGCTTTATGCGGTAATTACATGGTAGATGCTGTGAAAATGGAGCAGAGGTCATAGCTGGCTTTCTCTGGCTACACAAGGGAAGAAAGTGAATTGACCTCTACAAACACCCAAGGTTGGTTTCTACTAGGCAGGGATCAGACAAGCCTCCACCTTCCATATTTCTTTCTTCTGGTTCTAGCACCCACAGTTCCCTCCACAGCAGTCCGCGAGTCTGCTGAGTTTGATCATCCATTGCAATGGGCAGACAGTACTCATGATTACAGGGGTTTATTAGGGAAGTTAACAGGTTATCACAGCCGAGGTTCAGAAAACATATGCCATTGGTCCACAGCAACACCTCTCCTAAACCAGCAGCCAAGTTCTCTCTCTCTGACCCTCCTTGATGCGAGGGGCACTCTCTCTCTTCCTGCTTCTGATACAGCTCTCTCTCACACAGAGAATAGTTTTGATGCAGGTGTGGTTTTTGTCTTTCAGCAGACAATACCCTGAGGAAAGAGAAGAAGGCGACTTGAGTCACCCTCTAGTAAGGTGGAGACTCAGAATACATCCTACCTTTATCTTCACTAATACAACAGAGAGCTTCTTCCAAAATGGGATGATAGCCACAGGCATAAAGGCTAGAATACACAATACTCAAGCCATATTAAGAAATTTCACTTCACCACATTGCAATGTGTTATGTCAAAATTGAGTTGATGGCAGTAAAATTTCAAGTTATATATGTAGAAATGCAAGGTATTATTTGTGTTTATGTTAATGGAATCACACTACATATTTTCTTGAAAGTTGCTTTCTAAAAAAGCTCTGGGAAATCTTTCTGTATAAGGGTACATACACTTGTCTTTTTACCTGCTACCTAATAAGACATGATATGAAAGATGATAATTCAATCACCTACTGATTCAGAAAGATACAATTTCTAACTTTTTACTATTAGACACAAAGTGTGATAAACAGACGCACACACCCACACACACTTTTGAGTCTATGAGTCTCTTTTTAAACTTTAATTCAAAAATATCCTCTGAGCTCTTCTTAACACCAAAGAATATTTTAGCTTAACCAGTACACACATCTGCCCTGAGCATCATGATCTTTAAAGCACTATCTATATAGGATCCATGTGCTAAGAGCACCTCAAAGCATTAACCAAGAACCTTAGAGGAGCGGGAATTGAGGCTGATGTTGGAGGAACAACTTGGGAGAGTGAGAATGGTCGTACAACTGAAAGAGTGCAATTCCTGTTTCCGATTTGTGCAAATGCCAATGGATGCATTGGTGTCAGTGTCGGTGTGTATATTCTTAACAACAACAAAATCAAAATATGTGAATATATATAAAAAGAGCTTTCCTTGAGTGCCTACACCTTGTTGCTGGACCAAAACTTGATCTTGGGCTGTATTCCCTTCATTCATTAACTGTCTCAGTTTTAAGTTTATTTCATTTATTTCCTCTTTTTTGCCTTCCAATTTTGGAAGCTTGCAGATGTCTCTATTCTATAGAAACCTAGAAAGGCACTAGAAATTATGCAATATTCAGAGTTATGCTTCTTTGAAATAGTCTTGGGTGGCATAAGCAGTTAAGCATTCAGCTACTAACCACAAGGCTCGTGGTTCAAATCCACCCAGAGAAACCCTGGGGAAAAGGTCTAATGACCTGTTTCAGACATTATCACAGTCATTACAAGTACTCCGGGCCCTCATTCTATTTGGGAGTCGAAATCAACTCCATGGCAATTGTGTGTTATTTGAAGCAAGAGAATTCCCTACCAAAAAATTGGTCTGCTTCATCATTGCTACACTGCACCCTGACTGGCTTGTCTCCTCCCCACAGCTTTTCTGCAAGGGGATGTCCAAATGCCCACAGGTGGGCCCTGGGTCCCCACTCCACGCTCCCCCTCATTCACAATGCTGTGATTTTTTGGAGGTCTTTGATGCCTGATACCTGATTCCTTTGACGCCTTGTGATCTCACAGGCCGGTGTGCTTCTTCCATGTAGGCTTTGTTGTTTCTCAGTTAGATGGCCACTTGTTTATCTTCTAGCCTATAGGACCCCAAACTCTATATCTTTTGATAGCTGGGCACCATTTGCTTTCTTCACCACATTTCCTTATGAAAAAACAAAACAAAACAGAACCAAAAACTGGTCTGCAATGTTACTGGGACCAGAGTGTCCTTGTTCTATGTTTTTGCTCCACTTCTTTTAAAATCATAGTGCTAATGCAAATAATAACAGAGTATAAAACATAAAAACTAAAAGCTGTTCAAATTTACTTTGTGTTTAATAGAGCTGTGATTTTCAACAAGTAACTTCTGAAAACTTTTCAAGACTGGGGACAATTCTGTCATGATTCTCAATGTTATATGAATCATGATAATGACAAAAAATCAATTTAATTTATATTGGAAAATTCCTCAAAATGCACCTTGGCCAGGAAAAAAGAAAGTACCTGAAATAAAATCTTAACATGAAAGTGATTGCCAAACTGGAACTGAGAAATCAGTGAGATTTCTGCAGAACAATTCAGAGTGGTGGGAACTGTTTTTGTTGTTGTCAAGGTCAACGACAGAATGCATAAGCAGACACTGAATAGCAATTTGAGTCTTACAGCTACATATCTTCTCTCCTTTCTGTTTAAAAAAAAAACATAATTTTGAAAAGGGAGATAACGGTGATGGTAACAACTAAGAGATGAATAACACAAAAGAAGATTTGAAATTAAGACAATGCTTTGACTTCAGACCTTGGAATATGTGGCAAAAATCTATCATAAAGGAAAAACTGTGTGTGACTTTCAGATAAACTCATTCGCTCAGATATTCAGGAAAGTCTTTTTGTTAGGAGTACAGCATGTCAAACAAAATTGTCTTTGTTTTTACTGATTATACGTTTGTAGATTACTGAAAGACATAAATCCTACATGAATAGACTTGTTAACACATCAAATCGATTCAGGAGAGTCATTGCCTTTAGCTTCTGTTATCTTATTATTTGCAAAAGGCAATTATTTTTGGATTAAACTTGGGGAATGTCTCCATTCCCCAAATGCTTTGATAATACACATTCTCTCATTTTCTCTCTTCTCTGTTTCTTTTTATCTCCTTTTCTCTTTTTTTAATTGTCATTTTATATCTATTCTCTAGAGAGTGGCAGGAGTTAGTAGTAAAAGTTTGCTGAAACCCAACAAATCTCATTTCAATAATGAAAAATAATATCTGGGTCTGTTCTGATTCTTCTATCAGTTTTATATCCCTGGGTGATGCAAATGGTGAACACTTTCAAGCTGCTAACTGAGACGTTGTGGGTTTGGGTCCACCCAGAGACACCTGGAAGAACGGACTCATAATAGACTTTAAACACACCAACCATTGCAAACTCTACGGAGGCCCCAACACACATGTGGTCACTATGCATTAGAATTGGCTCAATGGCCACTGGGTTTTCTTATGATCATTTTTGACCATTGTTAAGAAACTATACACTCATTTCTTTTTCTCCTAACTACTTTGAATTTAACTTATGTCACAAACAAGAAAATAATACTAATTTGGTTTTATCAACTGCTTTGAAGACAGATTCTCCATTGTCCATTATTCATGCAGTTTTCCATTTAGAAATGGGATATTTGTGATACAAAAGAAAGTAATATTTGACTTTTACTTGAAAGGATTCTGTTCAGCTCTGTCCAGGAACAGGGAGAAATTCTTCAATAAATCGAGATTGAAACCTGGTGATTTTCTACTTTACGTTGGTCCACTCTGCACAATCAACCAATCCCAAACCAAATCCACAGCCACTGAGTGGGTTATGAGACCTCACAACTGGACAGAATGGAAGGGCTCCTTAGGGGTTCCAAGACTGCATGCTTGTTCCGGCACAGAGCCCCGTTTTCCTCTTGGTGGATTTGGACTGCTGAGCTTGTTGTTGGCAAGCTGAAGTGACACCAGGGCTCCTAATCTTTACAATATATATATTTAAAGCCGTTTGAATTTCTGTTATTTTGAAACATTTAGATCATGTATTTGGCTGATTCGCTAAATTCTAGACAGAATACACCAAATGTCAGAGCTGGTAGACATCTTTTAGTAGACTGTTGAAAGATGAAAAGGCAAAATCACATGCTTAAATTGATAAACGTGAGTAGTTTTTGTTTTTTATTTTCAGTAAAGAGAACATTTATTAATTCTGAACTAGACAAGGACAAGGCAGCTACAGAGATCTAGCATCTCGATGAGGGAGACTGGTAATATGAGGTCAAATGGTGTCCCAGAGTTTGCTGGGATACACAGTTTTAGAAAGGACATGGTATGTCCAAAAAGACTGTCACATAAGCAGAATTGGGGGCATATTAATATAATGTAGTTACAGGTAGGACTCCTGAAGCAGGACTGGGACTATGATGGGGACATGGACTAATGGAAGACAGAAGACCTTACGATCAGTGGTCCAGGGCTTCCCAGAGACAGTCAGGGCATGGTGATCTCCATCAGGGACACACCGAGTAAGCCTATGAAGGAGATTGTCCCTCCCTAGGCAGGTCCAACCTGGGTAGTTTTAATAATCACATGCAATTTATCAAGGGTTCACGAGGATAGGAGGGTGGGGAAGGAAGGGGAAAAAGGAGCTAATAATAGGGCTCAAGTAGAAAGATAATGTTTTGAAAAAATGATGATGGCAACATATGTACAAGTTTGCTTGATATAATGATTTATGGCTTGTTATAATATCTGTAAGAGCCACCAATAAAAAGACTTTTTAAACAAAGGTTCAATATGAAAAAAAAAATAACCCAAAACCCAACAAACAAACAAACAAACAAACAAACTAGAATCCACGTGTCCTCATTTACAGTTCCCTGGTGTGGGTGTATAAGGATCAAAGAGGGATTGGTTATAATCTTGAATTATTAAAATGTTAGCAGTTGAAACAAGATATAGAGAAAGCTGGGGAAAAAAGATTTCTTGTCCAAGAAGATTAGCACTGACCTTTAAACCAAGAAAAGTTGAGCAGTTAAGGAACAATACAATATAAACACCTAGGAAATTAAAAATATATACTAATATTCGAGCCTCACTTTCAGAAATTCTAGTTCATGTGACCTAAGGAAAAGCCCCACACAAGGAGAATTTCTGAAGGCCTCGCGCTGTTGTTGTTGGGCGCCTTAGCTTTGAGTCCGACTCCTACACAGCCACCTACCACCTACGGAAACACTGCGTGCTCCTGCGCTCTCCTCGGAGTTACCGTCCCATCGGAACCCACTACTTTGTCAATCTACCTTGTTGAGAGTTTTCCTCTCTTGTGTTGACCCTTTCTTTTATGAAGCATGCTGCCTTTCTTCAGGGATTGATCCCTTCTGATAATATGACCAAAGTACCTGAGATAGGTCTTACTCACTTCTGCTTCTAAGGCAGTTCATGGCTGTACTTCTTCCAAAACAGATTCGATCGTTCGTTTCACAGTCCATACTTTCAAAATGTCACTAGCACAATAGCTCTAAGGCACCAAACCCCTCTGCGGTCTTCCTTACATGTTGTTTAACTTTCACACCCATAAGGGTGATGGAAAAGACCGTGCTTTGGTTCCGGGGCATCTTGGTCCTCAAAGTGGCATTTTTGCTCTTTAAGATTTTAAAGAAACCTTGTGAACCATATCTGCCTAGTGAAATCCCTTGTTTGATTTATTGGCCTCCCACTTCCAAGAGCACTAATTGTGGATCTAAGTAAAATGAAATCCTCCATCTTTTCTCCGCTTATCATGATGTTATTTACTGGTCCAGTTGTGAGGATTTTTGTTTTCTTTACATTAGTTGCAAACCGTACTAAAGACTTCAGGACTTGATTTTCCTCAGCAAGTCCTTCAAGCTCACGTAGGTATTTCTCAGTCAAGATTTAAAATCACTGATATAGAATATGGAGGTATGGGAAAGCTTACGGCAGGGACCATACGCTCACAGAGCTTCTAGAAGCATGCTGGAACGCTGCTTGCAGGCACCGACGCCAATGTGACCATCTCATTGCTTTGATTCTCAGCAGAAAGTAAATATTGAGAAGTAAACGTGGACTATAGACTTAGTGGGACTATTATTTGAGAAAGTTTTGGACACTAAGCAGAAGAAATAAAACAGCGTAATAAAAAGTTAGATTTAAGAAAAATGAAGGCGTATTCACGTTCTGATAAAATATCTTTAGTTTTATTTGCTAACAGCAAGAAGTCACCTGTGGAAGACCAGTAAAGCAATGATTCATCTGTTTTTAATTTTTACTTTATGTGACTAAATGTCAATGAAATATTAGAGCCAACATAAATTACTTAAACAATACAATGGAAAGTTATTCTGGGAAAATTATAGTTCATTAATACTTTTGTGTTATTTTTGAGCTATATTTAACTATGCCCCAGATTGTTATTCTGATATGAAGAAAGCTTCTCATTTGTAGAGGGGTCCATACTGGACACAACAAGCCTTCAAGAAACAATGAAGTGTAAGTAAGATCAGTGGTTTGACTTTGTTATGACTTCAATGTTCAAAATAACAATATATGAATTCTATTTATATTTAGAACACATCGACATATATTTGCATATCTTGTTCTTGTACAATTTATATTTTTGAGGATAAACATTTTCTGGAGGGCTGCCAGGAGCTTAAAACATAGTTTGGTAATGATTAAGAACTAAAATAAATAGTTCTTTCAGTTCTTGCCAAGAACATCTAATTTATTTATGAATATATTCATACATATATTCTTTGGGTTAAAAGCATTAGGCATGTTGTGTATCTGGTAGGATTGACTAGGTTAGCTCACGCTTATTAAAAGCCTCACTAGATAGGTTACCCTATACATCAACTAGCTATTTCTGAAATCTGTTTGAAAAAGTCTCATAAAAACCATTACAGATTATATGAGAGTTGAAGCTACATCAATAGTCATGTAGAAATGAAAGGTGGTTTTTTTTTTTAACCTCCCTGGGGAATGCTATATTCTTGCACCTTTACTATATTATCTTTTCATCAACAAACTTCATACAATCATGAGGTATCAGGTGAGCCACAACATTCAACAAATTCAAAAAAGTAATTATTGTGTGTTCACTGTGTCTCATGGCATGTGTGGATAAACCAGGGTTAATGGTCAAGACTTGGATTAGGATTCAAAATTATAGGGCCACTTCGGAACTCTGAATCGAAACCTAGAAGGATGCAAAGCATCAGATTTTGAAGGTAGGGTGAAAGAGATCTGATGTCATCATTTGTATGCAGGTGAGTGTACGTATGATGCCTCAGTCAAACTCTCACTGGCCCTGAGCTGATTCTGAGTCACGGGAGCTTATAGAGCAGATTAGAACTGCCCCTGTGGATTGCTGGAGTAGAAAGCCACATCTTTATCCAGAGAAGCAGTTTGTAGTTTTAAAACTCTGACCTTGAGACTAGCAGCCCAATCTGGAAGCCGCTAAGCTACCAGGCCTCCTATAAAACATGACAGAGTGGCTTCTTAATGAACTGCTTGAAGCATCTATAATGATGGTCAAAGGTGTTGGCTCTATTCTGGACACCTCACTTAAATCACATCCATGAGATCACTAACATATTCTTCTTCCATTGAGGGAAGTCCAAGATACTGCCTTAAATTGATGATGCCATAATTAAAGTGTAAGTATATTGTTTAAAGCTGTGACAACCAATATTGCTTAACAATAATTAGATTAGGAGGAATGGGAAAGAAAAAGGAGAAAAGGTGTATAAGTAACTAATCTTTATTCAGAGGAGGGAATCAATAAGTAAATGAATAATATATTCAGAAATTAAGACACAAAGAAATATATATGTAAGTATGTAGAATTACTGTTATCTCTTCAGGAGGTTACTATAACTCTCCCTCACTGAAATGAAGGGAGTCCGGAGGGAATCCAAACTAGTAAAAATAATTATTTAAGGTTGGTCGAATGAAAAAGTCTCTGAGTATGGTTTCAGTGTTTGTTGTATGACCGATGCATGTTATTTATGTGTCTTGATTATGTTTGAATCTGAATCTAATATCTTGTGGTTCATTTGAATACTACTTCTATATCATATTTATGTTTATGTATATCCATATCCATATTCATATGTGTGTATATATTTATATGTATATATGTATGAAGGAGCTTCAAAGAGATAGTGTAAAAATGAAAGTAAAAAAATGCAATTTTAAGGGGTTAAGTGTAATGACAACTACAGAATATTATTAAAAGAAACCAAAAGAAGCCAACAAAATTCGAAGAATATCTGTGTTCATACATAGGAAAACTTAATATTGTGAAAATGTCAATATTGCCTGAAGCAATCTACAAATACAATGCAATTCCTATCCAAATCCCAACTTCATTTTTTAATGAAATAGAAAAACTAATTACCAACTTCATGTGGAGAGGTATGAGGTCCAGGATAAGCAAAGAACTCAGAAAGAAGAACAAATCAGGAACTACCAAACCTCAAAATCTAATACACAGCCACAGTCAAATAGCCTGCATGGGTATAATGATAGAGTCATACGGAACAGGATACAAAACCCAGAAGTAAAAGCATCCACCTTCAGCTGACCAATTTTCAACAAAGGACCAAAAGCTCTAAATAGGAAAGTGACATGCTCTGCAACCAGCAGTGCTGGGAAAATGGGTCTCTATCCACAGAAGAATGAAGCCGGACCCATACCCTGCCCCACACATGAAACAAACTCACGATGGATTAGAGACCTAACTGTAAACCTGGGGGCTATACGGGTCATCAATGGGAAAATGAGGGAAAATGTAAGTACCTATTTCAGGGCATACACAGACTACCAAATATAATAAAGGAAGTACAAGCAATGGCAGACCAAATAGATCATGCAACCTGTGAAAAGTAAAACACTTATGCCCATTAAGAGACTTCATCAGAAGAGTAATACAAGAGCCCACAGATTGGGGATAAAAAAATCTTTAGCATGACTTAATAGACAAGGGATTAATTACTAAAATCTATAGAACTTGGCAGAATCTTAACAACAACAAAAATCCCCATATATAAGCCACAAATAACCCAAAGGTGGGTGAACAACATGAATAGATAATTCACAAAGGCTAACAAACACATATGGAAATGTTCCTGATCACCAGCCATGTAGGAGATGCAAATCAATCACAACGATGGATCAGTTCAAAAAGAACAGACAACCGCAAATGCCAGAGAGGATGTGGAGATATTGCAACTCTTAGACACTGTCAGTGGGCTTGTAAAATGAGCACAACTCTGGTGGGAAGCAGTCTGGTGAGACTCAAGACAACTGAGAATAGAACTACCACGCAACCCAGCAATACCTTTGATGGGCATCTGCTCCAAAGAAGAGACAGAACACGAACAGGCCTATTCCCTTTCCTGTTCATTGCAGCACATTTCACAATAGCACGGCGCTTGAAACAGTCTAAATGCCTCTCAGAAGAAGAATGGATAAAGAAACTCTGGTATATGCACACAACGTATCCCTAAAAATCATCAATAAAACACATGACATGGATGGAGCTGGAAACCATTCTGGTGAGTGAAGTTAGTCCATCACAGAAGGATAAATACTGTTGGAGTCCACCACTGTAAGGATAAACCCCAACCTAAGAGCCCACGTCTGCTCTCGGGTCATATCATCCGATCTGATCTTTCAAGCAACAAAATAGCCTGCCTAGTACCAGTGAGCCATACCAAACACAACTCAAGTAGAGAGAAAGTGTTTTGAGAATGATGATGGCAACAAACGTATAAATGTGCTTGACACAATAGATGCATGTATGGATTGTGATAAGCATTGCAAGAGCCCCCAATAAAATGATTAAAAAACAAAACAAACGCAACTCACACCATCAAGCCAATGTTGACTCATAGCAACCCTATAGGACAAGGTAGAACTGTGCCTGTGAGATTCTAAGACTGTACCTCTTTTTGGGAATAGAGAGCTCAGTCTTTCTTTTGAGGAATGGCTGGTAGTTACAAACTACTGATCTTGCTGTTAGCAGCCCGAACCATAACTACCACACCCCACCAGGATTCCTGTGTGTGTGTGTGAATTAAAAGGTATGGTACTCAAGAAATGTGCAATATACACATATACACCCTAAGAGGCATTTTTTTGTAAGTGCTTATGTGTTGGGTTTTTTTCCCCCTTATTACATGTTACTGTCAAAAAATAATTTGAATAGTCTACACACAAAAGTACCTCCTGGATGGAGGGAGCAATTGGCAAACGTACATGATATTTGTGTAAAAATACTTTATTAGTAAATGGTATTAAATGATATATGTGATATATATATATGAACTTTATTATGAATTTTCTATTGTAAAGATCCTGGTAAGTATTTTGGACCCACCAAATAATCTAGAAAAATTTCTTCTTCTGAAGGGTCTGAATTTGATTAAATTTGCAAGATCTCTTTGCCACATAATGTAACATATTCACGGGTGCCAACGTCAGAATGCAGTCACCTTTGGGGATCCATTCTTCTTTCCTAGAATTGCTTACATGGCAAACCATAACAACAATGACCCAAACCCACTGTCGCCAAGGTGATTGGGTCTCAGAGACCCTGTAAGGACAGAGTAGAACTGCATCTGTGGGTTTTCCTGGATGTTAATCTTAGCAAGGGACAGACAGCCCTGTCTTTCTTCCAGGGAGTGGCTGTTGGGTTTGAACTTCTGTCCTTGAGATAAGCAGTCTCTTAGCCCAATATGCCACCAGGGCTCCATGCTTACAATTAGGAGGTCTTTAAACGATAATTGAGATACAAAATAATATGTATGATGATAGAAGTGTCACCAGCTGTAGCACTGCAAGGGAAGTAACCCGCTGGCTCAGATCAAGGGTGAGACAGGAACAGTGGCTAAAAGTCAGAATTATTCTTGACATAACCACATGGCTTTTATCACTTTTCATCTAGGTTTTGAGGCTCTGGGATATTCAACACCAGCTGTCCATCCAGAGGGTAGCTTGCTCTTTCCCCAAAAGTCAGGACTTCAGATGCCTCTTCCACTTGGATGAAACTCACGGACGCCTTTTCATCTCATTTAACAACCAGCTAGCTGTGTTGGCCATGAAAAATGAAGCCAACAGGAGGGTGAAAAGCCATGAGCGAGCAGTCACTTGTGTCCTTTACAATTCCACCCAGAAGCAGGTAATGGTGCTTTTCTGACGCTCTCCTGCTCCCCACCCTCACCCCGCCCCCATCCCAACATCCTGTTTCCCCAACAGCTTGTTTCTTCAACTCCGTCTAAGTAAAATTGAAAACAGCTACAGAAAACAATGTGGGAAAGAGATGATTTATTAGTCATGCGCTTTTCTACAATAATGTATGCCCACGTGAGTTTGAAGAGTGATTTCATTTCCAAGCAGTGCTGATAGCGTTAGAGGGAATTGCAGTATTCCAGCTACAATGAGCACCCCAGGCGGCGGGAGCGAGCTTATCTTTGTTACCAACTAGTTGGGGTCTTGATGCCAAATGCAAGTGAACCTGGTTATAAAATATCTCTTTTATGAACACCATCCTCCTGCATCTCTGTGGAAAGTTCTGAAATATGCATGAAACGTAATTAGCAGAAATCCATTTGCCGGCATATTTTACACCAGTGGCTCACAGTGGCAGCCCAGAATGTATTCATAATAAAATGGTTCAGTTAAATGTGATGCCACTTGGTATGCAGTGTGAGTGTTGTTTTCCTCCCCGCCACTTGAACGATGCTCGGCAGCCCCTGCTTATGGAAGGACTACCTGCATCTCAATGAAGAGGCCTGACTTCTCGGGAACAGAGATGCCACACAGACCACCCTGTCCGACAGGACTGGGAGGACCTGCCAGGGAGGTCACCAGAGTGTGGTGCCGGCCAGCCTGTGGGTGTCATGGGGAGAGCAGGCACCACCATCCGAGGTCAGTCTGCTACAATGATCTCTTCAGGCCTGATAGTAACAGAGCAACGGGAGCCCAACAAAAGCAAGAATCCAGCTTGTGGCCAATTAAGCAACCAATCCAACCCATTCTTTCCTCTGCTTCAGCAGAAGCGACAGCATTCACACGACATGAGGATTTCAGATTCTGCACAAGCAGTGGAGGGCTTCTCTGTTAGTAATGAGTAGTGTCATGTCACTACTTGAAACACTCTTGCTAGGAGATTAAAACAAAACCCCAAATCCTTTACAAAACAATCCATTTTGTGTTCTGTCTGCAGAAACACTCTTTTGTTTGTGTTTTACCAAGTTTTATGAAGGCAACCAGTTCATTTGACTCCCTGGTGGCCACTGAGAGATGTCTGTGTTTCCAGGAGAGCATTTTGCTAATTGCGATCTGCGAAGTTTAAAAAGCTATGCTTGTGCCTAGCTGCGAAGACGCTGTGTTGCCAGGCCCTACGATGAGCACTATTCCACGAGGCATTCAGGAGATAGGACACAATGAAAGTGTGTCATCCCCCATTTGGTTATGAAGACAAAGCTAAGGTTTACAAAGTGCATTTAAGTTGTAGGCATCAACAGCATGTTCACATATGGTATGTGACATACGAAGCATCCCTATATAATTGAGTTAGGTATGCACAGCTCTGCTTATTGTTTTTAAGTGTAAATAATTAAAAGCACTAATAAATCTAATAGATACGTTTCTTAAATACTGGATGCTAAGCTTCAAGAAACACCTTACCATTGAATCAGATTTATAATCATAAAATTATAAGACAGGAAACTATAAAGAAAAAGTCAGGTAGAACGTTTATCATCTCAGAGTAATTAGCAAAACAACATAGTTTTAAACAACCACCAGGTGCCAGGAATAGGAAATTCAAAAAGTAGTAAACTATAGTTGCTTCTCTCCAATGCTGCAGGAGACTCTGAGTTTCCTAAGGGCAGGGTCCAGCTTCTGTTTCCAATACTTCTGGCAAAGCACACAGCAGGTGCTCATTACGTGAGGTTGGACTGAAGTAAGGGGAGGCAAACCCATTGTGGTGGTGTGCTATCCATTCAACTGTAACTCCAAGTGATCCTACAAGTCAGGGAGAACTACCTAATTGGGTTACCATGGTTGCTATACCTGGGTTCAAACCATTGACTTTGCTTAGCAGCTAACATTTAACCATTAAGTCACCCATGACTAAAAACCCCACTGCCATCGAGTTGATTCTGACTGATAGTGACCCTGATGTACTGGGTTTCTGTGACTGTAATTTTTAAAAATAATTTTATTGGGGGCTTGTAAAATTCCCATTGTGTCAAGCACATATGTACATTAGTTTCCATCATCATTCTCAAAACACTTGCCTTCCATCTGAGCCCTTAATATCGGCTGCCCATTTTCCCCCTCCC
Organism: Echinops telfairi; assembly: GCF_000313985.2. Taxonomy (NCBI): domain Eukaryota; kingdom Metazoa; phylum Chordata; class Mammalia; order Afrosoricida; family Tenrecidae; genus Echinops; species Echinops telfairi. The sequence goes on along the minus strand of NW_022111320.1, from coordinate 13,864,675 downwards.
TCCTCACCCCCTTCCCTCATGAACCCTTCATAATTCACAAATTATTATTATTTTGTCATATGTTACATTGTCTGATGACTCCCTGGCCCTTTCTCTGCTGTCCATCCCCCAGGGAGGGAGGTTCCCCCTTTCTACCCCACATTCCCTCCACCCTCCAGGCATTGCCACTCTCACCACTAGTCC
>NW_022111320.1:13858294-13863928 GCF_000313985.2 Echinops telfairi | reverse complement strand
TGGTCAGACAGGCTGGTGTGCTTTTTCCATGTGGGCTTTGATACTTCTCAGCTAGATGGCTGCTAGTTTATCTTCATGCCTTTAAAACTGTAGGCGCTATATCTTTTGATAGCCAGGCACCTTCACCTTTCTTCACCACATTTGCTTATGCACACATTTTTTCTTCAGCAATCATGTCGGGAAGGTGCATCATGGAATGCCAATTTAATAGAACACCGTGTTCTTGCATTGAGTAGGTGCTTGAGTGGAGGCCCAATGTCCATCTTCTGCCTTAATTCTAAACCTATAAATATATGCATGTACATCTGTTTCCCCACACTCTTATATAAATATATTTACATATGTACATTCCAGTCTTTAAACCTTATAAATACCCTTTGTCGCCTAATTCTTTCCTCTGTTTCCTTTTACATTCCTCTTGTCCCACTATCATGCTCAGCCTTCATTTGGGTTTCAGTAATTTCTCTCCATTACATTGCCCTTGCTGAAGCCCTACCAGGCCTCTCACACCCTCTTTGCCACTGATTTTGGGTCACAAGAAGAAAACCCATCTTTTACCCTCGGAAAAGTGCTGGTTTCAAGCTCCTGACTTTTGGGTTAGCAGCCCATTGTGTAAACCACTATGCCACCAGTGCTTCTAGTGCTCAGGAATAAGAGGAAATGAAGTGGGTGCAAATGGAAAATGTTATTTATGGAAAATGATTACTTCTGCCTAGGGCTGGGTAGGGTGGGTGACATTTTGGAGCCGCCTGCAAAGCAAGAGTGAGAATCTCTAGAAGGGAATAGACACATGAGAGAATACAAAGATGTTCAAACACTTAAAATGTATTTATAAGAGTGTTCATTTTGGTGTAGCTAGTTTGTGGAGTACTTAACAATCACTGTGGGAGCTGATGCAGTAACTGGAGCTTTCAGCAGGTAGTAAAAGCTATTGACGTGTACTGAAGTGTGGGCATGGAAAAGTAAAGCATAGACTTAAAACAGCAATATTTCAAGTGTGTCTGAGGACCCCAGGAGACTTAGACCACTCGGGGATCAACCTATTTTCATCAAATACTGACTCATTTCTTGCCTTCCTTAATGGACGTAGAGTGGAATTTTCTGGAGGCTACCTGATGTGCGATGGCACTAGTGCCACGAGCACTAATGGAACATGTGCTTGCATATTCTTGTTTTAATCATTGATCAGTTTACATGCATAATCTAGCAAATACTGTGCTATATACACACTTTTATCTCTCTATCCAAAGAGTGAAAGAGAGAGGCCTGTGATGCTGTCTAATAAACATTGTATTGCCAACTGAAAGGTCAGCAGTTCACAACCACCACGGGAGAGAAACGAAGATAACACCCCCCCCCACACACACACACGCAAACACACACAGACGTGCACACATCAATGAAAGCTGTTTGAATTCTTCATTAATTTTTTAGAATTTAAAAAGATGCTGGTGGCCAAGGTTTTGAGAACTGCAGTGTAGAAATCAACACAAATCAAAGAAGATAGCAAAGAAGTCAGCCCCCATCACATGCATTATGAAAGATTCAAGGCAGTCAGGAGAGTGGGGAAGCTTTAGCGTAGAAAAAGAGAAGGCTTAGGGATGCCTTGATGGAAGGTTCTTGGCATGCCGAGGCGGAGGGTGGGCTAACTACAAGTGGGGCATGCAAAATGATTGATTCCCAATTCAGACTCAAGATATGTTGGGGACGTGGTGGGGACAGTAATGAAAATAACACTGACTTCTCCAGTATGCCTTGTCAGGGCTGGCTTCTTGGGAGCAGTCCTCTGCCGACCACAGCCAGCCCTAGGAAAGTTCTCCCAGCTCTCTCACTCCTCTTGACTATTGCTGCTTCATGACATCTCCTTTTCTGTTCAATGCCATGGTAGTCCTCAGTTTTTATTTTAATCAGGTGCCAAACAAAAACAATTGCTATGAAGACCTGGAGAGGAGGCACCTAGAATCACAGCTTGTCCCTGGCTTGCTCCGCCTCAGCAATGTTTCTTGACATGAAGACATTGTTTATCTTTTTCCTCTTTCCCTTAGCCATTGCAGGTGTTCTTACAGAGTGGTCCCAAGGCTCAGCTCCTGTCCTCTCACCTCCCCTGTCATCTCCAGGGACCTTTCAGCCACACCAGTCTCCTCTCTATGCATCAGACACGTAACTAATGGTTTCACTAGCTTCACATTTTAACTGAGTTCTTATTTTTCTCTCTTCCTCTCTTTTTGGTGTCAGGAAAGATCCTTGCCTTCCATTTTCACATCTTCCCACAGCTCCAAACACTTTCCTGAGCAGAAAGTGAATGTCAACCGCTTGATGTAGGCAGTGACTGCTATTTCTCATCTCAGTTCAATAGCAACCCTTGCTTTTCCAGTTGGCTCTGGCTCCTTGGTTATCTGGCATGGTGTCCATTTTGGAGATTTTCCCTTTGAATTTAATGAACATCCTGCCTTCTGTTGTTGCCATTTCAACATGGTGCCTGCTTATCATGATCATTTCTTTCTGTCTGGGCTTCCTGGGGGCCTAACCTAATCCCTTTAGAAAGCAATGAGCCACATTTCTGTGATTTTTCTCTATCTCCCTGCTTTTTGGTACCCTCACATCCTAATCAAAGACACTGGTATTCAGCTATAAAGCCTTCTCGAAGGAGCCACATGCTTTATTGTACATGGCAAAGCTTGCCTGCACAGCGCAGTTAGAGCATCCTGGGCCAGATGGAGGAGTTCCTGGAATGCATGTTTTGAAAGAATTAAAGTTAACTCAAGTAACACTGATGCAGTTCTAATAAACTGTCTTTGCCCTGAGTTTTAAAATGCACCCCTTTAAAAAACACTCCTGAATGTTAAGAAACTTAACAACCAACAACAACAACAAAGTATTTCTAGGTTTCATATCAATTGGAATAAGATAAAATTGCTGAATTATCATTTTGGTTCTCATCCTCATAATGTAAGTTTATATGGTGTTCTAAGATTGCTAAGGATTCAGTTTGATTTCATATCTTGGATACATTTATATTCATGTGAGATATTCAAGCATCAGCAGATTTTGACAGACTAAATTACATTCACCATTTTTATTGTTGAAGTAACTTTAATATTTTCTTAAAACATTAAATGTAAAATAGCATAAGCTTATTGTGAGAAATTAAAAAAAATACAGTAAAGCTTGAATAAGGAACATTGTTGAAATAGCATCAAGGGTTTTTAAAAAATTATTATTTAAATTTTTTTATTGGAAGCTCTTACAGGTCTCATAACATTCCATAGTTCACTGAAATCCAGCAGTATTGTACAATTGCTAACATATTCAGTTTCAAAGCATTTTCTTTCTTCTTGAACTCTTTTATATCAGTTTCCCTTTATCTCCTCCCTCCATAACGCTACACCCCACCCCCACCTGGGAACTCTTATTTATTTATTTTCCCTATAATAGTTCTTTTCCCCTTTATCTTACACAATACAATATACCCATTCACATACAATTTTGTTGTTTGATCCCATAGAGTGGGGTTATACAGCCATCAATTCTATCAGTTCCCCATTCCCTTTTCCTCACCCACCCCCACCTTCCTGTACCCTCAGGGAACCATTACTCCTGTTACTGTTTTTTCAAGGTGTTCTTAACATCTCCCTGTGCACAAACTGTTTTACTTAAAAATGACTCTGTCACTTACAATATATTGAAATCTGTTTCCTTTCACCCAAAGCTAGGTAGGTCTCCTTTACTACTACTTTTTAAAGGCTATACAACTTCTCAAGGTATGTATCTATGATAATTTATTGCTCTATTTTTCTTGAACTCTATTTTATTTTTTACATAAATGTACCCAGACATGCTTTTTGGGTACATAAATATAATGACTTCATGATTTGATCTTTTAAGAGTGAATCATTGGGAATGGTATTTTAGGGAACACATATTATATAATTAATATATATTTCATAGTTATGTGATTATATTATAGACAATATAATCGATTATACAATAACTAGGAACATGTCATATATTGTATATATAATATGTAAAGCATAGAAATAAATACATATAGTTATATAATTAAAGGGAACACATATTAAATAATTTGATACATGTTTCCAAATTGCCTTCTGGAATCTTACATTTTAACCCGCCTGTATGAACACATATACTGAGCATGCACACGGCTTCCGAGAAGGTGGCTGCATGCTTTATGAGTACTCCCGGGCACCGTGCGTGGGCTTCTCTTAATCCCACAATGGCACTTTGCAGATTGAAGGCCAGCTCTTCTCCATTTTCAGGAAATGCCAAAACATTCATTTAAAATGGGGGAGGGTAAAACCTGTCCTCTTCCTTGCATACCATTCATTTTGGAATGAAGGTATTTACAATTCCAATAATTCAGCGGGTATTTCCCTAGACAATTATAGAATCTGTGCAAAGAGACGTAGACAGACTGGAGGGAAATTTATTTCCAACTTCTAAGATTCCTCTGTAGCCCTTGTATTGAGGTCAAAATCAATGCATTTCTCTTTTGACAAAACTAGACGGGGGCTAACGAAAACTTTCACTTTGCCTGCCCTGTGGCTGGCCCCGAGATGCTGCTGAGCTTCTCATAGACTGGATGTTCTTCACAGACCTATCAAAACTTCTGTGGGTTACATGTCAGTCCTGAGACTGTGTGCCCTGGTCACTTCATGGAGACATGGGAAATGCCCCAGTCTTACAGTGTCCACCAACACACTCACATGCTATAGAATTCAAAAGCATATATTTTTTATTCCCAAATCCTTCGGTGTTTCAGACAGGTAAATCCTCAGCTATTAGCTGAGAGTTTGGTATTTCAAATCCACCAGAAATGTGTGGAATCAAAATATGATATGGTGATATGCTTCTGAAAGGTCACCATTTTGAAATCCTTGTACAGCTGTTTTACTCTACAGGATGGGGCCCCATGAGTCAGAATCAACTTGGTAGAACAAACAGAAAGTTCTCTGGAAATACCCGCTCTTCTGAGTTCAAGGAAGGCAGGGAAGACTTTCAAGAGCAGAGAGGTCTAACACTGAAGATTGTAGTGACAGTTTAATGTAATTCCAAATGAGTGATTATGATAGATTTCTTGAAGGGCAGCAGATGCTTATGGAGATTATAATGGAGTTTTAAGGCTCTTGAGATCTGCAATGGTGGGAAAAAGACCAGGTACTTCCTGCCAAGGGAATTGTTTTCCATCCTGATAAGGTGTCTTTTCATCCTTGGAGGGTATAAAGGTTGTTGTGCTGTTGTGGTTGTTAAGTACCATTGAGTAGATTCTGAGTCATAATCACCCTATGTACCACAGAACAAAGTACTGCCCAGTTCTGCACTCTACCCACAGTTGTCGAACCTCTTAGTGCAGGCATTGTGTCAATGGATCTCTTAAAAGATATTCCCAATTCCCACTGACCCTCCACTTTACCAAGCAGGATGCCTTTCTCTAAGACAGGGGTGCTCACACTTTTCCAGCATGTGAGCTACTTATAAAGTGATCAAGTCAAAATGATCTACCAACAACAAAAATGCAAAACATATATTTTATTTATTTATTACATTTATTCATAAATGCATTGAGAATTCTTCATATGCACAATGTATGTGTATGTACCTTGCATAACCGCA
>NW_022111320.1:13854123-13858112 GCF_000313985.2 Echinops telfairi | reverse complement strand
GAAGAATGCAGTCAAGGAGGTAGCACATGTTCTCATGTTTGGTACTTTCCCTCTGCGAGTAAGTTCCAGAACTGTTCATGTGCTCTGGACTTCAGCTGAATGTCTGCTTGTAGTGTCAAAATCTCGCATTCTGAATGAAAGTGTCTTATTACTTGGTCCAGCTCCCCAACTCATTTTAATACCCTTTCTTACGTTTAAGAGAAAAACCTAGGTCTAAAAATTGGCGATAACTTAGCATGTCAGTTTTGCTGCACTCAGCGCAGTTATTTGCGCATGCATTTGACACTTAAGGTTGCATCTGATTGGCTGCGCTTTATATCAATTAAGTGATAATAGGCTTTACGTCTATTTTTTTTAATGCCTTGCGATCTACCCACACTACATTTGCGATCGACTAATAGATCGTGATCGATGTATTGAGCTCCCCTGTTCTAAGGGCTAGTCTCTTCTGATAGCATATCCAAAATAGGTGAAATGAAGTTTAGCCCTCTTGTTTCTAAGGAGATAATGGCTGTATTTTCTCCAAAACAGATTTGTATGCTTTTTTAGCATCCCATGGTGCTTTGGATCATCTCCACCAGAACCATAGTTAAAACGCATCAATTTTTCTCTAGACTTCGTTGTTCATTGTACCATTTTCAAACACATATAAAGCAATTGAAAATACCATATCTTGAGTCAGGTGCACTTAAACCTCAAAGTGATAGCTTTGCTTTTGAACATCTTAAGAGGTCTTCTGCAGCAGGTCTTTGCTACGGAAGGTGGATGTATTGTCTGTGTAAGTGACAATTTTTTACCAGAAAATTTACCAGAAAATTTTTTACCTCTCCCAATTTCAAGCCACACAGCATTCCCTTTTCTGTTCATACAACTACTTCTTGATTCCTCATGAGCACAGTGATGTGTTCTGGGAGACTCATTCTTCTCATCCATTGTTTGCTAAGATCCACACAGTCAAATACCTCTGCAGAGTCAATAAAATGCAAACATCTTTTTGGTATTCTTTCTGTCAAGATCCATCTGATACCAACAATAATATCTCATATTCCATGGCCTTTTCTGAATTCAGCTTTAATTTCTGGAAGTTCCCTATCAAAGCTGTACCTGCTTTTGAATTACCTTCAACAGTTCTATTTGCATGCCATATTATCATTAGATAACTCTAGCATTTTGCTGGGTAGCATTTCTTTGGAATGGGCACAAAATTGGATCTCTTTTATTCAATTGGCAAGGTAACTTTCTTCCAAATTTCTTGGCATGGACTAGTGAATACTTCCAGTGCTACATCATTTGTTGAAACATTTCGTTGCTATTGGGTCAACTTTGTAGCTCTATTTTTTATTTATTTTTTTGCTAATTCATTTAGTGTAGCTTGGAATCATCCATCAACACACTGTGGTTGACTGTTGACCAGTTCTTTTTGGTACAGTGACTCTGTTTTCCTTCCATCTTCTTTTGATGTTTCCTACATCATTCAATATTTTCCTTATAGAATGCTTCACCATTGCAACTCTAGACTTGAGTATTTGCTTCAGTTCCTTCCACTTGCGATATGCTATGTCTTCTTCTCTTTTGGTTTTCTGAAACATTTCATTACAATATTTTATTTTGCTTGAGTTGTCTTTTGAAATATACTATTCAGTTTGTTTCTTCCATTTGATTTTGGCTATTCTATGATCAAAAGCAACTTTCAGAGTCTCTCCTGATATAAACTTAATCTTTTTTCTTTCTTTCTTATCTTTTTACTGGTATTTTGCCTAATTCATGTCTATTGCTCTTATGTCATCTTACAACTTCTCTAGTCTTTGTTCATTAGTGTTCAATATATCAAATGTGTTCTTTAAATGGTTTTAAAATCAGGACATATATGTACTGTTGTATTTTGGCTCTCCTGGACTGGTTTTAATGTTCTTCATCTTCAACCTAAACTTACATTGTTAGCCCTTGACTTTATTTTGGCTGATGATATTCAGGTTCTTCAAATTTTTTCCCACAGATGTATAGTCATTTTGATTCCTCTGCATTATAACTGTCAAGGTCCATGCTGATAAAAAGTTATTTGCAATGAAGAAGTCCTTGGGATTGTAAAACTGTATCATGCAGTAACTAACTTTTATCACCAAGGCTATATTTTTACTACATGTCCTTCTTCTTTGATTCCAACTTTCATATTCCAATCACCACAAATTACCAATGCTGTGTTAGGCCAGGTAGACCAGATAAATAAATTCATAGACACTCATATGTGTATAAGAAAGAGGTTTATATACAAGAGCAGTTGAATATTGAGAAAACATCCCAGCTCAGCCCAGATTAAGCTCATAAATCCAATATTAGCCCTTATGTTCTATACCAATCTATAACATCCTCTTCAGACTCATGAAATACATGCAATGATGCCAAATGCAAGAAGTTCACAGGTCAGTGGGGTGGAAGTCTTGTGGATCCAGTGGCATTGTAAGCATCTCAGCACTTGCAGCGTTTTCTACATGGCTTCTCGTCTCCAGAGGTCTGGTTGCATCAGGACAGGTACATGTGGCTTCTCCAGCTCCCAGGGAATTGTGCTATGTGTCTTGTCAGTAAAGCATCTCCAAGGGAGTGAGCAGAGAGAGACAGTGTCTCCCGTCTTCAAGGAAGAAGATACAGGACTTTCCAGAATTCTCAGGGGAAGGTCATGCCCACTCAGAGGCCTCATTGACTATGATCCGATTGACAGACTAGACTCCATCCCTTCACTCTTAATCGTTTCAAGTCCCAAATTGACACCAGAGTATGTAACTCCCACAATTGCCTATTCATTGCATGTTCAATCAATTTTAGGCTAAAAAAAGTTGGTGGAATTCTTCGATTTTCTTATCAATGCTATTGACCACTTTGAGTCATACAAGCATTTGGCTTGCTATGTGGGGAAGACAAATCAAAAGCAATGTCACTACAACATTTCAAGATGTATTCAGAAATAGAATACTGTCTGTATTAGGACAATATCTATATGCCTATGAAGAAGACCAGTTAACTCCACAGCAACATTTCAAGATGTATTCAGAAATAGAATACTGTCTGTATTAGGACAATATCTATATGCCTATGAAGAAGACCAGTTAACTCCAACTTTGCATCAATCACTAAAGAGGTAAAAGGTTTCTACGAACTCCTTCAGTCTGAAATTGATCAAGTTTGCAGTCAATATGCATCGATAGTAACAATATTAAAGTTGGAAACAAAGAGGAAAGATTGGTAGTTGAAAACATGACCTTGGTGATAGAAATAAATTTGGATATTGCATGATAGAACTTTGCAACCTAAAGGACTTCACTGAAGATACCTTTATTAAACCACAGAAACAGAAACTAACCATGTGAACTTCACCAACTGGAAATACATAGGGATCAAACTGACTACATTTGTAGGTAATGGTGATGGAGAAGCTTTGTATCATCATCCAAAAAAAGGGCAGAGATTGACTGTGGAACAGTCATGTGCAAGTTCAGGCTAAAACAAGAAAACTTAAACAAATCCAAACCAAAACCACATTCACTGCCATGAAGTCCATTTTGGTTCATAGCGATTCTATAGGAAAAAGCTGAACTGCTCCATGGATTTTGGATAATATAAATCTTTACAGAAGTAGAAAGCTTCTTCTCACTTGAATTTAGAGACCGTCTCAACAGCAGAATTGATGCATTGGGCAATAATGACTGAAGACTAAGTGTGTTGTGGGATGACATCAAAACATCATACAGGCACACTCCTACTCTGCCTCCCACACATGTTCAGTCTGTTTATTCATGCATCTACTCAGAGATTACAGTTTTTGAAGCCTCCTTCTTATTTTATTTTTCCTTATCCTTCACCCACATTGACATTTGTTTATGTTCTGGTCAAAGACTCTTCTTCCCACTCCCTCTTACCATCAAGGAATGTTCCTTTTAATATGAAAACTTTTTCTTGAATTTTACACTAGTGGTCCCATACAATATTTGTTCTTT
>NW_022111320.1:13848732-13850680 GCF_000313985.2 Echinops telfairi | reverse complement strand
AAATTAGGTATAGCTTTATCTAACTTCAAATATCTGTCTTAGCATATAGTACATAGTGTGCCTTTCTATGTATAAAAAGCATTAAATAAACTGTCAGATGCACTAACATATCTTTGAAATAACAATGCCGTAATAATAAGTATTATGTTTTGATGCACATCACAAAGCAGCACCCATTTGTTACTATGAACTATTGTATGTACTTCATATTTTTTAAATAGGCTTGCCAGGCATTGATTTTTTTAGTCAAGGGTTTTGCCTAAGTCGAACATTCATAATTCATAACTGCCTGTAGCTACCTTGTAGCACTTTTGTAGGACAAGGATTTTGTACATAAAAAAAACCACACAAAGTAGAGGTAGCTGAAGAGGAGTTAAAAAACTATCAGTCCTCCCTCCCCCATAAAGGTTGTGGTGATATATTAAGACCTTGCTCCCAGGAGTTTATAAAAGCACTGTGCAAAGACTAAGTGAGCCCTGGAGATGTCGTTGGGCGTCTAACTGCAAGGTCAGCAGTTTGAAACCACCACGGTGGGAGAAAGATGGGGCTTTCTGCTCCAGTGAAGAGTTACAGTCTTGGGAACCCACAGAGGCAGTGCCACCCTGTCCTTCAGGGTTGCTATGAGTTGGCATCTTCTTGAAGGCAGTGAGTGAGTGAGTGAGTGAGTGAGTACAAAGACTTACCTCGAAGGTCATTGCCTGCCATGTTTCTCACCAATTCCCTAATTGGTCCAAAGGAGGTGAAATAAAACAAAAAAGACTTTGTTCTTTAGCTACCTGTAGGAGGCCAGAAGTATCCAAGCTCAGAGTTTGTCTGATTTCTAGGAGCAGGTTGAGTTAAAAAGGTAACATTACCACAGGTATTGACGTTGAACATGTACAAACATGACCTGTGTTTTCACTATCCTGCTAACTCTCTGTCCCGTGGTGTGGTTTTTGTTTGCTATTGTGAGTATTGGTAGTTCAAACCCACCAAGCACCACTTAGAAGAGAGCTGAGGCTGTCTGCTCCCATAAAGATTTATAGCCTTGAGAACCCTAGACAGGGTCACTGATTCGGAATCAACTCAATGGCAATGGAGCCCTGATGAAAAGTAGACTGCAAACCTGAAAGTCCAGAGTTCTCATTTATCAGCTGTTCCAACAAGGATGAGGACGTTCTGCGTCCACGCAGACTGATGAGGTTAGAAAACCCGGGGGGAAGTGCTGCTTCGTACAAAACGGTTGCGTTGAGGAGGATCTGACTTTACAGCAATGATGTTGTGGAAACATGACCTTTTACCTCCTTCACTGATGCATGAATGTTGACCAAGGAATAAAAGCTAATCGCAACCTAAAGACGTGAATCGTAATCTTTCTACAAGAAAGGAGAAAGAGCAGGATGTTTATTGATAACCTTGAATACCCGGGGATGTGGCCTTACGCTCACATGCAGTCGTGGTGTTTGGCTGCCCAGCTCCATTCTCACTGCCTGCTGTGCATGTTTCACTGCCGTGTCTCTGGAGCCGAGAATCACTGTCTTATAGAGTGTGTGTTGTGGCATGAACATAAGAAAGTAATTAGAAGGAATGAATTTCCATGTAATCTAAGAAGAGAAGGAATCTGATAAGCAAGTTTATAAATGGCGGGGTTTACTGACTTAAAATAGTCGAGTCTTTTGTCTACGGTGCAGTGGATTAAGTGTTGGGTTGCTAACTGAAAGTCTGGTGGTTCAAACCATTCAACCCCTCCTCAGAAGGAAGAAGAGGCTGTCTGGCTGAGTGGAGATTTACAGTCTCTGAAACCCTACAGAGCAGTTCTACACTATCTTCCAGGCCTCCTGTGAAATGGAATCTACTGGACAGTAGTGGGTTTGGTGGAGGGTTTTGTCTGTACCAGAACTCTGAGATCTGTTTTTCTCCTTGCCTTCCTACTTAGTGAGATGTAACTTGCGGAGATTGGATACAAAAC
>NW_022111320.1:13846541-13848019 GCF_000313985.2 Echinops telfairi | reverse complement strand
ATCTTGTCCTAGTGAGAGTAGACTGGGTTTACGTTGGTTTTGTTTGGGACATACTAAGCCCTTGTTTTTAAACATGTTTCTTTCCTGAAGACTATACTTCAAGGTGTCTTGCTATTAAATGAAATCCTACTGGTTGTTGTCATTATTGCTATGGATTTTGTGAGAAAAATTTTTAATGAGCAGGAAAAAGTGATGAAAACTGCTGGGTAGGTATTTTGAGGTGAGGTCATGTGGGGAGAGGAGGCAGTGTGAACATTCTTAATCCTGTTTGAATATCTACTTTCAATAAAATGGTGGAGCAGATGCTTAGAAGCATTGTAATATGCCGGGTGCCTCTCTCTGAACAAGGAAGCATGTTTCTTTAAGGGTGGGCTTGATTTACTTTGATTTGCTCTTGCTTTTACAAGCGAACATCCATCTTTTAGTGTTGAAAATTCCTAGTACACAGTAGCTCAGTTCATCAAGTCCACTCTAATTCATAACAACCCTACAGGTTTCCAAGGCTATAAATCTGTATGGGAACAGGCAGCTTCAGCTTTCTCCCAAGGAGCTTCTGGTGGGTTTGAACTTCCTACCCTGAAGCTAGCAGTCCAACACTTACTCGACAGAGCTGCCAGGGCTTCTTTTAGGTGTTCGATAAAGGCTTTTAAAATCAAAATAATGAAAATCCTTTGCCACATTTAACATTTTCCTAAAGGACCATTGAGAAACTTCAGTAATGATTAGAAACTTACATTTTCATGGTTTTGCCTTTAAGGAATATAACTCTAAGCCTAAATTCATAGGAGAAATTCACAAGTATGAAGTAATTTGAAATTTTGGTGTATATCCAAAATCAGGTTTCTAAAATGTAATTTTCTAGATTTACTGTCATAGTGGGAAGAAAGTAAGATATTAAAACTTTTTCTTTAATTGCTTTGGGTTTGCAAAATAATAGCCCAAATAATTAAGTCAGCAAAATAATATTTAGCATTATGATACAAGTGAACTTTTATGGCTTTTTCCCCCCTAGCCCTCTCATTGTACTAAGTACTTTACAAATAACTTATTTAAAGCTCATAATAACAGTTTAGGGTAGTTATTACAATTCTGTCTGATGTATAGGTGAGTAAACTGATGTTTACTGAGGCTCTGTAGTATAGCCCAGGCCAGATGACTGCTTAGTAGGACATCAGGCAAAGGCAGGCCCAACACTGAACCACCATGCCTGTTGTGTAAACAAAATAAAACAGAAACATGAGTCAGGGGCATAAAATGATAATTAGAGTGTTGGGTCCCATTATCTCAAAGATAAGTCTCTTTGAAAATAATTTTAACAATGGTAATTAAGTATCTAAGTAACTCTTTACTTTGCTAAGAGAAAATGGGTAGCATAAATAAAGTATTAGGGGTGGACATTGGAGACAGGGCATGGTGCCCCAACAGGCTAGACTGGAAAACACAAGTTTTTCTTGCTTGGTATATTTTAATTTGTTCTT
>NW_022111320.1:13833128-13844960 GCF_000313985.2 Echinops telfairi | reverse complement strand
ATCATCTAGCAAATTATACTGTTTAAGATATCCTGATCTAGTATTGTAACCTCAGGGGACAACAGGGATAAAGATCATATGCTAATAAGTACTTTGTATGTGCTAAATGGTGACCCTTTGTTTTTAAATTTATTTAAATCATTTTAATTGGAGGTTCTTACAGGTGTTATAACAATCCATACATCAATTGTATCAAACACATTTGTACATATGCTGCCATCATCATTTTCAAAACATTTTCTTTCTGCTTGAGCCCTTGGTATCAGCTTCTCTTTTATTTCTCCCCCGCCCTCCCGCACCCTCGTGGACCCCTGATAAATTATAAATTATTATTATATTCATATCTTACACCATCCGCTGTCTCCCTTCACCCACACTTCTGTTGCTCATTCCCTTTGGGTGGGGGGTCAGGGGGTTTATACATCGATCAGTGTATTTGGTTCCCTGTTTCTCCCCCTTCTCCCCACAAATGTTGACCCTATTTCAACCCCTTCTCGTTTTATTTCTAGCTCATGATTGTCAAAATTTAGCATCTTTTACCTAGACTATTAAAGCAACCTCCAAATGATCTCCCCATACCCCATTTATTTCCCACACTCTTGGCAGAGGCATTTTCACATATATTTCCATGCATACTCCCACACACTTAACTTAATCTACATACCTTAACAACTTATTAAGATTGTTCTTAGTTTTATTTGAGGTGAGACTCCACTTGATGCTCAATGAAAATCTGAACTTCCCATCAGATTTACTTTATTCATGTTACTCAATATTATTTGTCATTGTTTAAAAGGGATTTCAAAAATGTATTTCCCATGTGTCTTCTGATCTTCTATCCCCATGATTTACCCCACTATTGCTCCAGTAAATGTTGAATTGCTTCCCAAGTTGGAATATATGCCCGCCACGTCCTCATCATATGAAGTCTTACGCTAGAATAAGAGCAGACGTTAGAACGTGGGTGTCACTGAGAGTCTAGGAGTCAGATCTGCTTGTATGAGCATAGGGGTACTACTTAGCTGATTAGACTCGCTTATGTCATTACCAGTATGAGGAACATGGTGCCATACTAATTTGGTAAAAAAAAAAATTTTTTAAGTTAACTAACTTGGTAACATTTTGGTAAAGATGAAATCAGATGATGCATGTGAAGGCCAGAGTACTCAGTAAATATCTTCAACCCCAAGGAGCCGTGTGATGTCGTTAGGTTCTCAGTATTTAGCTGCTACCTATGAGGGAGACAAGTCAAACCACCTGCAGCTTTGCGGAAAAATAAGGCGCTCTGCTCCCACAAAAACATACAGTCTTCAAAACCCAAAGGGGAAGTTCTACTTAATCCTATCTAGCGTCGCTAAGAGTGTGAGTTTATTCCCTGGCACTAGGAGGGTGTTTTCAATCTCAAATCAATTACCACCTTCTCTATGATTTCCAGGAACCCTAGTGGCTAGTAGTTAGGTGTCGGGCTGCCACCTGCACGTCCAATGTTTGAAACCATCGGCTGCTTCATGGGAGAAAGACTGAGCTTTGTAGTCTCAAAACAACTACAGTCTCCGAAACCCCAAGGGGGCAGTTCCCCCTTACAGGTGGTTCTTTCTTACAGGGCGGAGCTGCCCTCTCGGTGGTTTTCTTTTTTGGTTTTGTTCTGATTTGTGACTTTATGCCTCCTTCCTTACATCCATCCCCTACCCCAGTGAGTTGATTTCTGTTCTTCACAGCAGCCAGCAGACTCAGTCCTACAATTGTAGCCTTCTGAAACATTGGTCCAGCTCACAACCTAGACCAGTGATTCTTAACACAGGCTGGATAATCAAACGATGCTCTTTCAAAAATTCCTTTCTTCGTCCGATTAATACGGTCTCTGGTCAGGTAGACAGTGTTTTCAACTCCCCAGGTTATTTTATTGTTCCAGCCTACATCATTGACCCCTGGAGGCAGGGATGCCTCCTGGAAGTCTCACTGTCACCATGGAGCCTGGGACACGGTGGGTGTCCAGGAAGTATCCATAGAATGAGAAACTAGCATGATGACCAGCTAGCCACACCTTCTCATTCAATGCATTTCAAAAACCATTTGATTATGAACATGCGACTTTAAGATATAACATACTCCTAAGAAAGTTTGTGGTAGTTACATAATCTGGTGTCAATTTGGGACTTGAGAGGATTAAGAGTAAAGGGATGGAGTCCAGTCTGTCAATCAGGTCATAACCAAAGAGGCCTCTGTGTGGGCATGGCCTTCTCCTGAGAATTCTGGGAACTCCTGTATTTCTTCCTTGAAGAAGGAAGACACTTCTTTCTCTTGGCTCACTCCCTTGAAGACTCTCTGCTGATAACGCTCACTCCCTTGGAGACACTCTACTGATAAGACACATGGAACTATGCTAGTGCTCTGGGAACTGGAGAAGCCTCATGGAGACCCCTGGCAGCACTGAGGTGTTTACAACGCCACTGGATCCAAAGACTTTCTAACCACTGGCCTGTGATCGTTCTGCATTCAGCATCATTGCGTGTGTTTCATGAGTCTGAAGAGGACTTTATAAATTACTATTAGACATATGTGCTAGTATCAGATTTATGAGCTTGGACTGGACTGGGCTGAGATGCTTTCTTTGTGTACAGTTACCCTTAATATAAAACTCTCTCTTATACACATATGCGTGTCTATGAATTTATTTCTTTAGTCCACCCAGACTAACACAAATTTACATATACATAATGAGATTCAATACTTTAACAGAGAAAGAAATACTCATTGCAGTGGAGTTGATTCCACTCACAGCCACCATATAGAATAGAGTAGACCTGCCCCATACGGTTTTCAAGACTGTAAATTTTCATGGAAGCAGACTACCACGTCTTTCTCCTGTGAGCAGCAGGTGAGTTTGAACTGCTGACCTTCTGATTTGGAGCCAAGCACTTTAACCATTTTGCCACCAAATTTACAAAGAAATGTAAATTCCCCACCCCCCACCCCCAGTTTAATTATGTCTTATTGTGTTTCCTTTTCATTCTTTTGGGTTCAAAAATCATATTAGCTAGATGGTTTTAAGCTGTTTAAGTTTCTTAAAGAGTTTCCCCAAAACAAAAGCAGAAATTATCAGTGTACTTGCTACTATAAAATTTCCCATTGTCAGCCTTTTATATTTAATCCTCTCTTTTAGCATTTGTTTTGTTGCCTTCCTGGTAAAGTATTTACACAGGTTTATATTTAACCTTCCCATGTTCTCTGTTTTTTAGTGACCCATCCATAATTGTGCTTAGCTCTAACAATATTCACAGTACCTTGAAAGAAGAGAAAACAAGGGCTAATGGATTTAAAAGCAATAGCTCTAGCAATTTGTTGAAATTAACTTTCCCCCATTATGGTTGGTATGGCATCTTTCCTGAATGTTATAAAGGAAGCTGATATGTACATAAACTGTTTCATATAACAAATAGTGTCTGCACATCATGCCTAATAAAATCAAGTTTCTTATCTAAATGAGATTGATCAGTTTATTTTCAATCGGATCCGATGTCAGGATGGCCTCTGGACACCACGCTGCAGGACGGGTAAGGGAAGCTGATTCCTATCTTCTCTGATAAAGAGGCTCATGGCTTCATTACCTCCCTTCTAGCCTAGAAATTGAAGTGTTATCAGCTTAACAAAAAGAAAGAAAATATATTATGTAAACCTCTCTAACTGTTGCAGGATCTCCACAGTCAAAATGCCCAAGTGTTACACTTTTATTACAATGAAAGTGATTGAGTCCGGGATCTTGTTTAATTTCTGCACAACATTATTTTCTCATAGGTAATCAGCTCTGATACTGGGTCGACTGTTTCCTTCTGGATGATAGACACTGGGCAGAAAATCAAACAGTTTACCGGTTGCCATGGGAACGCAGAAATCAGCACCATGGCCCTAGATGCAGATAAGACGCGGCTCTTGACTGGCAGCACAGATGGGGCTGTAAAGGTGCGAACACTGAGATGCTTTCCTACCGAGATATGAGGGGGCTAAATATGGTGCGAGGAGACTCAGCTCCCGCTGTACTTGTTTTTGTCATTTTGGCCCTGTAAGAAGAGAGAGCTGAGAGCTGGGACAGATCAGAGCATTAACTAACCCAGATCATCTAATAACAAAGCTGTTAGGAAAATAAACCTCTGTGGAAAAATGAGTAAAGGATTTTTATGAAAAAATGATTTAAAATATAAACACAATGTGGCTTACTTCTTTCGAGAAGAGTCTTCCTGAGCACTAGATAAAAGACTACTTTGGGGAATATGAGGCAAATGTTTTTCATGTGCTTCAGCTAATGTCTCTAAGTTTCCTTTTTATTGGCTCATAAAATGAGAAATGAAGGCCACTAAGTGAACTTTTAAAATTTGACATAAATGTTAGAAAGTTTACCAGAAAATGAATTTCATTTAATTTCATTGTGGTTTGGGCAAAGTTTACGGAGAACATTTGGTTTCCATTCAACAATCTATACACATTTTGCTCTGACAGGGTCACTAGGCCCTCAGTGGAACAGGGCTTCCTCTCAGAGTTCCTGGTTTCCATTTGTCTCACTTTTATGCCCCTTCTGTCCTTTGGGCTTTATTTTGGGATAAACTGATCTTTTCTTCTAATATGATTGCTTATTCAGAGGAACATTATCCTCATAGGAACCCGAAATAGGTTTTCCAAGGTTGTAAATCTTTATGGGAGCAGAAAGCCTCATCTCTCAACCACAGAGCATCTGTTGGGTTTCAACTGCCAACCTTGGAGTTAGTGGTCCACACTTACCCACCAGCTCCACTAGAGGATTTTTGGGTACTTTAGAGGCCTATCTATTGTTGAGCTCAGATAGTTTCAGTTCCATAATGAAGGTTGTCCAAAGGCTAGTCTCAGAGGTTCTACAAATCTCCATTAGACCAGTGAACCTCGTCTTTTTTTATGTTCATAACATTTAGTCCACATTTTCCAACTACTTTCTATTGAGATCATGATCATCAGTTCTGTGTCCCCAGAGAGTGCAGTCTGATGTTCATTAGTTCTTTGGACCATTTTTCCCTTGAGTCTTTGATTCTTTTCACCCTTCTGTACTCCTGATGGGGAGATACGAACAAGAAAATGAAAATTGTTTATCTGATTTCATCATTTGTGCTTATGTTATATGAAGGAGAGTCATTGAAGAAAGCAAGTAACACTAAACCTAAAATCAATCTTATTTGTTATCTGTCCTAACATGTAAGGTTGCCTTGAGTTGAGTGCTAATCAAAACAGCAACCTAAAACTATCTTATATGTCCAGTTATTTATTTGTCACTGTTCTTAATTTCTTTTCCAAGAAAGGTTCTAGTTTAGTTTATAAAAGTGACACCGATTTCATGTAAAGCTAGATATTTGCTATCTGAAATGATGCCCATCTGTTCCCCTGAGTCTTAAAAGCAATGACAGTCTTTGATTGGAGATTGCTTGTGACTTTGCAGCAAAATAAGGAATTTTCCAGATTAACGAAAGGCTTTTCTTAAACATCTGCCACAATTAGGGTAAGAAAGGTATTAGATATGAGAGAATTTTTAAAAGTTTGTAGAAAAATGGAGTGAATAGTGGAATTTTCCCCATGGTGGGGGTAGGTAATGCATAAGGTGAACTGCAGGGTCGTGTAACAAAGCCATCTGGACAGGCAGGTAGCCCATCCTGAAAATTAAGGATAACTGTCTGGTTGTCATCTTTTAGTGTGATGGAAAGGCTATAGTTGATTGTAGAGCCAGAGACTCCCTGGGTATTAGAAGAGTTTAGTCTCTAAAATGGTTAATGGAATAAAGTATCCAGAGGGTATAAGCACAGAAATCTAGTTCATGAGACGATAAAAAGGTGAAAAAAGATTCTGGGAAATCCCAATTCCAATAGTTAAGGTAAAATAAAGCAAGAATAACTGGAAATGCAGTAAAACTGGAAACAGTGGCTTAAGGAATAGCCAGTAACTCATTTACCAGGCCTATAGATGGGAATGAACAGTGACTAGGGGATTAGTATGTTTCTCTTTATCCACATTTCAGGAAAAAAAATCTGATTGTAAAACCCATTACTAAAATAGTCCCAGCTAATGGAACTGATGAGATCTGTGGAAGTCAGACCTTTATTGTACCTATTTGTAATATTCATTATTTTACTTGCAATTTGTAGAATCAGGTATAAAAGAAAACAAATTGTGTTAGTTAGGGTTCTCTACAGAAACACAACTAGACCACTTATGATTATATCTCTATCTCTATATCCATCTCTAGCATCTGTAATTATACAGATATGATATATGGAGAGGTTTATACAGTGAGAAGGAATATAACAGTTAATTAGTCCACACAGCAGTACAGAAAGCTCAGTTCAGCTCAATTTTGTGGAGCAGTTAATATACTGGAAGTCTTTCAACTCACTTGGGTTGCTGGGTCCAAGGTCAAGGAAGCAGTCAGCAGAGTCCTTCCTTGGAAAAGGCAGGCAGAGTCTGCCCATAGGCAACAAGCAACAGGGTGGCCCAGCAACAGTCAGTAGCTCTGGTGCTTAGCAACGCAGGGGGATATTGAGCACAAGCAATGCAAGACAACAGGATCTACCAACCTCAAGCTCAAGAGATGTAGGCACCAGCAGCACGGTGAAGCAGGTCTCTAAGGAGCTACAAGATCCAAGGCTTGGGTTGGCTCACAGGTAGTGTAGCACACAGGTTCAGGCAGAGAACTAGCTAAAGCTGCAGCATGCTGGGCTGATCACCAAAGAGCAAGAGAGGCGTGTGGGGTGGGCCTTGCAGAACCATGTATCTCTTTGCCCTCTAATCAAACTGTAATCACACATAAGCCTAACTGTCACAAATGATATGGGGTAAGAGTATATATGCCTCTCAATGTCTCAGGTAAATCCTTGATATCTTAAAAATGAACATGACTTTAGTTGTACAGTCACTACTTTTTAAAGTGTGTGTGTCTTTATCACAGTTGCATAGGATTCTAATATCTGATAACCTTTTCTGAGGACAAGAAGGTGGCGCTATAGTGGATTACACATTGACCTGCTGATGGCAGGTCAGCAGTTTAAAGCCACCAACCACTCGAGAAGAAATCTGAGGTTGTCTTCTCCCATAAAGATTCACAGTCTCAGAAACCCTAGGGGACATTTGTATCCTGTCCTACAGGGTAAAAAAGAGTCTGAATTCGCTTGATGGCATTGGGGTTTTTGCTCAGGATACATAATCAGTGTTGAGCTGTTTTGGCCATATTCAATAAAAATAAGAATGGATGATATTTTCCAATATCATTTATAAATTAGAATCTAAAAATCAGTCTTAATGCAATCAAGATTTCAAATTATTGTCCAATTCATCATGGCTTGGATTGAGCATATAATACATATTCCAGAAGCTAAAGAAGTAAACCAGTGAAAAAGTCTCTTCCACCTCTGTTTCCTAACTCTCCCCTGGACAGTGCTGCTGCTGCTGGTTTCTTTGCATCTTTCTAGAGATGCCTTGGGAATTTTCTTTTTCTCTTTAAGATTTTCCTGTCTTGGACAGAAATAATAATACTAATAACAACAAAATAATAATGGTAGTTAGCTCTTATTGCATGCTTACTATGAACCAGGTACTGTTATAAACGCGCACACACACACACACACACACTCTCTCTCTCTCTCTCTCTCTCAGTTTGGCATTATGATTATTAGACAGAAGTCAAGCAAGTTTCCAAAAGTTTCTCAAGCTTCCATAACTGCTTGAATATTTTGATAGATCCAGAAATATGGAGATGAGTACTCCTACTTAATGGTTGTAATTACATTCTACTTTATAGATAGTCCATGACCACCTTGGTCAGTCCTTTCTTAAGAACATTTGACTCAAACCTTAGCTTTTATAACAATGATGCAAGAATATCTTTGAATATATATCACATATATGAGTGTATTTGTGGAATTATCTTCTGTAATTTGAATTTTAAAAAATCCAAGTATGTATATATGATTAATCTGATAGTGTCAACTTGCCTTCCAAGTGTGATATATCAACAAAGGTTAGTTTAGTAGGATTTAGTTTTATGTGTCAGAGATCTAACCGTATCTTAGTGCACCCATCAGACTTCACCGATTAAGCAGATAAACTAAAATTTCTTGTATTTTCTATAGGACTGGCGCCTGTACCCACCAGCAACAGGAGGTTTTGTAGGGAGAAAATAAGAAACCTAATAATAATGACTTTGGTTCAGGCTCTGTAATAGATGCTTAATGCTCCAGTCATCCCTGAGAAATTAAGCTCCTGTAACACAAATGAGGAACTAAAAATTTAGAGAGATTAAGTAAATAACCTAATGTCCCACATGAGATAAAGAACTAGGATTTCAACAGACTCCAAATATTGTTCTTTTCATGAATTTGATTATGCATTGATTTAGAATCTTTGATTCCACTATTATTCTAATTGACAGATTTACAAAGCATAATACTAAAAATTATTGTTAAATTCAAATGTTAAGAAGATTTTCTTTAATCTTTACATAGCTTAAATGAATTAGCATTAGCCCAGAATGTAAACACAAAAGATTTAAAATAATCCTATTACACAGTGTTGTTTTGCTCATTAAAAATCACATCTCAAAGGCGATTTTAATTTTCTTAAAGATATGGGACTTCAATGGCTATTGTCACCACACACTGAATGCTGGCCGAGATGGAGTTGTGGGAATTTCGCAGATCTTGATTCTACAGAAGACCATACTGGTTACTGGCTGGGAAAGGTATGTTAGATCTCACAGCTGTAGAAGTCTTGTCTTTTTAAAAAAGAATTGAACAAATAAATGCATCAAAATCTAAAAGAAAAAGAACATAAAAATAAATCTTGAACAATTCTGTGTTATTCATTTGCTGGTGACTTAGAAGAAGTGAAACTTTGGTTAGAATTGACTACATGATGCGTGAATAAGATATTCTAAGATCACATTGTTTGGAGGACTTTGAAAAATCCTATAAGGCTTTCTTGAGGGCTTGGGAATTTGATCGTCTTTTTCTTTAATCACTCCAGATACACACATAATATATCACTCTCTGAATATTTCCTCCCAAGCTTTCCAAACTTTTAGTCAATAACCTCTTAGTGTGCAAATTACATTCCCTAACTGTAAAGAAAACCCAGTCCTTTTTTTGTTACTTATTTTAAATCACAGCACAGGAGTGGGCTCGCCCACTGACTTCAGTGTTAGTACCTCCTTCAGCTCGGGGCAGAAAGGGCTTCTCACAGCCCACTTACTGCTCTCAAGTCTTTCATTTCATTATCAGAAAGATTACCTTGCTTTCCTTTTTTTCCTCTACAAGAGCTAAGGGATCATAAACAGGGCCTGTTCTAGAGCATTATATAATACTAGAAAAATTTAAGTGTGATACGTTTTGAAAATATATTGTCTATAAATACAGCAGCTCACAAAATATTTCTCTAATAGGCAATTTGCCTGACATTATTCACTATAAAATTATGATAGCACTGTTTGCAACTAGGTTTAAATCAGAGTTTATATCTAAATTAGTAGCAGTATACTGGGGAGTGTGAATCAATCAGAGAGAGAAGAAAAAACACAACTTTTCTTCTAGTGCAAATGTGAAATATACAAAGTAGCAAACATAGGGCCGGGTGCAGCATAGTTTTCAGGGAGAATTGGACTGAAAGGAAAGAAAACGCAGTCAAATTATTCTACTTGGTGATAAAAACTAATTCCACTTTCCTCACCGTCGAGAGACAAGGCTTCTTCACATCCCTGGGAGCAATCATGATCCATTAGCGACTCAGAACCACTCCAAGTTGATGGTCTAATGATTTCTATTATTAGGCCATGGCAATGAATAAGTTCAGTCCTCTAATATCATGGTAGGGTAGATATGTAGTCTTCAGCTGATCCAATTTGAATTTTTAATATAAAAGAGTTTAAAAAATTACACAGGGTAGCTCAAAGGTTGGCAATATAATTTTCTTAATTCTATTTTTAGATTTAATTTAGTTTAGATATAATTTAGAAATCAGCATAAGATGTATATGTCTTGATTGTCTAAAAGGGGAACTTTAAAGGTTTGGATTTAGAGAGCCATCTAAGAAAGCTTTTAAGGGGACTCTGCGGTACTACGTTGGCGGTTGGTTACTTTCTACAACCCCGAGGAGGCAGCGCTGGAAAGACCGGCATGGGAAGAGGAAAACCTGTCACTCCCTAGGTTGTGCATCATTCACCTGCTGGTCGGGACTTGGATACTTCAGGCGGGTTTGAAAGTGGAATCAATATATTCTCAGATGTTATTTTGCTGTTATATTGGTGGATTCAAAACTTCCATTTCCTGAGCCAGAGGCTATGTCTGAGTCCGTTTTAGAGGATCCAAGACAGAGCTCTTAGAAAAAGACCTTGGGGAAGCATCTGATCTCTGTGTTCATTGCAGTGGCTACCCAAAACTCGCCTGACAGCACTCAATTTATGGGATTAATTTGGGAACTTGTAACAGGTTACAGGTCAGGATCAGAAATGCTTAGGATACAGTTGTTTGGCTAGGATAGCCTCTTGTCAGCTGTGCCTGCAGGGAGGCCACTCTGACCATCAGCCCATTGGCCTGGCCTTTGCCTTGCTTGGGCAAAGCTACAAGTATCTTTTATCTCTGCTGATAGATGACTGAAGGGAATTCCGTTCTTCCAGTCTCAGATTGTTCCCTAATAAAGTACCGGCAGGCTCTCTGTTCTGCTTCCTGCTTAAGGGCATGCAAGTGTACTTGCATGCATCAGGAAGCTCAATCCTCTGTCTCATGCATGGCTTTGCATTCTGTGCTGACACTCCTCTGGTGTCATGTTTACTCATCTGCTTTATCCAGGAAGTTCAATGTTCAGGGATCTCAGAGACCCAAGGGCATGCTCTCATCCTTGCTTTTCAGTCTTGATGGTAGTGTGATCTCTGCATCCTGCTCCTGAGATGGCTCATTTTATAGCAGGCAGGACGGAAACAGTAACCAATTCCTACATTAGAATCCAAATTTTACAGGCACAATTGAATAATCTCTCACAAAAGAATCATACAATCTTTCCCCACCTTGTCTTACCCAGCCCATCAGGAATAGAGGAAATACATTCAATCTGCACGGTCCTACTCAGACACTTGGTAGGAGTTACAGATATTATGGTTGGAGGAAATATTAACTAACTCACTGCATCACAGTTCCTATGCCAAGAGGCAGTTAACAAAAAAGACATGAGGATTTGGATTGGAGGAGGAAGGAGCATTAAGCCCACTCCTTAATACTTTAGTGATTAGAGAGGAAGTAACTGGAAGATTGACAGTCAGCTTATTAAGTTTTCTTCAACCCCCAGAGGGAAGCTTTGTTAAATTGTAGCTTTAACTTCAGACTCTTTCTACATGAAGAGATTGAGTTGATAATTTTTCAAAGGATGGAGTAGAAATTGTATGTATTGAATAAAGTAGTAAATCTATCATCTGCTGTATTTTTTCATTAGAAAGCATTAGACACTTTATGAACATCTTCTAATTTAATCCTTACCTTCATCTTACAGGGGAGGTAATATTTTACTGATACCTCATATCTCTATCTTCAGTGATCATCTCTGAAAAGTTCACTTACTCATTTGCTAGCTAGAGCTGTCTGACTGAAATTCCAAATTTAGTATGTTCTAAAAATAATTCATTTTTTACTCCCGTAACAGAAGGGAAGCCAGTTCTCCCTTATCACTCACCTTCAGAACCAAATAGTCACTAAACCTTACAGATAATGTAGTTTCCCACAAAACTTTTGAAGCTCCTTTCTCTTTCTAATCTGATTCCCACTGCACCTCAAAACCAAACAA
>NW_022111320.1:13828824-13832853 GCF_000313985.2 Echinops telfairi | reverse complement strand
CCCTATAATATTTATTTCTATATGCCATTTCTTTGCTTAAAGCATCTCAAGAGTGTCTTCGCAATCAATGTAGGTGCCCTTGGCCTGTACCTATTCTCTGGTTTCATTTTCCTCCATTTATGGGTAAAATGCTACACTCTGTCAATCACAACCTGTGCACAGGAGTGCCCGTACAAACCATACTGTCTCTCACACCCATGCCTTTCCCATGTTCTCTTACCTAGAAATTGTTCGCAACGCTTAAAAACAAGAATCGGAGTGATACTTATTCCTACTTTAGAATCCATTAATTGCCCAGCCATTTGTATGTGTGCTAATATCCTGTGCTTATAGTTCACTTCGCAATACCTGCACATGCAAGAGTGTTTGCGCACATACACCTGGTGTTTATCTGATGCTCGGTGATATTTGTTGAATGGTTTAATTAATGCTTTCTAAATATACAGGGAAACTGAGGATTCCAGGGATTAATTATCATGGTTACTTATACAAAATGTCAAAGAGTAGATCAGCAAATCTACTCTCTCTTCATATCAGAAAGCTAAGTCTGGCGATTCTAGTTTAGAAGAGAAATAACTCAAGGTTGGGAAAGCTGAGCAGCCATCTCAAAGTTTGATAGCTAGTCAGTAGCTGAGTTCTGATTCAGTGACAAGGCCCACGCTTCTTTCACCCGTGCTGAGGGGACTGGCTATAAATGGAGCTATGATGTCATGAGAAGTCACCTGTATTTTTCAACATATAAGTTAATCTATTTGGTTATTTTCATCAAACATAATTTAACAATTTTATGATAGGAAGAAACACTAAGTAAAAGCATCATAAACTTTGAATATCTCAAAGTGTGAGCTTTTCATTATTTTCCAAATTTCCTCCCACAAATATTTCTAAACTACAAATAGATGAAAAGTTCTGAGTTAAAAATTATGATAGCCTGAATGTGAATAGACATGATTCTTGTTTTCAAGGACATTGTGAAAGTCTAATTGTGAAAGTCAACATGTAAAATCCAGGGTATGACAAATGCCATTGTAAAATTGTAAAAAAAGTAAAAAGCTGACTAAGGGAGTCTGTGCTGGCTGATTAGGGTCATGGCCATTCATGTTTATAGAATATTTCTTTTAGAAAAAGAGAAACCTCAAATTAAAAGCTGTGTATATATGTATATGGTACTTCTATAATTGGTTGTCAATTTGAGAGGGTTAAGAGTAATAGGTGGAATCTAGCCTGTCAATCAGGTCATAGCAAATGAGGCCTCTGTGTGGGCATGACCTCCTGAGAATTCTGGTAACTCCTGTATTCCTCTTTGGAGGTGGAAGACACATTCTCTCTCTGCTTACTCCTTGGGAGATACTCTACTGACAAGATGCATGGAATTACACTAGTGCCCTGACCTGCAGAAGCCACCTGGAGACCCCTGCCAGTGTGAGATGCTGTCACCACCACTGGGCCCACAAGACTTCCTACCCACTGGCCTGTGATCTTCCTGCATTCAGCATAATTGCATGTGTTTCATGAGTCTGAAGAGGACTTTAAAGATTGATATTGGACATATAGGCTAATATCAGACTTATGGGCTTGGAACGGATTGGGCTGGGATATTTTCTCAATATTCAATTGCTCTTGTATATAAAGCTCTTTGTTTTTTAAAAATTAATTTTATTGGGGGCTTGCATAACTCTTATCACAATCCAAACATACATCTATTGTGTCAAGCACATTTGTACATATACTGCCATCATCGTTTTCAAAGCATTTTCTTTCCTTGGTATCAGATCCTCATTTTCCCCCTTCCCCCTCCCTCCCTCCCTCCCTCCTTCCCTCTCTCCCTCCCTCCCTCAAGAACCCTTAATAATTTATAAATTATTATTATTTTTTCGTGTCTTGCACTGTCCAATGTCTCCCTTTACCCCTTTGTCTGTTGTCCATCCCCCCCTATAGGTAGGTCATTGTGATGGGTTCTCCCTTTCTCTCTACAGCTTCCCCTTACCCTCCTGGTATGGCTAATCTCAATATTGGTCCTGAGGGGTTTATCTGTTCTGTATTCCCTGTGTTTCCAGCTCTTATCTGTACCCATGTACATACTCTGGTCTAGCCAGATTTCTAAGGTAGAATTAGGGTCATGATAGTGGGGGGAGGGGGTAGAGAAAGCATTAAAGAACCAGAGGAAAGCTGTATGTTTCATCGGTGCTATACAGCACCTGACCGACCCATTTTCTCCCCATGACCCTTCTGTAAGGGGATGTCCAATTGCTTAAAGATTGGCTTTGGATCTCCACTCTGCACTACCTCCCTTAATCACATTATGATTTTTTGCTCTGGGTCTTCGATGCCTGATACCTGATCCCATCAACACTTCATGATCACACAGGTTGGTGTACTTCTTCCATGTGGGCTTTGTTGCTTCTCAGCTAGATGGCCATGTGTTTATCTTCAAGCCTTTAAGACACTAGACGCTATATCTTTTGATAGCCGGGCACCATCAACGTTCCTTACCATATGAGCTTTTGCGCCCCAGTGATTGTGTCAAGAAGGTGAGCATTTCAGAGTGCCGGATTGTTAGAACAAACTGTTCTTGTGTTGAGGGAATACTTGAGTAGAGGCCCAATATCCATCTATAAAGCTCTTTTTATACACATGTGAGTGTCTTATGAATTTATTTCTCTAGTTTATCCAAACACATGTGTATATATATAGTTGTTTATATATTTTATGCTTATATATACAATGTTTAATTTGAGACTTCCATTTTTCTGACAGAAATATTCTCTAAATGTGTATATATATGTATATATTTAAAGTTGTGGGTTGACGATGATGTTAGTTGTCAATGAAGTCAAATCCAACTCGCAGCAACCCCATAAGTGCAGACTGTTTGCAGGGCCGTGACCCTTTGGAAACAGCTTGTCCTATTTTCAGAGGCTCCTCTGCATGGCTTCCAGTCACCAACCTTTCCTTCTGCCAGGAAGGCTTAATCTCCTGTGAATTGACAGAGGGAGTATTTAAAAAACACCTGGTTGAATAAGCTAATATAAATCAGTTTTCCCTACTAAAAGCTAAGGCAAATATTCAGCTGTATTTACACTGGTAGAATTAAATGCTTATTTGATCAGCCATCTTTGCATTTGCTCACAGTGGACATGCCGTGTGCAGGCTGCTATTGTTAGGTGTGGTAGACTGGATTTGTACTCACAGTGAACGCATGTGATGGAGGGGAACTGTCCCCAGGGCCTCCTACACACGACAGCCTCCACGTAGGCAGGTCATTATGTCTCTCCCCCAGGGAGCTGCGGGCAAGTTCCCGTGGTCAACCATTTGATTAGCAGTTGAGCATTTAACCATTGGACCACCAGCACTTCTTATCATCTCTAGAGTAAAATCAAGCAAAACACTCAAAATGGCTCAAGATTTTATTTTGTCCTACAATAATGACATTTATACTCTTCTATAAAATCATTTCATTAGTATCTCCCCCCGAGTTTATCTCCTTTCTCTCATCATCATCTGCTTGTCCCTGCCCATCAGAAGATACACACAAAATACTTGGATGCAATGAGATTCTTGCATGTGACTTGAAATAATTCTGAAAATAGGTATCTTTCACAGAGTTCAGGAAAAACAAACAAACGAGGTGTCCTTAAGTAGCTGCAGGCATAATGGATTTTTAAAATTATTTTCAAGTGAAATGAGATTAGGGGTTTGATTTTTCTCAGGAATATAGCATTTATTACAAGATATTTAACTGTCAATGATTGCCCTTCTAAGGGAATTAAATCCTATATAGTTCTACTGGTTTCTATAATTAAGAAAATAATTGGAATGGAAATTTCCAAATTCTATCACAACTACTTGATTAAAAATTTTAGGACAAAGAATAAAATTAAACCAGTTGTATTAGTCTGGGTACTTTGGAGAAACAAGTCCACAGCAACTCATGTGTAAGAGAGTTTTATGTAAAGAAAATGTGCATCACGAAAACATCCCAACCCAATGCTGCCCAAGCCCACAAGTCCAACATTAACCCATTAACCC
>NW_022111320.1:13826395-13827396 GCF_000313985.2 Echinops telfairi | reverse complement strand
GGAGCCCAAGAGACGGAGCAGAGAAGTTGCACTGAGCCTGTGGAACAGAGTGGCTGGCAGACTTCCTGACCCATGAAGGCAGAGGCAAAGGGGTGACATAGCAGAGAGACCAAGAACAAAAAGACATGTCTGCTAGCCTGACAGAAAAGACACTACAGACAAATGAGCTGTAGCATCGATATTTTATAACTTGTTAGTTTTCTTAATAACTCCTATAATGGTGAGTATTGTGTGGTCATTGCGCTAGATCACCACACCCAGAAGAGAAGTAGAATGTCATGGTTGGTGTCAGACTAGGGTAAAGGAACAGTGATCGTAAAGGCATGTCTGAACTCTGCCTTGTGGTGATTGGCCTTGGGTTGGTGTGGAGCTAAATTCTCCTTCTCCCTTATGCAAACAGAGGAGATCACTTGTCATTTCTGCCCCATTTCTTCAGGTGTGCATATCTTAGTCTGAAAATTAAGGATAGGAGGATAGCAAGAAATCATTTTTACAGGAGACATATTATTGGACCCATATATTATTTAATATTGAAAATGGCCCATGCATTTGAATTTTGTCATGTAGAAAATGGAAATTTAGCAACTAGTTTTAAGAAGGACTTTGTCATTGACCTTGCTGTTTCTGCCATCTAGAAGTGTCCCTCCCCAAACCTTTCCTTTACACCTGCACCGAGCCTCTAGGGTCTCTACACTCAGATGTTTATAACAATGTGTTTAGAACTTCCCTGGTACATATTACTTTTCACCTTGCATTTTAATCATTCCATGCGGATGCATCTGTTCTTGACAGAACCATGGGCAGGAATATCTACACAGAAAACAAGATGCTTTTAGAATGAACGCATGGTCAGATCATCAGCATGGAAGGGTTCGCCTCGTGTAGGATGGAGGCTGGCCCGGAAAAGGGTAGACTGAAGGGAGTGAAATTGGATAGGAGAGCTCAACCATGAGGTAAGAGCATTCCCTGAACCAAGACACGAGTGCTAGTTCATATAAGGG
>NW_022111320.1:13783281-13826131 GCF_000313985.2 Echinops telfairi | reverse complement strand
AAGGGATTAACTAAGACACAGGACAAGTGTTTCCACGAGGAAGAACGTGCACATCCCATCCTAGGCTGAGTTGAATCACCCTGGCAGAGAGCTTTAGAAGTGAGGGGAGAGTCGCAATTGCAAGGAGTGATGAGTGAATGGTTTTGGTAAATATAGCATATCAAAGTTTAAAAATGAATCCTTTTGGATTTGTGTAGCTCTACACAGTAGCTCTACCTAGGCTGGCCGCTAGAATGAAGCCCTTGTAAGAATAAGGCGGTGTGGATGCCCCGTGCATTTCTGGCCCTGTCACCACGTCCCCCAGTTCCACAGAGGCTGACCTTTGACAAACGTTCTTTCCATTCACAGCCTTTCTACCGGGGTCCCTCTGCTCCAGAGGGTCTTGTTCCAGTGTGTGCTCACAAATGGAGAAGCGCAACATGCTTTCTGAGAAAGACAGACGGGCAACGGTGGTAGGGAACAGGATGTGCTAACTATTCTGAGATGCTCTGAGGAAAATAAACCTTCTTCACTTTACACTCTCAAATATCATTTGTTTAGAGAAACTCGTATTTTTAAAATCACAAAACTTTTAGTGGTCTCATGGTTCCCATACAGAGAAACTTTGGTTTAGTCTTTGCCACAGATCATTAAGCCTGTAAATTAATATATGTGTGGTATTTATGGTTTTCAAAGGGTAATTGAGCCTTTTAAATATTTGGTGTTAAATATTACTAATTTGCCAGAGAATTCACCGAGAATAAGATGCAGGAAGTTCAGTGTGGTACTATCAAGCCTTACAGATGACAAATGGCAATAAATAACATTTTGGATTTTCAGATTTCTGAAAATACATGACCCAAGTGGATGATGACTATTCAATACCTGTATCATTCTTGGGACAGTAGCTAATCCCTATCTCATTTTCTACTAGGGCAATTACTGTCTTTCGACCCCTGAACTTCAACCGCGTTTCCATCGAGCCTGAGGAATGGAAAGGAGGAGTACAGCACCGTGATGACATCTTATGTGCTGCATTTTTATCGCCACAAACTCTGGCTACAGGTCAATTGGAGGTTCACTTGACAATCAGTGCGGAAAGGTTTAACTCAGACACAAACAAAAAAGTCCTTTGTCAACTACAAAGTGAATACATTTCTTGAAGAAGTAGGCCTTGAATTTAAAGCTATTGTTGATCCTCATTTCTATGGGGATGCATTTGTGTGGCTATAAGCTCAGGAACCTGGAGATGTGGTTCTACCACGTGCCGCTGCATGAAAATTCATATGGCATTTCAAATCCAAGACCATAGTTTTTCTCTAGTTTATTATGGTACAGCCACGACTTGGTATAGAGTGAAACCACATACAATCATCTTGTAAAATCTTCATATTGCCCTGCACTATGTTGAGCATCTACACAGTAAAGTGCACCAGTGGCACCGATTATACTCTTTGAGTTGTGCAACTATGCCCCTTCACCTTCTCTGAGTGGTTTTCATCCATTTATTGGCATAGAGTTCATGAACCATACAATTCAATGGTCAGAATATATTGAAAGGAGTTACTTAATCCTCACCACAATCAATGTTTTCTTCCCCATTCTTGTACTCATAATAATTCATTCCCCCATTTTCTCCCACCTCCCCTGCCGTAACCACAAGCAACTAGTGATTATTGCTATGGATGATCTATGCTCGATTTCCTATATCAAGGATAGATAATTCATATCAACAATATCATACCAAAATAGCCAACAATGGCAACAAAATAAAACAGAAAAATCTCAATCCAAAAGACATCAGAAGAAAATAGAAACTAGAACAAATTAAAAATGAGCAAAAAGGGAAAATAAATGAAAATGTATTTTAATCTGACTGTAGCTGTAGTAATCCACTTTCTAATGCATGCTGTCTAAGTTGATATCTGTCCCTGGTCCACTTTATAGGCAGCATTACCAACTAGTTGAGAAATACTTTATACCACCACCAAGAAACATTGAATAATTGTAATAATACCATCATCAATCTAGCCAATGGTATATATTTTAAACTATTCTTGAAAAAAGGAAAATATACATGCATAGGAAAGCTTTTTGGACTAAAATTCATGGGGTGTTCATTTATACGGGTTAAAATCTTAAGTAAGTGAACACTGCTTAAGAAAGCAATGAGGGTTAGGGAAACAATGCTCATTCATTAGGGCAAGCCGAGGTCTGAAGGGAGGACACTGTCACACATACAAAAGTAGCCAGTATACTGTAGTTTAAGTTGTCAGTCATTGGGCACCCTCCAAAGCAAGAGCTTTGAGCCAAAGCCCATTGACTTTCAAATCCACGACCTTGGGATCTGGGGCTTCTCACATTAAGGTGTTTCTGTTTAAATCCCGAAGAGGATTTCAGTTCCTTTAATCGGCCACAGGTGTGTTTAAGGTGATGCGCTGTTCCCTTAGGGGGGTTTCCAAATCACATAATTCTGATGTGTTCTCTAAAGAACACAGTATACTTGGAAAAGATAACATCTTATGTCCAGGTAGCCTATAGTATGTAGCCGGGGTCATTGAGGGCTGAAAAGAAACTCAGTCAAAAATGCACAGTTAGCAATATAATCCTAGGTGGATTCTCCCGCTGGAGTTATAGAAGCAATGTTAAACATCTTCCCCAAGGGCACGCTGCCCCTCCTAGGCTTGTCCATCAACGGAAGTGAAATCACCTTCTTAGAGACAGATAGAGTCTCACATCCTCTGCTCATGAATTCCCACTGAAATTCACTGATCCCCATTATAACAGTGCTTCATCAGTTGGAGGTGGTCATGGAACAGTGATATAGGCAGGAGCATTTGGGCCTTGGTCTTCTCCCCCCTAAACATATAACTGACCCCAGCTGAGGAATGATCTCCTCGTAAGAAGTGGTTTTGAAGATGTCAAATACGGGAGTGAGACATGGATTATATTAGTTTCTTTTTTTTAATGTCCTTTTTCCTAGAAAGAACATTAAAACTCTTGTGCAGTCATCACACCTCTGGTACTTACGCAGTTTTGTAAGGGGACCATATTAACCCCCTGGCATCATTAACCCTAACATTGGAGAGTAAGCTGCCCTGGGTGAACAGTGGCCAAGGGGTGGGCTGCTAACCAGCAGGTTTGACCCATCAACAGCTTTGCTGGACAGAAATGTGGTGGGAGACAGACTTGGCATTTTGCTTCTGAAATGATAGATAACCTTAGAAACTGCGTGGGGCTGCTGTACTCTGACCGATCGTGTCCTTATGAGTTGGAATCCATGCAATAGTGAAGGGTGTAGTTTTGGTGTCGTGCTGGTGAAAGGCTGGACTTACAAAATGTCTAACAAAATAAGCTCTTAGAAAGGTCTATAGATGCATGGGTCAGTGTATCACATGGAAAAATAATAATCATTTATAAATGATCAAGGGTTCATGAGGAAGGGAGGATGGGGGAGAAAGGGGAAAAAACGAGGAGCTAATACCAAGGGCTCAAGGAGAAAGCAAATGGTTTGAAAATCATGATGGCAACATATGTACAAATGTGCTTGGCACAATGGGTGTATGTATGGATTTGATAAGAGCTGTATGAGCCCCCAATAAAATGATAAAATAAAATTGAATACATAGCTTTGAAAAAAAAGGTCTACAGACTGCTTTGATGTGCTGTATTAAAGAGGATAAGAAATCATTGTATCGTTTCCCGTCAAAGAAAACAACTTTTAAAGATAGATTGCAGCATGAAATTATTAAATCCATATTCTGACAGCCTAATTTTAAAATAGAACTAAAAATGCCATCAATTAAGAGAAAACTTACAGGAAAAGAGCAAATGTATCTAGGAACTAGGAATTTATACAATGTGGGGTTTATCGATCTATCTACATTTAAAATTTCAGTTTCAGGACTTCCTTGATTGTTTTCTGTCAGGGCTGACCCTGCCATTGAGCTTGCCTTTAGACCTTTATCAGCCCCAGGAGACCATGACATAAGGAAATAAGATGCTGACAGTGAAGTGGACATCTTCAAGGTTGTTTTTCTAAACATCTTGTAGAATGTTATCACCATATCGTGTTTGCAGAAATTGCTATATTTTAACTGGATGGATAGTTAGTAATCGGTGAATAGAATAGCTCACCATTCATTCTCATCCCATTAGATGTATATGAAAATGTTTGGTCAAGCACCTCACAAATAAACCATTAGAAATTCGAGGGGAAGATGGACACTCCTTGGGTAGGTGAAATCCATCTTTCTGGCCAAACTGTGAGTTACGTAGGTGGTTTTTCTAGAAAATCTACAGGGCCATAGAGTTTATTGTATTGCTCTCTCTCTTTCTCTTCTCTCCAAGTGCCAAGCATGACACCATCGGCATTGTCACCCACATTCAGCTCTTCTCTTCGGCTTTCAACAACGACAGGGCTGTTCTGCTCAGTAGGGCTGGGTTTCGGAGAACCCGAGAGCCGAGTTGGATCCTCCCCAGGACAGGCTTTGCCAGGCTTCGTCTGTCTCTTTCAACGCTTCTCTGTATCTCTGTGGGGTGGGAAGATTTTAGGATTGCAGAAGGAAGTATTTGATAAAGAATGCCGAGGGAAGTAATAAAGCGAACACGCACTCATACCAATACTCATACACAGACTCAGATGTACGCAACAGAAAGCGTTGGTTTAACCTGGAAGGACTTGATTTTCTTGTCCTTAATTAATAATACAAATTGTTGATAATAATAATAATAATTATTATGAGCATGTTTTCAGCACTAAGAATTTAAAGTGCTTTTCATGCTCACAGCAACCCTATAACATATATACAATTATTACCTCTGCTTTACAGATGAGGAAACTGAGGCATCAAGTTGAGTTAAATATATTTCCCAAGGTTACCCAGCTGGCAGATGGTAAAACCAGAACTCAGATTTAAATTGTTTAATACTAGAATCCTTATTTGGAATTCCTTGCTATTATAAGTTAAATATAGAACAGTTAGATCTATAACACCAACTGTACAGGTGTGTTGTGAAGATCAAATGATATGCTTCATATGAAAGACAAATTAATCTGTGAAGTCTAATAAAAATACGAGGTGTCACCATTCACGTCTCCAAAAGGAAATAGAGATAAAAACTCCCTCTAATTGCTGCTGCTTATATTTTCTTTCTAATCCTCTGGCAATTGTTCTTCTTTATGTTGGTTCATAAAGGAAGTTATGATGGAGAAATTATACTGTGGAACAATAGCACAGAAAATGCTTACCATGTCCTTCACCCTGATTACCAGAGGCTGCTAAAACCAGAATGGGGTGAGTGCAAATTTGAAACTGCAATAATGGTGGCTGAGTCACCTCAGTGTGCCTTGTTGTTCAAGCAGGTACTCAATCCAGCTTGCTTCTAAATGATAGACGATTGGCGATAAGCACCAGGGATTGGTGATACCATGGTCTTGTCAAAGTGACGACAAATAACCTCAAGATTTACTTGGCTTAAAAAATTCCCCATAGTGTGCCGTTTCCTCTCTTTATGTCATACGAGCATTTCAGAATGACTGACAGCAAGGATCAGGCCTTTCATTTTTAACTCATTTAGTTTTTGCCAATAGACCTCACCAAATTGCCTTTGAACCTTGGGTACCTCATTGGTACAAAATTGGGAACACATACTCGCTTAATAGGCTGCGCAGGCACAGTCTAGAGCTTGCATTCAATATTATGCCACCTGGAAATCTTAAATTATTCCTTGCTTTAGAAACCTGAGGAGCATTAGACAGAAGTCTATTGTATTTTATGAGTTTAGCGGAGCACATGAATATTTTACACTTAAGCAAAATGTCTTGACAATTACCTTTCACATTTTGTTTTAGTTTCAGAGAGGTTTTTCCTTAGACTAATTTAGTAGGGTAATGAATCTGTCATTCCTCATGGCCCAGGGAGATTCTGTTGTCTCAATTGCATAAACTTGCAGTGGCTGAATTGGGCCTTAGGAAAGCATGGGTTCTCGGGTACAGTTTCTCTTGCAACATGAAGTAATATGTTAAGAGTAAGAAAGCCAATTTCTGAGACTGAGAGAGGACCTGGCTGCAGACACAAACATCTGACATTGCTTCCTGAACAGAGTCAACCATGAGGGTTCATCTACACCTTCGATCTGGTTGACAAGAGCAAACCTTGCACGTTGTGCTTGTCGGCTGTTTTCGAGACGGTTCTGACTCGTAACAACCCCACATACACGAGAACCAAGCACTGCCTTCCTCACCACTGTTCTCCTCTTTGAGTCCATGGATGCAGCCACGGTGTCAAGCCATCTTGTCTGAGATCTCCCTCATTTTCACTGCCCCTCTGCCAAGCATGATGTCCTTCTCCAGGGACTGGTCTCTCCTGACATATCAAATCCACCCATCCAATCATTGCAGCAAGCACATTTATACATATACTGCCATCATCATTTTCAAAACATTTCGTTCTCCTTGAGATGATGTCTCACCATCCTTGCCTCTTAGGAGCATCCTGGCTATATTTCTTCCACGATAGAGTCGTATGTTTCTTAGCAGTCAAGGTGCTTTTAGTAATCTTCCCTCAAACCATCCATAGTTCACATGCATCTAGTCGTCAGTCTCCCTTATTCAATGTCCAACTTTCACAGGCGGTAATTGAAAATAACATGGCTTGGGTCAGATGCACCTTGGCGCTCAATGTAATATCCTTGCTTCCCAACATTTAAAAACTTTCCTAAGGGTGAAAATTCTACCTCTACCTTTAAATCGCCTTCAGAAGAGTGCCATCTTTCTTCTAAAAGCAAACTTGATTGTCACTGCCATCAAATACACTGAAAAGGGAAAAGTAAACAAATGGTAAAGTTCTAGAACATGCAAAAAGACATTGCTATACATCTCTTGCTTTGAAATTTTGAAAAGTTCTTTATAAATGTTTTATGTAACCACATAAAGCCATTCATAGACTCTAAGATGACTCTCCTGTATTAATTAATGCCTTGGAGCTGAAATTAGATAATTGAAAGATGATTAGTACTCCCTTTGTCAGGGTAACTTGCTAAAAATGATCATTTTAATAACGTAGTCATTATGTCTCATGCCCATTACAATGTTTGAAGGATTAATGTTAATAAGCTGAACATGCCATGGTATTAGAATCACCTTTTTCTTGAGCATATCAGGATTTCTAAGACGTTAACAGTGATGACAAAATGCAGTTCCTCTTAATTCATGCCAAAGGAAGACGTGTGAATGGAATATGCAAAATGCAAATGAAATCAAACAATCCTTCGGATTGGAGCGGAGGAAGTGCGTAGAAGACCACAGCAGCTTGCTGGATGCTGTTGGTGGAAAGTCGATTAAGAAATTTGATGGAGGTAGACTTGCCTGGTTTTAATAGGCAATTGTTTGGAAAGCAGGTGTTTTCTCGTCATTAAGACACCTGGTTTTGTCTCCCTCACAGACATGGAGGCTCATAAGCTTTTCAGTGCAGGCAAGAGCAGCCCCACAAGCCCCACGGCGGACCAGTCCACACTGGGAGCCTCCTTCTCTGAGGGGGACCCCGAGGGCAAGAATGCTGTAAGGAAGCTTTACTTCCTGGAAGCAAGGAATAACACTGCAGCAGCGGGTGAAGTATATATTTATATTTTGATACTAGTATATTTTATAATGTTGCTTTGCTTCATAACAAAATATTAGAAAAAAGGGAGCAATAAAAAAAGTTCAAGCCATTTCTAACTAGTTTTCCCCCCAACAGTTTCGTTGGCACGTATCTTACATATCATACAATTCAGTAGTCCAGTTATGTCAAGTGGGACTGTCAATCATCATGACATCGATTATAGAGCATTGCCCCCACCCCCGTGGTCAATTTGGTTTTATTTATTTATTTTCCAACAGTTTTATGGGTAAGTAACTTACATATCATTATTTAATAGTTCAATCATTCAATCATATCACAGAGAATTGTACAATCAGCCCCACATCAATCTAGGACATTCTGCGTCCCCACCCCATAGGTCAATCACCTTTAAGATGACTTATGCAATCACAATCCATGCTGGTGCTCCCTCTCCCCTCTTGCCTTCATTCATTACTCCCTAACCCCCTTTTCCTCCCACCTCCCCTCCCCTCCCCTCCCTCTGTTCCTTCAATCCCCTTGTATCCCTTATTACCAGTATGCATCCACACCTCCTGTGCTTCACAGCTGGGAGACCCAACAGAAAACAATAAAAAAACAAAATTGGGCTAGGGTGGTAAGGGTAATAACATAAAAGTATACAGACAAAAATACTAATAATGCATAAGAAGGAAAAGCCCCCCCCAATAATAATCAAAAAGCCAGGGAAGAAATTTCTGTATGGAACCACTTGGAAATACTTGTACCGAGAACAAATTCAAATTGCCATCCATTGGGTGGTCAACTGCCCTCGTATCGAGTTCATTCAATCACAATGCAAATTATAATGGTCTGTGCCTGGTAATAAGGCTAATGGAGACCCTTGCCTGTGGCTAGAGCTACCTGCCAGTGGCTCAGTCCGACTAGATGCTCTGCAGGTGAGTTTTGGGCTCTCGCCATCTCCGTAGCCCTCCACAAGTTGGGTGTTCATAATCTTTGCTCTGATATTTTTCTCCTCACCGTGCTCATGTTTTGTGATGGTCATTTTGGATCACACAAGCTGGTGTGCTTTTTCTGTGTGGACTTAGTTGACTCCTCGCTTAGAGGGCTGCTTGTTTGAATGCAAACCTTTAAGCCCCCAGACACTATGTTGAAGCTGCAGGGAAAGAAAACATAACAAGGATTTGGGAGAAGGGGGTTACTGAGGGGTGGGAAGGAGACAAGAGGGAGATGATGTCAAGAAGTCCAGGGAGAAAAACTATATTTTGGAAAACATGTATGAGTATGCAAGAAATTGTACAATTAGGCTTGACATGATTAAACTATGGAATGATATGATTTATGTACTGGTTCCCAAATTACAGCAAATTAATTAAAAAAATAAAATAAAGGCAAAGATCCAGGAATGGGTTTGGAGCTCACACTAAATCCTAGCCCCAACTTAAGAACAATCAGTTCTTACATCATGGCCCCGCTTGATACTCACCTTCATGAAACGATCCCTGAAGATAAAGATGCTACAGCAAAGTGTGGTGAAGAAAGCACGTGATGCTCAGCTATCAACCTTAACTAGTTCTTACGGAGTTTGACACTTGTACCTAACACTGCGAGGCCAAAGAAGTTAGAGATCAGAATGGGAACCAAAAGTTAGGGTGAAAAAGAAATCAGACTAAATTCTAGTACTTGCTTGTACAGGGCTGCATATGTGAGCATTCAACTACAGCAGCAGCAGCAGCAACAACAACAAAGGCATTGGTGCTGATTCCTAGGCTGAGTGACGCCATGGGGCAGAGTAAAATGCTCACACACTGCCCCGTCCCCGATGTTTTCCAAGGATGTAAATCTCAATGGAAGCAAATTGCCACATTTTCCTCCCACAGAGAAACTGGTGGGTTTAAACCATCTCTCTACCTTTCCTGCTGAGAACGCAACCAGTGCACCACAAATCTGGCAAATGAGTTGGAGGGCCGGTATTTGGAATTGGTGTCCCTGCCCTGCATAGAGGTTTCAGCAGGAAAGTGGGCACAGCCAGAAATGTTCTCCTAATACACACGGAGAAGAGTGGAGCTTACTTAGATGGAGGGTGCAGGGACTTGTATCAAATGAGCTGAGAGAAAATAATGGGGAGCTTAAGGAAGAAGCAATCGCATTATTTAAGATAATTGCTGATGCCAGAACAAGTTGACTGCTCGCTAACTTGGTCATTTGTGTGTATGTGTGTGTGCATGTACTTTTCAGAAAAACTCAAGAGGCAGATGCTAACAATGGTGCTGCTATTTGATTTACTAGAGTTATTTAATGCTGTCCAGACAAAATAAGCAGTTTAATTTCCCCCCCGTTTTTTAATGACTATCTTAGCACTGTGCTGATTCAGCCGGTATCTTCTCAAAATAAAAATCTACTTTTGCATAATGCATATTGTTTAAGTTTTTCCTAAAATAATTGTATTTAAAGTCTCTCTTTTTCCCCTCATGGCGACCCTGTAAGACAGGCTAGGACTGCCCCTGTGAGTTTCTGTCGCTAGGATGGAATCAACTCGTTGGCAGTGAGGTTTTTAGTTTCAACATTTGGCATTAAGCCATGCCTGTGTCTCGCATGCCTGATAAAAGGAATAAACATATCTCAACTGTGTTTTCTCTGGCCCTCCTCCGGTATCTATTTTTCATATAGAAAATATGCAGCATTTTCTCTTAAAGTTTTTTAACCTCAAGAACCAATAGAGTTTGAGAAACACCATGGGATATTCAGAGAGACTTTAAGATGGCTAGATTTTAAAACTTTCTATTTTCTATATCTCACTTGTTCTTGCAATCTAAACTATTATCCCGAAATTGCTCTCATTTTCTCAACACTAATTCTTCTTAATGTTATCAGTATTCCCAAATTGTTTCCACCGAAGCGGCTCTATGCCATTATTTCTACCTTAAGAAGATATGATTGGTAATTGGTAGCACATTTGTGAAGCAAATTTGAAGTCGCCTCCATATTTATCAAATAATAATGGGAACTTTGCCACCGAATAATTTAAGCAAAAGACTCTACAAAGCTTATGAAACTTCAGAATGAAAAGATTCGTTCTAGGCATATGAACAACAACAACAAAGATTCTATGGGGTTTTAATGAATGCTTGCTAAAAAAGTTAAAAACAAGCTTTCATATTGAGCCCTCATCAGGCCACGACAGAGAGAGATACAAATCATTAGCCAGCATGCCACAGCTACATATATGTATCCAAATCTATGGCACATACTTTTCACTTCTTTGGTGTATGCACCAAATTGGTCATTCAAGATGGGTTATGTAAAGGACATACTATCAGAATGTTGAAATTAATGTTTTATCAGTCTATTCGAAGAAACAAATGAATTCTAACTTTAAAAACCAAATCACAAGTAAATAATGAAGGAAGGAAAGGGAGGGACATTAAATTCAAAGGAATAGCTTACATTTCTATGCCATTTCATATCGTTGCGGCCCGGTAGTGCGCTAATAGTGTTAGCGCCATTTTCTGTTGGAGAGAAATGGAAGTGACTCTCTTGCTCTGTCTGTGAGCATGCCCACGTTCTCGGTGCCTGCATGCTTTCTTCAAGGCAAGGTGCTACAAGATGTCGTTTTTGGTGTCTGTTACAGTTTTCTCATTAGAGTTCTCATTCCCACTAGAAGGAGCTAACCTTGTATCTTGCGGAGGATCTGGTTATGTCAGATTCTGGGACACATTCAAGAAGCAACTTCTGGCTGAATTTCTGGCTCATAGTGGTGTTGGATCCATCATTATGTCTATTGATAAGCTGAATCGATACCTTGTCACAGGTGATTCCGATGGATGGTTAAAAATCTGGAATATAGAAGTAAGTAGAAACCTCTGTCACATCATTTATTATTTTTATTGCCTTGGGTTGAAGATAACTATGAATGGGCAGGTTCCGTTGGTTTCCCGAATAAAGGAAGAAATGTTCATTTTGAATATTTAAAGAAAACAACCACATGTAATGATCAGAGACATAAATAACTTATGGGGAAAGAAAACAAACAGATTTTTCTCAACATTGAAAATCTTCTTTAATATGTAATCAAACCAGTCCCCAGTTTAGGAGTGCAACGCTGCCGGTCAGTGCGGGGCCTTGTTTGAACATCCCTGAGCACACTCAGGACCGTCCAGTCAATGCTGACTCACAGTGGCCGCCGGGGGTTTCTCAGACCCGGAACTGATTCCGGGAGCAGAAGGCCCAGTCCTTCTTCTGTGGAGCTGCTGCTGGTTTCAAACTGCCAACCAAGTGGATAGCTGCCCAACACCTCACCACTACACCACCAGGGATCCTTGTTGGAACATAAGACATAGCTTATTTCAAATAATATTGCAAACATAATGGTAATGAATACTGGCTTGTCATCTGACGTTATTGCTGCCCTCGGTTTGAGATTTTTGTGCCATTGATTAGAAGTTGAATTTTCTAATATTATAAAGCTATTTGATGTGTTGTTGACTATCTGTTGACTAACTGACTGAACAGTGGTAGACCCCCCCCACTCACTTTTGGATGCTTTGTAGAGCTCTTTTAAAAAAACATATGTTTTGTAGATCCTTTTACCTAAACTACTCTTGTCTGGCAAAGTTCCTCTTATTTAATAAATGTGTAGATGACTTCCAATTTGAATCTTCTGTAAAGTACAGCCTTGGCAATCTTGTGAGGCAGCTCTACCCTGGGTAAGAATAGACTCGATAGCAACATTATATATTGTCAACTGCATAGATAGTTAGATTCCTCTCATCTCCATCATTGTTTTCCACTCTCCTTTCCTCCTTTGTTTTCACTCTCAAGTCAATGAATGATATCAGTTAGAATCTTCAAAATAAATGAATCCTGATGCCTTTCTTTAACCTCTGGTATCATGGAAATATCTTTTACATTTGGACTAAAGGGTATTGTTTCCAACTGTGTCTTATTATTATGCCGATCAACCATTTAATATTTGAATTTCTTTCCAAATCTTACATTTCTCTTCTTTCAGGGATACTGTCTTCATTCCAACAAGAACAAAGTCACTGAGCCTCCAGCTCTGATGAGAACCCTTCGACCTCATGAAGACCAAATAAGTTGCTTAGAGATGTGTGAGCTGGGTAGCCGACCACTGATCATTTCCTCCTCAGCCGATTGCAGCATTTCTGTAACTGATGTTGGCAGTTCCCCTATTTGGACCTTTGGTCAGGTAAAAATATTGTTTCCTCGTTAGTCTAGTATTTACTCGATATCTAGCATAAATGTGGGATTACTTCCTTTTGAATCTTGGCTATTTAATGGTCATTACTCATCAAAGAACTGACTTCCATATCTGAATCTTAATGCCAGTCAGCTCTTATTCTTTGTACATAAATCATGGCTATTCCATTATGTAGAGGACATGAGAGATGTGCAAATATGGTGGCTGTTCAAAATACTCCAGCATTTCTGAGAAAAACATATGAATGCCTGCCATTTCAAAATTGAGTAAAATTACAATGTGGATAATATTACCAAGTTGTTAATAACAATACATGACTGTGACTGTTAAGTCATAATCAAGCTAATAAATAAATATAGAACATTTTATTTAAAAAAACCCTTCCTACTCATCAGCTGGTCTTCTTCTGCCAAAGGAATAAGAGATAACATTTGTGGAGTTTTTCCTTTGTGTCTAGATCTCTCTTCCACAGTCTTTCTATAGATCATTTAATCATCACACTGCCACATGAAGGAGGAGCTCTTGTTATTCCAGTTTTACCAATGAGCAAATGGAGGCATTTCGAATGTAAGTGGTCTGAGTTCACAGAGTAAGTGGTAGACTTTAGCTTTTAACTAGGGTCTGCTTGCTTCAGTATTTGTGTCTTGAATTTCTTTCTCTCATGAAGCTGAGCTCTGATTGACACTTGCCTATGAACGTAAATGAAGTAAGGGCATTGAAGAAAAGAAATATCCACAATCTGACATTTCTGCTATTCCTACCCCCACCCCCTCTTTTCATGAGAAGCTGGTACCTGTTAGCTTTTGCTTTGGGAGACAAACTATGACAGGCGAGTTTCAACAAGGGTCATTATTAACACAGTGGCAGGAAGTTAAAGCCAAAGCCACACTTATATCTGGGGCATCTGACTTGGTTCAATTCAGTTGGCCCAGATGCCACTGTCAGCCTGTGAGCTCCCAGCTCCTCACTTAGTGCTGGAAGCCGAAGTCCGTGGCTGCTGTCAGTCTGATGATGCCCACATGTGCTGAAAGAAGTCTGTTCAGCAATTCAGAATATAAGAGAAGGTGGCAAACAGGTTAAAAACTGGCTATATGGAGTCTATGTTTGGCTAGCCAATACATGTGTCTGTAGCTAACACTCAAAATCTTCATTGTTTGCTTCTACAGAGTAAAGAAGCCAAGTGCTAGATAGACTGTCAGGCAAAAACAGCTGCTGAGTGGAAAATGAACTGGTGTGTGGGTAGGTGTTGGTGGCTGAGGCAGGGTGAGGCAGGATGGTGTTCTGCGCAGAAAGTTAGTTAGAAAGTGAGATTTCAGAGTTGAAGAACCTG
Source organism: Echinops telfairi (assembly GCF_000313985.2). Classification (NCBI taxonomy): domain Eukaryota; kingdom Metazoa; phylum Chordata; class Mammalia; order Afrosoricida; family Tenrecidae; genus Echinops; species Echinops telfairi. Next base: position 13,812,000 of record NW_022111320.1, on the reverse strand, counting down.
ATGATATTGCTACAAGGCCAGGATGGCTCTGGGGGAGAGAAAGTCAAAGTTTGAATGATAAGAAGGGAAACAAAGTGCCATTGAGGGGGCGGTGTCAGGAGTACAAGAAATTCCCGACACATTTTGAAGCAGGAGATATGACCAGTCTGGGTGGAGGTGCCACATAAACTGCTCACCAAACACGATCTGTGGCTAAATTTAATTTTCTTGAAAAATGTGTTTGGGTAAAAAAAAATTATTTTTGTACTTCGGATATTTTTCATTAATTTTTGTAAAGTCTCTCTCTCTCTCTTTTGAAGAACTTCAGCTCCTAAAACCTGGCATGGAAATAGTTCTTCTCCCTGTTTTTAGAGACAGGAAAAGCTTCACCAGAGCTGGGCCAGCTTTCAAACCCAAAGGTTGGGGAAAACTGGGGACAGCCGAGTTTCCTAGTGCCTTCTGTTTGAACTAAAAAAAAAAAATCACTTTGACAAGCTGTCTTGAATATGGGAGTGAGAAAGAGAGAGAACAATAATGAAATAGGAGCGGATAGGACAAAGAGACTGTTCTATCACTTGAAAAAATCAGCAGTGAATGTCCTTCATGTAGTGCAAAGAAGGGACATCCTTTATAGAAAGACAGGCAATTTATAGGAAACAGAAATACAGGGAAAGGATCTACTTAGTAAGTATAATTAGAGTCAGAATGAGGTTTTTTTTTAAACAGCTTTATTGGCATATGATTTACTTATCATACCATTCAGTTGTTCAATTGCACCAGGAAGAGTTGTACCTTCATCGCCACAATCCGTTTTAGAACATTTCCTGAGTTCTTATACTCATCATTACCCCATTTCTCCCCAAGCTCCCCTGCCATATCCTCAAGGAACCATTGTTCCAGTTACTGTCTCTATAGAGCTACCTCTCCTGGATTACATATACTGAGAAACATTTTTTTAAAAGCTTAGCAACAATAATAAAGTAAAACAGGTAGTAAATACCCCCAATCAAAAAGAAAGCAGAAAATAGGAAAAACCAGAACAAATTTAAATGGATCATAAGGGAGATCCAAAGGTTGGATGCTAAAATGTAACCCAAGTGCATGAGTTTTAGTGGACCAGTTGGATCGGTACTTTAGTGCAAATTTTCATCTTCATATGTGTACCCCAAAATGAAACAGTTGATTTTAGTTGTAAACAACAAAACTAGAAGAAGCAGTCATCCATTTGAGCTTCCATGTGGTGGAGCAGCAGAGAGAAAGAGGGCGCTCCTTGACAAGGGACTGACACGGTGGCTTCCACAGTGGAAGCAAACTAGGACAATGGGGAGGACGGGACAGTGTTTCCTTCAATTGCTCTGGGAGGAAGAGCCGTCTCAACGGCACCTAAGTCAAGTTGACATAACTTTCTATCGCATATAGTCTGATTAAAGTGCTTAAAATTTATGTAATATGCTTGCATTCTTTTGTTAAAGGAGTATTATTTTCTTAAAGAATTGTGAAGCATTTTAAAACATAGCCACTGGTCTTAAGTTGGGTTTCCAGTTAGATTTCAAAAATTAATATTTTAAAAATAGATAATTAATGCTTAGATATGCATATGAAGAATTGTAACCAAGATCTATAGAAATACTAAAATAAAATTTGTAACAAAATTTGGATTGACTTTTGAAAATGTTTTCTTTTCTTTTCTTTTGGATGTTTTCTTTTTTATTTTCAGAGGTGAGATGCAAGGAACACAGTTGTAGGAAAAATTAGCTAGCAATTTTTGGAAAAACGTTTCCTTTTCAGTAAATGTTCATGTTACGTTTAAAGCAAAATGGTTAAGTTTTTTTTGTAGCACATTATCGTCTCTTCAGAGAGGTTGAGTTTTCCTGATGACCTTTGGCACCGTATACAATGATTAACGTTAGATGTGCAGGCCTCATCTCTATGAAGAGCGGAAGCTCAGAAAATAAAAATATTTTATTTATTTTTGCATCTTCAGGATTTCAATTAGTAGACTACACAGTGTACACAATCATAATTGGAGAGATAAAAGCAAAATAGCTATTCTGTTTGTCTGTTTCAGGAAAAGCATTGGCAAATTGAAAATCGTATTCCCGTTCCAAAAGAAGACACTAATTTAACGGAAAATGAAATTCAAGAGAAAAGCCTAGAGAGATTCCCATCGCTTCCTACGGGAGAGTCATGCTCAGACCTAGCTGAACGTTCTTTACTTGATCAGAAAAACAAGGAAGACTCAGCATCTGAGTAAGTGCTTTTAAATGTTACTAAAATACAAACTGGAGTCTTTGTACTGGTGATAAGATTAAACTAAACTCATTTCTGTGCTCTATGGAATGCCTAGACCATTCTCAACATTTCTATAAAACCGTGTGTGTGTGTGTGTGTGTGTGTGTGTGTGTGTGCGCGCGCGCGCGCACGGAATCAGCACTTACATTGGAACTACATGTTGTTTGGTTTGTATTTTCTGCCTACTTTCAATTTCCAATTTCTATTCAATATCTTCTAGTCTTTGATTTCTGTCCCACCATCAACCTAATTGTGGAAATTAGTGACCCCCCTTTTCCCCCTAAAATGTGTGTGTGTTAGATTTTACTCCTGGCTTTGTTACAGTGGATTTGGGTTTATTTCACAGAAGTTCAAAGAACTTGATTCTGAATGTTAGATATCACTCCTCTTACCATGTTACATCGTTCTTAGACTTTTTAACTCTCTACTGTCAGTTTATGTATTTCTTTTGCCCTTTACTGCTGCTAATCCATGCTCTGATAATCTACCTACAGTCTAAGCTTATAGTAAATGTTTCTAAAAAGAATTCACCTGTTCTTTTTGATATGTGACTCCATGATAACATGGAATTCTTATAGACATAGCTATTTTAATCAACTGCTTAAAGAAAAAGAAAAATGTTTTCATTTAGTTTACTTACTATCTACTCCAAGTGAAGAAATAAATAAATAGGACTTGCTCTGAGTGGACAAGAAAAGATCTCTATAAATTTTCATTATACTTAAGTTAAATGCCACTGGAAAATTATAAAACAGATGGGACTTCGTAGAGAATAAGTGTGTTATTACAGATAGACTAGAGAAACAAATTCATGGACACTCATATGTGTATAGGAAAGAGCTTTATATAAAGAGTGGTTGTATATTAAGAAAACACCACAGCCCAATCCAGATCAAGTCCGTAAGTCCAATATTAGCCCATATGTCCAATACTAGTCCATAAATTCCTCTTTTGACTCACACAGCCATGCAATAATGCTGAATGCAGGAAGATCACAGGCCAGTGGGTGGAAAGTCTTGTAGATCCAGTGGCAGTGGAAGCATCTCAGCACTGGTGTGAGTCTCTACATGGTTCTTCCAGCTCAAGGGCTCTGTCTCCATCAATAATTGGAAGCAGAGAGTCTGTCTTCCAGGGAGTTACTTATCTCCTTTGTGCCTCCAAATGAAGTCATCAAGCTGCAATCTGATTGACAGCTAAACTCCACCTCTCCACAAGTTGACACCAGATTAAGTAACTACCACACTAAGCATTTATAGTTGTATTCTCACTCTATTCTCAATGGCCTTTCAAGCCCAGCCAGTAGAACAGAAAACATTATTTATCCCAACTTTTTAAAAAATCATTTTATTGGGGTTCATACAATTCATCACAATACATAGATCAATTGTGTAAAGCACACCTATACATTTGTTGCCCTCATCATTCCCAAAATTCGCTTTCCTCTTGGGTTCCCAGAATCAGCTCATTTTCTTTTTGCCCCCCCCCCATGAACCCTTAACAATTTATAAATTATTATTATTATATCTTATCTTACACTGCCTGGCGTCTTCCTTCACCCACCCCTCTGCTGCCCATCCCCCAGAGAGGAGGTTATATGTAGATCCCTGTAATCAATTCCCCCTTTCTACCCAACTTTTTAAAGATACTCTCAGATGATCATGACATGTCTATGCATAGTTCAAGGGAGAGCTGGTAGATTTTTTTAAAAAAATCATTTTATTGGGAGCTTGTACAATTCTTATCACAATCCATACATACATCCATTGTGTCAAGCACATTTGTACATTTCTTGCCCTCATCATTCTCAAAACATTTGCCTCCTACTTTAGTCCTTAATATCGGCTGCTCATTTCCCCCCTCCCCCTCCCTCATGAACCCTTCATAATTCATAAATTATTATTAATTTGTCATATGTTACACTGGAGTTGGTAGATTTTTAAAAGTTTCTTCTCTGAGCCTGTCATACTCTTTGTCTTCTCCTTTTGACCACCTTCGCCTCAGTTCCCTGTCCATTAATGATTGACTGAGCGATGGCATGGCGCATGAGAAGGGATAGGTTGACATTGCAGTTCACTCGGCTTAGTTTACTCTTTCCCTAGGGGTAGAATTGGCAGTTCCCTGGTGACCTCCTGTAGACTTTTTCCAGTCTGATGGGACATTGCTCCACTCTGTTCCACTACTAAGCTCTTTGATTAGTCTGCGCACATCTACCCTCCAACACAATCCTCTCTTTTGGTTTCTGCAGTTTGTACTATAAAGTAGGGATTGGAGGAAAGGCTACAAGATCAACTTTGAGCTAGTGTCTTGGCAAAATGTGGAGCACTGGTGGCATTATGCTCCATATATTGAGCTTCTAACCACAAGGTCAGCACCTTTAAAATAGCAGGTGCCCTGAGGCAGAAAGATGAGGCTTTCTACTCTCATAAAATGTCAGTCTCAGAAAATTTCAGGAGGCATTTCCTACTCTTTCCTATCAGGTTGCTATGAGCCAGAATGGACATGACGGAAGTGAATCTCTTGACAAAAATGGATTTATCCAAGAATCCTAGCACCTCAGTTGGAAATTTGGGGATATTTTTCACTTTTCAATCAATCAATCAATCAATCAATCAATCAATCAATCAATCAATCAATTTGTCCTCAGACCCTCAGGACCTTTGCTGACAGGGCGATAGCAAAAGTTAGCTCTTTAAGTTAGATTAGCTGTTACATTAAGTAGACCTTGATATTTGCGCTTGCATTTCTTGGAACTATGGCTTGCTGAAATGCCAAGTGCACTTTACTTGTAGTCATGAGTCATTTCCTTTAAAGAAATATTAAATGGCCAATCCTGTGCATTTATAGAATAGCCCCAGAAGAACAACAAGAACCCCGCCCGGGTGGCCCAATAGGACAAAGCAGGACTGCTCTGTGAGTTTCTGAGACTGTAACTCTTTCAGGTATTCGAGAGCCTCCTCTTTCTCCTAAGAGCGACTTGTGGTTTCGAGCAGCTGAGCTACTGACCTCTGAGTTAGCAGTCTAACTCAGAACCGCTACGCCATCAGGGTTCCGCTTATACAGTACTGGAGATGAAAAAGTTTTATAAATGATAAAATACTTAGCTCCCCACCCCCCATCACACACACCCAGCTGCATTCTACAGGGGAGGCAGTAAAGGCAAGAGAGCTCACTGTTTCAAAAGAAACAGAGATGTAGATCATGATCACTCTACTGCCATGCTCCCGGAAAGTGACTTTCATCTGATACTGAGATTACAGATAATTTTGTCTTTAGGAAAACATGGTTCTGTCAAGGTGGGCGAAATATAGAATTTTACAATTCTATAAAATTTCATTTTACCAGACCCAATGAGACTGGTTGAACCCCCAAATTTATTGCCTCAAGATAATCTTTAAATCTTGAGTCAACATTGTCCCCTAAGTCATCTTTAAGTCAAACAGCAGCTCGACTCCATCAGGGGGGAAAAGGAAATGTTTTCTTGAGAATTTATCTTTTTATAAAAATTACCTACATGAGATAAAATGGACAATCTCAGTGTCATTGAGTCAATGCTGGTTCTTAACGACCCTCCTGTGGGTTTCTGAGACTGTATTTATGGGAGTAGAAAGTCCAGTCTCCCTTGTAAGGAGCTGCTGGGGGTTTTGAACTGCCAATCATTTGGATTGCAGCCAAGTGAAATCCATTACACACCAGGGTTCCAAAAATTGCCAATACCACCTCAAAAGTGTGGACAAGAAGTTTTAGGGACAGGAAGCCCAAGGTTAAGAGCGTGAGAATGATGACAAACATGAAGAATCAACACACTGAATTATACATGTAGAAATTGTATTGGTGTGTGTTTTGCTGTGTATATATTTTCATCCAAAATAAAACATTTTAAAAAGGAATAGTAAATATGATTCTGAAAATTCTGCCCCTTTACCTAACCACATCAGTAAATTCAAAGACATAATCACACTAATACTTTTCAGTATAAAAAATACATAAGGAAAATAAATATGTGGAAGGATTTAGAAAGAGTAGAAGGGAAAACATATATGTATATGCAGGAAAGGTATATTTAAAAGGAAGGGTTAATGCTAGGGAAAAAATAGGGAAAACAAATAGACAAAATAATGGAAAATGGAAGAAGCAGGACAAAAAGAACAACTTATGGATTAAAAAAATATGCTCTTTTCTTAATTCCTACGGGGTTTTTTTTTTTCAGGACAAAAGTATTGGGAGATAATATCTTGTAGATTGTACATAAAACTGAGTTTCCATAGTGCTTAAGGTATTTTATAGTATTATGTGTTGGAAGTAGGTAGGTGTTAAAAAAAACTATCTTTATTTTAAGTCCTGGGGAAATGAAAATAAATATAGAATTTAAGAGATGTATAGAAAGTCTTGATGCTAAGTTAACAATTGATACAGAGTGATAGTTTCCTTCTTTACATTATAAAAAAAATTAAATTCTCATTAGAAAAATATAAACAATTGAAAGGATAAGTTAAGTAATAAAAGCCACATTTTTATTAGGTTATAGCAGAAATCACACAATTATCATAATTTAGAAAAATGTAGATATGAGTAAGAACTTAACCTCATGTAACTTTAGAATATTTCTTCATTATGAACATAATACATCTTCACTATGAGAAAATTTAGTTAAAAAAAAAAAAGTAAAAACGTGAAAAGGAATCATAAGAAAAGTAGTACTGCTGTGGCTAACATTAGATATTCTTCTCAACCTCGTTTTGGGCATACTTTCACAAATACAATTTATCGAAATGAGGACTTAATTCATACAGTGCATAACATTTTTCTTATTAAGCAAATATACATCAAGTATAAATTCCATACTAATCCATATGAGTGTCCAAGGGATGCAATATTTGTAGTGGCTCACCAGGAACTCGTTATTTTCAGCTCTTTAACCACTCTCTTCACACATTCAGATGGTTTAAAAGTTTTAACATGCAAAAGATTTCTGTAAATATCATTGTGCTCACATATTAGAGTACCGGAATGAATTAATCATTTGAATAAATTCTTTGAGATTGAATTGTTAACGCTCAACACTTAAAGGCCCTTGGGTTCTGTGCTGTTCAGTTGCTGTGTGAACCAGTGGGCATCCCTGCCAACCAAACAGAACAGCTGCTTTCCCGTTTCTCAGAAACACTGGAGATTGATTGCTATTGTCTTAGAAGCACTGCCATGTTTCCTCACCATTGCTTTAAATTGTTCTTTTCAATTATTTGTGAAAGTGAAATGTTTTCACTTTTGTTAGTTTTAGGATTCCCCAGTGAACTATACATTAATAATAATGAAGTTTGAAGAGGTATTTCTACTAGATTAAATTTCGTCAGGATCCTTAAGAGAACTATATCCCAGTTTCTTTTGGAAGATTCCTTGGTCATAATTCCCACAGTTTTACAGATCGCATCCTTTGTTTTTGAACCACTCTTTATTAGGATAATGCTAATGTTAAGTCAAAATCTAGCCATTTGTCAAACTCTCACATATCAATACTCCTTATTTCCCAAAATGGGTGATATGGCCACGCTGAGGGTGGGGTGCTGGAACAATCTAGGGGGTGGAGGTGGGGCTGCAAAAGCAGTTACCTACACTTTATCCTGGGTTTTGGACAATAGTACAAAAAATTTCAATTCCCAGGAGGGGGCGCTGAGTATATATTTTTTTCCCTGAAAAGGGGTAGCAGGCCAAATAAGTTCAGACATAAGTGCGCCAAAGCAACATGAGCAAGTCTAATGATCTTCCTGGTTTTTAAAAAAATGTATTTCCTTTGGTTAGCATTTTTAAATCCTGCTTATGCAGAAAGGGTTCATCATTAGAAAGCAGGATAAACGCACCAGATGAAAAATGAAAAAGAACCTTGTGTTAGTTCCCAGTACATTTATGTGAGACAAAGATGATTTCAAGTTAGCGTGTGTGTAATCACCACGCCTGATTTACAACACAACGGAACACTGCCATTCTCACGTGGCTATGTCTGAGCCATGGTCGAAGCCACTGTGTTGACCCATCTCAGGGTAATCGTCCTCTATTTTGCTGACCCTGCAGCAAGCATGTTGTCCCTCTCCAGGGACTGGTTCCTCCACACACTATGTGAGATAGTGTCTCATGATCCTCACTCTAGGAAGCATGGGGCACTTCTACTTCCACTCAGTGCTCTGGCAGTTCTTAGGATCTTCACTGTTCTTCCTAACACCATCATTCAAAAACATCCATTTTCTCTTGTTTTCCTTCTTCATTGTCCATATATCTCATTCATAGGAAGTGACTGAAAATCCCAGGGTTTGGATCAGGTGAATCCCCGTTTCAAAAGTGACATCTTTGCTTCTCAATACTTTGAACAAAGAATATTTGCAGCAGATTTTCCCATGAAATATGCTGTTTGACTGCTTGGCTGCTGCTTCCCTGGGCAGAGATTATAGATTTAAGTAAAATGAAATCCCTAAAAACATCAGTATTTCTTCCAATAATATTGTTGTTCTTGATCCCGTTGTGTGGATGTTTGCTTCCTGTGGGTGGAGGTATATTTCACACTGAAGACTGTATGTAGTCTGTGATCTTTATCAGCTTTTCAGGTTACCCTTTCTTCTAGCGAGGAAAGTTGTGTCATCTACACACGGCAAGTTAATGCAGCTTCCTCCCAACATGACGCTGTCTTCTTTAAACAGCCCAACTTTCTGCATTGTTTGCTCAGCATACAGACTGAGAATGGACTGACAGAAAGCCACTCTGACACACAGCTTTCCTGATTTTAAACTATCCAGAAATCCCTTGTTCTGCTTAAATGACTGCCTCTTTGCTTATGCAGTTTCCGCATGAGCACAATTAGGTACACGGAGTTTGTTGTGATCCATAGAGTCAAATGCCTCCGTGTAGCCAAAGTCACAGGTAAACAGCTTTCTGACAGGATGCTTCCAGCCACGTCTATCTAAAATCAATAACGATGGCCCTTGTACCATGTCTTCTCACTCTGGCTTGAATTTCTAGTAGTTCCCAGTCAGTGTACCAGTTTGCAACCACTGAAAAACTATCTTGAGCAATAATCTTGTTTGATGATTTCTGCATTCTGTGAGGTCATCTTTCTTTAGGATGGGCACTTACAGGACTGTCTTCCAGTCAGTCGATCAGGTTCTTGTCTTTCTTGGTAGAGAAAAGCGAGTGATTCCACTGTTGCATCTGCTTGTGGAAACATCTCGATTGGTAGCCTATCAACACCTGAAGCCATTTTTTTCCTACCAATGTCTATAGTTCAGCTTGGCTTGCTCATCTCTGTACCACAGGCTCTTGAATATAGGCTATCTTCTACAATTTTTTTTCTTCTACAATTTTTAAGCATCAACCCTTTCTTTTGGGTGTCGTGACTCTACTTATTCCTTCCATATCCTCGTGTCGCTTCTGTTGACCTTCACATTGTTCGCACAGAGCACTTCAGCAGTGAAACACCGACCTTGCTTTTTGACCCCCTTTAGTTCTTCGAGGTTGAGAAATACCAAGCATGTTTATTTCTTTTGGTTTTGCAACTTCATAGTAATACTTTGTTTTCTTAAGCCAGTCTTTGAGCTATTCCGTTCAGGTCTTTGGGTTAATAATTTCATTCACTCTAGCTGCTCTACATTTTAAAGTGTTTCAGAATTTCTTCTGAAATCCATGTTGGAATTTTCTTTCTTGTCTGTCTTTTTAATGATCCTTCCCTTTCGTCATCTGGCCTTTGGTCAATAGTATTCACTGTAAGATTGTTACTAAAATCAGATGCAATATACATAACGTCGAACTTTGGCTCTTGTGGACTTATTTTCAGTTTTTTCACATTCAACTTGAATGACGAGGAGAGCCCTTGTTCTGCAGCTGTCCCCTAGCCTTGTTCTGACAGATGATTTTGAGCGTCTTCATTTTTTCTTTCTGCATTTGTAATTGACTTGGTTCCTATGTACTCCATCCTTCAAGGTCCACTTATATCTTCAATGTTTATGTCATTAAAAGAGGACATGTGTTTCCTCTCTAAAATGGAGATTCTCCTATGTGCTCAGACCACCCAAGACTTTTAAGAGAAGTAAATGAGTTCAATGTTGTAAGATGTTTAGAACACTATCTGGCCCTAGATGTGATAGTTAAATAAAATAGACACTCTTGGGGGGTGAAAAAAAGAGAATATTTGATCCGAATAAGTAGTTTGTCTTGCAAAATTCTATCAGGAAATCTCCATGGTCATTTTTATCATTAAGGGCATATTTTCAAAATACTTATACATCTTCTTTGTTCCTAACTTTTGGAATCCAATCATTAGTAATTATTAATGAACTTTTATTGCAAGTTTGATCAATTTCAGACTGCAGAAGTTCATTAAAATCTTTAATTTTTGGCATTTGTTGGTTTTTAAACTTGAATAGTCGTCTTACTCACTGGCTTTTTTTGTAAATATGTGGACATTCTATTATAACCCACAGTGTTTTTCATGACAGATCTTGACATTTTCTTTTTGATCAGTGATAGAATGCCATTCCTCTTTAATGTGTCATTCCTATAGAGTAGATCATCTGTGTACTTGAGTCAAAAGAGCTGATACACATCTATTTCAGCTAATACATGAGATACAGAACTCTATGCATTTCATTTCACTTTTAATGACTTCTAATTTTCTTAGATTTATGCTTTGTACAGTTCATAGTCTGATTATTTATGCATGTTTGTATTGGTTTCTTCTAATTCTTTTCTAATTATTTATATCAGAATTCCTTGTGATATAAATTTTATAATTCTGTGAGGGGGTAATTGTTATTTACATTATTTATAAGCCATTGCTTACCTAATTATTTTGCCAGTAAATTGTATATGGAAATTTAAATTACGAGATAGATGGATACATATGACAAAAAATATACAAAACACTAAAATATTACTCTGAAATAGGCCTGATGAGATGTAAAACCCTTGGAGCATTGACAGTCTACTTTCAGCAATAATCTGTACCAGTAACTCTCTTATGTCCATGTGTGGCAATATGAAACCAATTAAAGCTTACTCAAGTTTTAAGTCTTAAATATACTTGTGTAGGAAATTATTATGTTTGGGAGTTCTGCATCTTCCTTTCTGTTTTAACTGAAAGTAAATCCTAGTTCCCAGGAGTACTAGACTTTGCTGTAGGAAGATGTTGAAACTTCTTGCTTTGAATGAAAAAATATTGTCTTGCCTACAGGGGCAGTAGCTAACACTTTTTGAGTTATTATCATACTTTATGTACTTTCCTAAGTACTTTAGGTGTATTACCTCTAATTCTCACTATAACCTAGGAAATAGCTACTATAATCCTCCCAATTCCACGGTTAAGCAAACTGAGACATAGAGATGCTAAGTGACTTGCCCAGGTTAACCAACCTGTAAAAGGTGACCCTGGTATGCAAGCTCTGAGCTCCTTAGCAAGCAGTTGATAGTAGTAGCCGGGCACCATCTAGTTCTTCTGGTCTCTTGGTTGTGGAGGCTGAAGTTTGCATGGTCTAGTAGTATATTGAACTAAATATGTCCTTATGCACTGTTAGTGGTTCTCAGAAGATGTACTCTTACAATTTTACTTGATTCTTTCCAGATCCAGCTAAATTCTTCATTGGAGATAAGAAATCTTTGTTGTCTATAAAAGACATTTACTTTAAATACCTTTTGATGAGAGTGGCAGGGAAAAAATGGTCTAAAAGTAGGGAAAGGTATTCTCAAATCGGGGCCCAGTGAGGCAGAGTTCAGAGCCTTTCAGGAAAAATCAGAAACTGATGAAAGTAAGAGCTCCATTACTTCTAGGCCTCCCTCAATCTTTAGGACCTCTATTTATATCAGTAATACTAAGAAGAAGAAAAAAAAGTTTTGAACCAGAAACTGAAAGGCCTAATCACAGCTTTCAATATCAATCACAGGCCTCTTGTGGTTACAAGTTCTCTTACTATCCTGAAGGAACTTTACACAGCCACTATCATGCTTGTTTCCAAAGCCCAAGTCCTAAAGGACATGATCCATAAGAAGGAGATGGCATCCCATGCGGTGGCCATTCTAACATGATCTGGGGAAAACTGTCCCCCTGTCCCAAGTATTTTGGATGGCAAATGTGGTGAAGAAAGCTGATGGTGCCCAACTAGCAAAAGATATAGCATCTGGGGTCTTCAAGGCTTGAAGGTAATCAAGCGGCCATCTAGCTCAGAAGCAACAAAGCCCACATGGAAGAAGCACACCAGCCTGTGTGATCACAAGGTGTCAAAGGGATCAAGTATCAGGCATCAAAGAACAAAAAATCAAATCATTATGAATGAGGAAGAGTTCAGAGTGGGGACCCAAAGCCCATCTATAGGCTATTGGACATCCCCTTACAGAAGGGTCATGTGGAGGAGATGAGCCAGTCAGGGTGCAGTGTAGCAATGATGAAACATACAACTTTCCTCTAGTTCCTAAATGCTTCATCCCCCCACTTTCATGATCCCAATTCTACCTTACAAATCTGGCTATGCCAGAGGATATACACTGGTACAGATAGGAACCAGAAACACAGAAAATCCAGGATGGATGATCTCTTTAGGACTAGTGGTGAGAGTGGTGATACTGGGAATGTGGACGGAGGCTGGGGTAGAGAGGGGGAACCGATTACAAACCCTAGAACGAACCCTTATGGATCAGCATCACGTCAAAGGCAGTGGTTGTTTACTATGCAATTCCGTGCACTTTCACCTGGGCTACTTCTTATTATACCACAACAAAAAGGGAGAAGGAAATTGCTTGTGAGAGTTTAGGAAACTCTCAAGTGCCCATTGTCATTAAATACTTAGCAGTAATGGGAGTATAAACTCTGGGCAGGGGGAATGGCAGGAATGAAAGGTTAGGGGATGCAAGTTCCCAGACTCAGGATGGGGAGGACAGGCCATGGCTAAGATCAGACAGCACTCCATGATGTTAGTACCAATGGATGTTTGGTGTTCCCAAGAAACTAAAAGAACTTTTGGAGATAATGAATGCTGAATATATGTAAGACCATTTTCTGGTTTCTAGAAACTAGCTATATATAGCTAATGATTTTACTTCACATGTTATATTGCCAAAATTATTATTTCTGCAGATTCCAGAAAAAGTTTTAAAATTTCAACTAAAAAAAAAAAAAGACCCTATTGAAAACCCCAAAGAACTTATTTGCATGATAGGTACCATAAGTGAAGTCCAAAGACTAATTTTGGATAATAAGCTTTTGAAGCATGACAGTGATTCTACATGTGGGTCATTAATGAACCCAGATAACTTTCACACAGGGAAAGGACAGTTGTGTTCCTGTGTAATTCTTTTCTGGATAGTTTATTCTCTGACCTTCCAGCTGTTATGAGGTCAAGGTTTTTGCTACCAAATCAGCATCTTATCCTCTCTTGCTCTTGTCTTTTTATATAATCATCTGACTAGTAAGGCATTATTGTGTCTTAACTAGTATAAAAAATGTTGCTACTTAGGTCCACAGGAATGGAAATGGTTTATGTCAAAGTAAGATATGTACTCTTACCCAGAAAGTGTTCGTTTTGGTGGTTAATATTTTATTCCATCATAAATTGTTTTCTTCCAGTGTCAGTTCCTTAGAGGATATAAATTTAGATGTGAAATACAAAGGAAGGAATTTCCACAAGAAAAGAACACATAAGCCTTACCATTCTGAAGTTATGCAAAAAGCATCCAGTAAGTAATCAGGGTTGATAGATTTTTATTATGCTATGGTTATATAAATTAGTGTGCTAAAGGAAAATAGCTCTTCTGTGTGCTAGGGGTGATCTTGTTCTGCAAGCTAGATGACATAGTCACCTGATTTTCATTTTACAGAGGAAAAAAGGGGGTCCAGAGGCATTGACTAATTCAAGGCTGCACAGTGCCTGTGTGGCAAAGGCTGTCAGCACAGACCTGTAAGGTCGATACCAGAAACATGGATAGCACCCGAGAACATGCAAAGTTCCCCAAACACATTTGTCAGCAACATGTTACTTCCACCCCGAATTGTTTAGGAAATGAAAATGAAATAAAGCTATTTCTTTGCCTTCAGAAAATCTAAAGCCACACTGAACAATGGCTTAATCTAGTTTTTGTCTGACTGCGAAAGCATTTTATATATAAAAAAATCATTGAAACAAAAGAACACGATCACGTTGAAGCATATTACTTAGAAACAGATGTGAGAACAACTCTCAAAGCTCCATCAAATAATGAGAACATCTCAACACTACGAATATATTTTTCAATGTTTATCCCTGGGACAGTGGCCTTCCCATATGGTAGGTAGGCTGATTCTAGAATTTCTGGTGAAACTTGGCTGTCAAAAGCTACATAATTATTTTCTAAAATCCACTAGACATGTGTACACTAATTGACTTCAGTGGGTTTTTGTCAGACTTACATGACGTATTACATGTAAAGCACTTTAAACAGTAGCTGATATAGTGTAGAAATTCAATACAATTTTATTAGAATATTTTGTTCATGTTATGAATTCTATTGCTTATCTTGGAACACAACCTTTGGTATAAAACACACTTTGGTCTAAGTCCATGTCCTGCCCAGCTATGCACACTCAGCCAAATTACAGAGTTTACCAGCTATGTAAACTCAGCCAAATTACTAAAGTATTCTCAGTCTTCAGAGCATGGCAGTATCTTAACAGATTGTGAAGATTTCTTCTTTGACTGCCCTAGCACAACAGCATTCTGGGAACTTGTTAGATACGGGTCCTCGCCTGGTCTCATAAAGCAGAAACCAGGGTTGGTATGTGGCCATGTCGGGTTTAACAGGCCTCCAGGTGCGTCTGAAATCTGCTGACGCTTGAGCATCGCTGACATAGCACGTGCCTATGCCACAGCTGTGCTGAGTAGGCATCTATCCCTTACCTTTGCACGGAGGCCGCACAACAAACACACCCACAGCTCACACTTTCACAGAGCTGACAATCCTACAGACGTCCAGGCACATCTTGAATCACGCTTTTGTATATTTCCATTCCATAATCCATGTATCACTTGAAGCCAATAGAGATGTTCTCCCTCCCCACCTCCCCCCAACTTTGTTTTAAAAGATAGGATGAAAACAGCTTCTTTTCATCTCATTGTGTACATAATAAATACAACGAAAACATACCTTTGGGTTACATATAAGCAACATTTAAAAGTACCTGCAAATTCATCATTTTAAGGGGTTGTTAAACAGCAAACATATAAAAAGATTCCATCTCACCAAAGATACGCTTTGGGTGGGAGTGGGGGGCAGATACCAGAGAAATGGGAGCTTTGCCAAAGCTGCAGCACGCTCGTGTTCTAGTGAAAATAGCAAAAGAATAAAAGGGGGAAAAAACCCCACAAAGATTTGGAAGCTGTTAGCTCCGTTCAGTTTCTTTGAATCAAAAGAGCACGGCTTTCTCTTGAACAGCTGTGTGTAGAGGGTTTGCAGATCCCTGCAGCTGTACGGGAGGAGTAAGAGGAAAGTTACATTTTAAAAGTTAACTTTGCTTGGAAACATGCTGCTTTCTTCTGAGGATTAATGACCTTGTACTTTTTCTCGTGCCCTCGCCTCAATTCCGCTGTTGTGAAGGGGCATTTAGGTCATTAAGCATCAGTGTCCTGAAGGAGCTGCCCGAAGTGCATCCACCTGCCTTTCTTCTCGACCATGAGAAGTACTTTCGGGAAGAGCCAGAAGAATGGCCCCAAGTCCCAGCCCTTCCGCCACTTTCTGAAAGTGAGACTGCAACCATCCCGTACCTTCATTATCTCTCCCCGTGAAAGTCAATCCATTTTAAAAATCAAGTAGAATAACCTGGAAGTAACAAGTGCTTGCTTTGTAGGTTGGGGCGAAATGAAGTGTGGCAGGTCTGTTAAGATTTAGAGCTCAGTTGCTGATCATGCTTCCAGCAAGGACAGCCAACAGGCTAGAATACATGCAAGCGATATTTGTGCTTTGTAGCTCTTCTGAAGTCAGAAGGCCAGGAGCCTGTATCCTGAATTGGCCATCCACGAGAACTCCCCACCCCAAATAAGCTTAATTTTCAAAACTGGTATCAGGGAAAGAGCATCATAAGACTGATTGAGAACAGAAACTCTGACAATCTGATTTTGTTCTTTCATGTGAAACACTATAAATAGTGGCTACTTACAGTGCATTGTCTTGAAGACTTCCAGCTGCAGTGCTAGGCTAATATGATGAAACAACAAGAAAACTTAACTTAGACAATGGAACTGAGTGGTAGGTGAAGGTTTGGGAAGAAGATTACAAAAGGGATCATTTGATTTTCAGACTATTAAACAATTCTGAGTTCCTGAGAATTTAGCAAGTAATTTCTGGACCAAAAAAAAAAAAATCACTCAACAAGGAGGTGCCTAATGGGAGCACCAGGCAGCAAAAGCTGCTCCTCAGTGAAGCACGGAGAAAGCATATGGACACTTCAGGGAAACTCGTGCAAAATCATTAATAAAAGTGCAAATCTTCCCATTGTCCTATTCACAAGATTTGAATTATCCTCCAGAATCTGAGAGATACGGTGTCTGAACATTTCAGATCCTCTGAGAAAGGGGTTCAACATTTATCCTTGAGAAATAAAGACCCTTTAGAGTAGCTGGGTGTTTCCATACTTACAGAGGTTTAAGCCTTCTCTTTTGCTTGGTCCCCAATGACAGTAGAGAACAGCTGGTCGACATTTTTTTTTAGTTCCCCTTATAAACAAAGTCCAATTGTTACACCTCATCCCCATAGTTTCCAGTCTAATTATTATCAGCTCCCTTTACCTTTTCTCTGATGTTCTATTTCCTAAATTTATAATCACTTGCTTATTCCTGTAAGGGTCATCCATAGTGTCTTCCCATAGCTCATCAAAAGGTGACATTATAAATGTCAGGGCTCTAAATAGCCTTTAGAGCACCTAATTCGGCTTTTTGTCTCTCATCTTACTGTTTGTCACTAAGATGATTTGTTAAGAATGAGCTTGAGAAGACCTATTTTGTCCTCCTGAGTTTCCACAGAGGAGTCTGAGGCTGAAGGCAGTCAGTAAGCAAACATTCAGAGAGCCAAGCCAGAGTTGTAAAAATAGCTCAGCCATAGGACGTGCACATAGCAGGAGACGGAGACGGAACGAGAAGTCAGAATTAAGGCATGCGAAGTGTCCGGGCTATAGAGAACATGGAGAGTATGGCAGGGAAGTGAGGTAAGCAGAGTGTAACTAAGGACTCACTCCAACAGTGAGAACCCTTTCTCTTGTGAGAAGCCTTTTATATTTTGCCACAGGAGGAATCGAGACATGCACTCTCCTTATGGAGAATGTGATTGTGGAAGGATGTGGAGTAGGTGGCTGAGAGCAGTACTTAAAATACCCAAAATACGTCTTCAAAGATCCTTTCTCTCATGGATTTCTTCCAATTAAATTTCTTAGAATTTTCTCACAGGTTTTAGAGAAACTTTCTTTCTTTTAATTTCTTATTTTCTTATACCTTTTCTGTTTTTGCAATTTCTTTATGTGTTTTTTTTTACTGGAACACCTTCTCTTGGAGTGAAAATATCTTTCAAAAGTGCCATCAATTTGTGAACGAGGAGGATGCAATTCATTGATGACAACAGGCTGCATTAACACATGACAGCACAGCTGAGGTTCTGTGAAACTACCTAAGAAGAAATCACATTAGTTCTGGATATGATTTAGGAAGGAATTCACAGAACGAGGGTCACAGTTGAGCCGGGAATGGTGTGCAAAGGATGAGGGAGAAGAAAGAGCAGTCATGGTGTTCAAGGAAGAAATATAGTGAAAGGCTCAGCAGAAATAAAAACGGGATCACAGTCAAAACGATTGAGTCGACTACAACAGGTGAGCAGATGAGATGTTACCTGAGTTAGGTGGAGGCAGAGTGTAATGACGGGTGTGCAGTGTTCAGTTTGAGGTTCTGGTGTAGCATGTGGAACTACAGGTCTGGCTATGGAAAGGGATTATAACATACAGTGCATAATGTAATAAGATAACAAATAGTGAAATCATGTTTGCTGATTTGTTTCCAGCCTTCCCTTCCTAGGGTAATTATTGAATGCCTTCTCTGTGCTGTACTGAGGTCCATGTGAGAGACGTTTTGTTGTTAGGTGACATGGAAGAGGTCATGTCCGACCCTTAGTGACCTTCTGCAAAACAGAACAAAACCCTGCTCAGTCCTGCGTCATCCCCACAATTGTTCTGATGATGGAGTCCATTGTTGCAGCCAGCGTGTCAATCCATTCTGTTCAGTCCCTTCCTCTTTTCCCCTGCCCCTCTACTTTATCAAACATGGTGTTTTCCTCCAGGGACTGGTCTCTCCAGACAACATTTCCAAAGTGTAGAAGACCAAGTCTTGCCATCCATGCCTCCCAGGAGCACCCTGGCCATACTTCTTCCAAGATAGCTTTGTCCTTCCAAGATGCACAATTCACATGCATCAACTCGTCTTTGGCCTTCTTTATTCAGTGTCCAGTTTCACCTGCATACAAGGCAATCAGACTTACCCTGACTTGGGTCAAGTGCACCGTAGTCTTCAAAGTAACGTCTTATACAACATATTGATCTAACGCAACTTGTTTGATCTTTTGATTGTTGCATCCATGAGCATTGCTTGTGGATCCAAGCAAGGTGAAATCCTTAACAACGTCAGCCATTTCTCCATGTATCATGATCTTAGTCATGGGTCCAGTTGTGAGATGTTGGTCTTTTTTGCATTGAATTGTAATCCATACTGAAGGCTGCAATCCTTGATCTTCATCAGCAAGTGCTTTCAACAAAGTTGTTTCATCTGCATATCGCAGGTTGTTAATAAGTCTTCCTCCCATCCTGATGCCACATTCTTCTTCCTATAAGTCAGCTTCTCTGAAGACTTGTCAGCATACAGCTGGAGTAAGCATGGTGAGGGATACCATCATGTCACACACTTTTCCTGATAGTAAACCAAGCAGCATTCTCTTGTTCTGTTCTCACAGCTGCCCCTTGAGCCATGTACAAGTTCCACATAAACACAGTGAAGGAATCTGGAATTCCCGTTCTTCTCACGGTATCTAGAGTTTGTTATGACCCACACGGTCAAATGCCTTTGCATGGAGACATAGAGAATGTAAAAGGTCAACCTTCAAAACTCTTGAAGTCAAATTGGTGAATTCACTAAATAAGGAAACAATCATGTTTTATAACAAGGCTTTGTGAAGATTATCTCTGGGTATTGTGTGGGAGAAATGGAGATTCAGGAATAACACATTGTGCCTGAGATGTAGATTTAAAGTCAAATTGATGGGGTCGCTATGATTCGAAACCAACCCACAGGCTCCTAATACTCTCCCCAGAGATAAGAAAAGAGGGAACTGGTATTTCTGGCAAAGGAGTTCTCACAGCCATGAGTGGATTTCAATGCATTCTGACTCTATGGGACAGAGTAGAACTGCCCTGAAGATTTCTGAGACTTTAAATCTTTATGGGAGTAGAAACCTCATCTTTCTCTTTCAGACAGTTGGTAGTCTTGAACTGCCGACCTGGAGGTTAGTAGCTCAATGCATAACCCACAATACCACTAGGGTTTCAAGGCCTAAATGGCTGAGTTCTAGAAGGGACATGATGAGTGTTAAGGCTAAGTAGGTAGTTAGAGTCAAATCATAAAGTACCTTGTGTACTGTATGGGAAAGTTGGTATTTATTTTTATCAGAAATATGGAGTAATTGGGATGCTTTAGCTAACTAATTTGAATCATTCCATTTTAATTTCTCTTTTAGTTTTTAAATTTTTATTATCTTGTATGATTATTTTAATGATTACCCTAGAAAGTGCAATCCTCTTTCCTGGGCTCTTTATTGCATTTTGTGATGCCTGGCTTCCATCTGAGACCATTTTCTCTTTGTGAGAAGAACATGCAATATTTCTTACAATGTGGTGAATAAATTCCCTCAGCTCTTGTGTATCTATAAAAGTATCTTTATTTCCCTTCAATTTTGGAAGGGTATTTCCACCGAATATTATTTTCCAGCACTTTAGAGATTACATCACCAATTTATTTCATAATTTTTGCTGAAATTCATTTCCTAATATTGTTGATTCTTCTTTGGATGTAACATCATTTTTTTAGCTGCTTTTGATATTTTTATCTTGATCAGTCTTTAAAAATACTTTTTGGGAGTTTGATGAACAAGAATCTAAATATGGCTTTGTGTGTTCATGTGGGAGAAAGAGGTTTTCTGCTCTCAGAAAGAGTTACAGCCTCAGAAAGCCAGAGGAGCTGTTCTACTCTGTCCGATATGGTTTTCCTGAGTTCAAGTCTACTCAAAGGCAGTGAGTGAGAGCTAATGTCTTTATACTACTTAGGAGTCAGTGGAATTCTTTACTTTTGATGTGACCATTTTATTGGCATTTAGTTCACATATCACACAATTCAGTAGTTCAATCACCTCAAAAAGAGTTGCACAATTGTCACCACAGTCAGCTTCAGGACAGTTTCTTCAGGATTGTACTCATTGGATATTAGTTGCCCATTTTCCCATAGCCACCCCTGCCTAATTGTCTCTGTAGAATTACCTATCTTGGATTTCATTTTCTTTTTTTAAATCATTTTATTGGGGCTCATACAATTCATCAGGATTTCATTTTCAGAAAAATATTGAAAAGCATAAAAACTAACTACCTAATGAAAAACTAACAAGAACAACAAAGTAAACTAGATAAAAATCTCCATCAAAAATAAGCAGAAAATATTAAAAACTAGAACAAATGTAGAAACATCATAAGGAAGAGAAAATGATAGGATGCTAAATTTTAAACTAAGTACATCTGTAACAATCCACTTTCCAATGCATTGTGCATGTTAGCAAGGCTATTTACGCGGTCACAGAGGGTCCGCCAGGGGTGATCCATGTGTATTTAATCCATATGTGTTTCCTCTTCCCTTTTTTTTAAGCTGAAACAGCTTTAACATGGCTCTAAAGGAAGATCAAAGGATAAGATACTATATTTTGACTTTACTATGCCTACCACAATGGACTTTACAATGCTCTCTGTCTGGTAACAGGACTATTCATAGCCCTCCACTTTGATCGGAGGGGATTCACCAGAGTCTAAATCCACCTGTGAACCCTGGCAAATGGATTTGGGGCTTCTATTGTCATCCATAGTCTTCTGCAGACCAGGAGTTCACAATTTAATCCTGGTAACACTCCCTCTTTTAGATTTAGATTATGTTATTTACAATCTTCAAGTCACACAGGCTCCTTCCACGTGGACTTAGCTGACATCTCAGGTAGATAGCTGCTTGTGTGAAAACAAGCCTTTAAGACCCCAGACATTATTCTTTGGGCATCATCTTTTTTTTTTTTCTCTCTCACTACACTTGGCTGTATCATCCATATCTCTAGTTATCTCTTCAGGAGGTCAAGCACTGAGCATGGCCACATCATAAGCACTTACTGATCTTCTATTGGGGATGGAATCAAGTGCAAGTCCAAAATCCACACAGGCATCTGTGGTTTGTATATATGTCTCTGGTTCACCTTAGAGACATTATTGTCATTTGTTAGAGAAAATTATCAGTCATCCCCCAGGAGCATCCCTCCCACTGCCATCAAGTCACTGTAGACTGGTAAAGACCCTATAGGCACAGGGTAGAACTGCCCCTGTGAGTATTCAAGCCTGCAAACCTTCACAGGAGTAGAAAGCATCATCCTTCTCTTGATGAGCTGGCTGGTGGTTTTAAGTGCTGACCTTGAGATTAGCATCCCAGTTGTAACCACTATGCATTGATACTGTTACTGGTTTAGTTAATGGTAGAGAATTGAAAACACAGGTGAGAAAAGGAAATTATGTGAGTATAGGCCAGTTATGAACCACAGCACATGAACTCTTGTTGAACACATCTTTCTTCAAAGACCTGGCAATCCTTCTGTCAGGATTACAAGCCAGTAAATCTTCTCAAATCCTGGTGGGATCTTTCTATCTTTTTCTACTTTTCTAAGTTGGAATTGATTTGGTGATGTCCAACAACAAAAATATTTTCCCCATTTTTAAATTTTCTCTCCTTCTGGGATTCCTATCATACACATAATAGACGGATGCTGTCACAAATGTTTCTTATGCCGTTTTCTTCTTTCTTCCCCCAGCCTCTGTGAACTTCAATTTGGATATTTTATATCGACATCTCTAATCCTGTTTCTGCAAGTCTTCTCTTGTACTCAGGCAATAAGGCTTTCATTTCCAGTTTTTGTTTATTTCAATTCTGGAGTACCAGTTTAATCTCTTTTGCCAATCTAATTCAATTAGAATTAGATTCTAATTCTCAGGTAAGGCTCACTATATTTTAACCCATTTGTCCTGCTTTTCTCTGTCTTATTTAACATATTCATAATTATAGTTGGGAAGGCCTGATTTGCTAATACCAATATCTGAGAGACCCCGGAGTCTGCTTCTAGTCTATATTTTCTTGTTTGATATTAGTCACAGTTTGCTGATGCTTTGAAACTTTCATATTGTTTTGTTACTGAAATTTGTATGTAATATTAATAAATACTAAAATCAGTATTATTTTCCTTAGGTTTCAAAGCAGGGGAGGGACCGATCATCTTGATCGCATAAGGAGTTGATCAATGCCAGTGCTCAATGAAACGTTAGTTGAATGAATCTATTTCTGACTCAAAATATCTTTTCTTTAGCAGGACATTGTCTCCTCAGCACTGCAAGACTGTATGGCACTTTATTTTATCCTCAGTGCTACCTAAAGTTTTCTACATGACCCTAGCATTCAGCAAATGTTCACTGGAAATTCTCCAAGTTCTTAAAATATCACACCAACTCGTATAGCCTTCAAAGCTCTGCTGATTATACTTTCTCTTGGAAAATTCTCAGTTTTCATGACAATTTAGTTTTTCAGCAAGATCAACACACCAATCTGAAAAAATATACAGGTACAAGGATTAGTCCCTACTACCAGGCCTGAGATCTAGTGTCCACCTAGGCTGGGGCTGAGACCCAGACATTGTTGGAAAAAAGCCATCCAGGGTGTAGTGCCTCACATGGACAGGTGAAGCTGCGGGCCTCTGGAGAAGCCACATCTGTGTGTGTAGGCAGAGAAGTCACGTCGCCTTCAGGCACTTCTGATTGGAGAAGCCTTGCTATAGGAGCCTAGTGATGAGGAAACTGCAGGAGTCTGATTGGCGAACCGCACTGCATAAGGAAGAGAACCTGCTTTTCCTCCAGTGTCTTTCCAGCACAGCTCTGGAGGTTATTTGGGGTAAGCATTGGGCTGCTAAGCACATGGTCCATGGTTCAAACCCACCAGTTGCTCTTTGGAAGGAAGATGAGGCTGATGTCTCCCATAAAGATTTATATCCTGGTAGACACTAAAGAACAGTTATTTTCTGTCCTTCAGAGGGTCTCTATGAGTCAGAATTGACTCAATGGCAGTGAGGACTTAGGGGAGGGGACGCGGGGGGACAGGGAGGAGTATGACAGTCCATCCAGCACCTTCTAGTGACCCAACTCTGCCTCATGCTAAAGAAGAAATATTTACGAGACCCAAATCCATCATCACAGAACAGGCAATGAAGAAATGCGCTTTACACAATTGATCTGTGTATGGATTGTGATAAGAGTTGTATGAGCCCCTAATAAAATGATTAAATAAAAAAAATAAAATCAACTTCATAATAGTCTCTATCTTCAGATGGTGCAGTAAATATTAAATAAGGCCATCGAAGTGAAGAACTTAACACACTGGCTCCTGCCTAGCAGAAATGAGTACATTTTATTAATCAATCCTATTTTATTGTTATTCAACTAAAAATACCTATGAGAAATTATTCTTAGCCATATGTTATTTTAAAATAGCTTAATTGGCACGTAATTCACATGTCATATAATCTAATAAGTCAATCATAATAAGAAGAGTTGTACAATCATCACCACCATTTCAGAACATTTTCTTCTTTCCCATATTGGCTGTGGTTCACTCCTCATTCCCCTCCCCTGCCATGCCTCTAGATAATTATTAACCTAGTTGCTATCTATAGATTTACCTATCTTGGATTTCATATACAGAAAACCATACAATTCACAAATAACAAACTAACAAAAACCACAACCGTGACCAAAAAAACCCGGAGGAAAAACCTTAATGGAAAAGAAAGTAGACTATATTAAAAATGGAAACAGCTTTAAAATGGGTCAAAATGGAGATCAAATGATAAGGTGTTACATTTTAACCTAGCTACATCTGCCATAATCGACTTCCCAGAGATCATTGTCTGATAGCAAGGCGGTCCACATCCTGGACTACGGTCAGAGGAGAGTCAATGGAGGCTTAATCTGTGTGGGGATCCTGCGGATGGATCAGGGGCTTCCACTGTCATCCAAGACTTTCTGCAAACTTGATGTTGACAATTTAAGATCTCATTCTGTTCCTTCCTTTGGATTCTGATTGTATTCTTTACAATCCTTGCATCACATAAACTGGTGTGCTTCTTCCATGTCCGAGTTGACACTTCACTTAGATGGTTGCTTGTTTAAGAAAAGCCTTCAAGACCCCAGACATTATTCTTTCTGGCTGCCAGGCACCGTGTGGTTTCTTCAATGCTCTGCACCACTGGGCCCCCTTTGTAGATGGAGAGCAGTCGATGGGATGTTCTCTCTGGTGCCACCCAGTCCGTTCTCGTCCACTGCAGCCCTATGCGGAACTGAATGAAACACTGCCCACTTCAGAGTCATTATCACAGCTGTTCTCTTTGCGATATTGTTACAGCTCCTATACCAATATGTTTTATTAGACTTTTTCACTGACCCTTGACCTCTCCAAGCCTGATATCTTTCTCCAGGGACTGGTACTTCCTGAAATATGTGAGATGAAGCCTGACCATCCTTCTTTCTATGGAGCATTCTGGCATAGATTGTTTAATTCACATGGCTCACATTGCTAACAGGGAAGAGTTGGCGCTTAGCGGAGAACTAGAGGACTGCCTTGGATAACCGTGCAAATAATATCTGTAGCGGAGGACTCCCCTTTTCAATAGTGTTAAAATCATATTCCCTAGGCAGCCTGCTCTTATCCTTATGTCTAACACTGGCACTTTAAAATAATATTGCCTATTTTAATATTATCACCTTAAATTGGTCATCTTCTTTCCAGGCAATGCTGCTACTTATTGTAAAAATTGTTATTATGAAAGAGCAGTCTAAAACCCTTTATTATTAATATAGGGCCCATTTTAGCAACCATTACACAGACTACCTTAACTCTTTGCATAGCACTTTACATACGCTCCTGCTGCCTCTATAATTACAGTATACAAAAGGTTATTTGGCACATAAAATGAGACATTTTGCCAAATGTCCTTTTCAATGTCCTGAAGTATTACTCTGGAACTTTGGACAGCTTTCAAACACTTTATAAAGCCCTGGCGACGGTTTAGCTTTACCAACTGGGTTTTTAATGTCCTTTTGTATTCTCTTTCTTCCTCTTTCAACTTGAAACATCTTTCACACCCTCTCTTTGGTTTCTAAGATGTTCCCAATGGGTTCTCAAACAGTTTGAAGCCCTCTTTGATATGCCTTATTCAAAAACCCGAAAACTACTTAGAACTGGCTCAGGTTTGCCAACAAAAGTCCCCAGAACTTACTCACATGGTATCTGCAAAATCGATAAAACTTCAACAGTAGAGAAAAATCCATTTTCATGCAGCCACCAGGATGTGGTCTGCTGAGGCTGGCTTTTGCTTTTTCTCCGTCAAAGTTGCGCATCTCAAAGAAAAGCCAGGGGCCTGGACTTCCAGACAGGTGGGTGAAGACAGAAGTCATCTCAGTTTCAGGGTGTCTTGGTTCTAGACCATCTTTTCTTAGAATACAGGAGAGCAGAATGGTCCTGTGTGATTCATCGCTTCAGCATGTAAAAAGGCAGGCGAGTTTCTTAGCGAGCCTGGTTGTGCGGGAACACAGGGCTCAAGTCAAGTTCACAGCCAGCCTGCCCTCACCCTTCCCTTCGTCCCCCCTATTTGTGCTCAAGATATGTAGATATCATTCATCGCCCCACAACCCAGAAGCAATCATTCACTACCTGGGTGTCTCAAGATTCTTGTTGGTGTCTCTCAAAACTAATTAAACTGTAAATTGAGACGTATCAAAGGGCAACTGTCTTATGATCCTGGGAGAAAGAGATAGCTACAAGGTGACCTGTGGTCTGGATAGGGATCTGACAGTCAAGGTTTAGTGCTTGGTGATGGTACCAGGACAGAAGGAAGGAGAAAGATTGGGAAAGTAAGCTCAGAAGGTTTTAGTTAGATATATAGGAAGCTAGAGGAGGAGAAAGTTTTATTAGGGTTGACAATTTGTACATGGAAACATATACCAGAATGATTTGCAAATAAGTACCCAAACTGTTTCTCTACAGAGGGGGAAGAAATCATTTAAAACTCTACTAGACAAGACAAAGTTTGCCTATTCATCAGTAACCTGCAAATTAGAAACAGGGGCAAAATGGCTAGAAACAATGAATTTAGCCATAATCCTACAACCTTGGGGGGGGGGTATGCTAAAGATAGCATATAGTTTTTCATTTAAACACAAAATTTCTACATCTCTTAAGCTACTGGTGCAAATTGTATACATAAACTTTTAGCAAAATCTTATTTAGTATATCTTTGATTTGAATATAGCCTTATATTTAGCAACAGCATAAGGAGAAAAGAATCACTGATATTATATAAAATGCATAGATTAACAAATCATTCAAACAGACAAAAATATTTTAGAATATATTCATTTTATGTAGGAAATGAGAGATAGGATACATAGTTCACTGCAGAAGATTTTTGATAACTAAAGATTTATAGGCACAAATCTCAGACATTTTAGAAGCAGAAATCCTCCCTACTCCTGTATATCTTTGTTGAATATCTTTGTTTATATGGTAGCAACATATGACCTTGAAAATCATACACAAATATTCTCCACGTCATGCTCCAGGCACTACCATCAAGTTGCTTTTGATTCATGGTAATGCTATAGGATGGATCACAACTGTCCTGTAGTGTTCCCCAAACGGTAAATCTTTACAGAAGCATTCTAATCCATCGTCCTCCCAAGGAGTGCTGGTGTGGTTAAACTGCCAACCTTTTGGATGCATCTGAGTGTTTTATTACTGTCCCAAAAGGGCTGCCTAAGGAAGCTTAGCTCGGCTTTAAGGCCTTCTAATTGATTGAATCTGGCTCACCTAGTTTGGCCAGGATAATCTTTATTATTTAAAGTCAATTGAGTAGTGACTTTAATTACATCTGCAAAGCCTCTTCAGAGCAACACCAAGATTACTGTGTAATTGGATATGTGGGGTCTTTAACCTAATAAAGTTAATATATCAAGAAAGTCATCACAGCAAGGTTAAAGACATTCTCTTATAGTCTTTAAAACATGCAACGGACGGCTAATCGTTTCTTATATGTATCATAATCAACTGCAGGCTCACTCACATCATCATAGGAAAACATTATGCATCACCTTGGAGATGATGCTATCGTGGATAGTGAGAGGAATTGATGACCATTCTGAACTTAAAAGGTGTTAGGTTAAGAACAGCATTTTTGCCACATAAAGGAAATTTACAATGAAGCCAATGAAGAGTAATTTGATGACAGCTCACCTATCAGGTTCCTGGTGAGTGTCTGGAGAAGGCCGTGGAGAATACACTATAAGAGAAAGAGAAGCTAAGCTACAAACATTTTGGATAAGTTTCCTAAAAGGGATTTCTGTAAAAAAAAAAAAATGAACTTGACAAGATTCCAGTAAATTTGTGGAGATTTATTTTCCTATTTTTAAAAAAGTCACTTTTGAACTAATTTTATAGTAATTTTGTATTGTGATTTTATACTTTTTTTCTTCAAAGAACATCCAATATTTTAAGCTTCCAGTCCAGGAAGCAGTGAGCCACCCTTGCAGAGGAATTTTAATCACGTTTTTATATAATAAAATGTTTCATCCAAATAATATCTCTTTCAAGCTCTTCCCAGAGCCTTACTTATCTTATTGTCATGAACCCCAGTCACTTATGATGAAACTTTCTCATCCAGCAAACACATCTCAGTGAAACAGTTTCTTTCAAAAGTAACACTCTGGCATCTACAGTTGTTCTCGGGAGAGCTCTGTAAGGCTTTCAGGTTTCGTTGTGATTTTGAAGTGCTAATCTGCAGTCATGGGACAGGACCAACTGCTAATGTGTAATAATACTTCCAGAAAGTGTTGTTTTTCATTTGTAGCTCTGCTTATGAGCTGGTTCCAGGTTTATTCCTTTGTGTTTTATCACAAAAATGCAGAAAACATTCATGCAATTCAAATATTAGAGCATAAAATGTATTCATTGAAAGCTTTCCCTTTCAAAATAGAGGAAAGAGCTGGGAGGCAAAGGGCATTTATAGAGGCCTAGATAAAGACATGTACATATG
>NW_022111320.1:13770663-13782072 GCF_000313985.2 Echinops telfairi | reverse complement strand
AGAATGATGAGGGCAATGAATGTACAAATGTGCTTTACACAATTGATGTATGTATGGATTGTGATAAGAGTTGTATGAGCCCCTAATAAAATGATTAAAAGAAAAAAGAAGTGAGGGGGGAGAGAATCCATCTCATTTAAATAAAATTAAATTTAAAAAATTCAGAAAGCTTTCCCTTTCTCCTATAACCTCATTTGCTCATTCCCACTCTTACCCATGTGTAAAATGAGTATCCTTTCAGAGTATGAACTTGGGATTTAAATGGTGGCTTTGATTCCTTTTGATTTTTGTTGGCCTGGTCTACTTTTCCTTTTTTTATTTCACATTTTATGAAATCATTTATTTTAGATATATGCTAGCTCTGGCTGTTTGATACAATTATAACTCAGTTTTATCCCAGGAAATTCAGGCATACGTCCACTCACAGTGGACGTTGGTGTGTGGTGGTTGCATATGAGTGAATCTGATTCGCATTGTCTTGCTGGCACTTGGAAACCACCAGCAGTTCCTTGGCACAAAGACTGGGCTTTCTCTTCCTGTAAACTGTACCATCTCAGAAACCCACCAGGGTTCGCTGTGACTGAGGGAGGGAGTGAGTTTACACTTCCTGATATTTAGTTATATTTGATTTTCTAGCCTGCTACTTTGTATTATTTTTCCTTTTTAACTTTCTAGTGTGATTTGGGAGAAAGTTTACAGAGAAAATTGATTTTCCATTGAATAACTTTCTGTTTTCTGACATTGACGGCAATACCTACAAAAGAATAGGATTCTTCTCTCTTTGTCCTTGTGTTTCTCATTTCTAAGTGTTCTTTCTTGTCCCTTCCTGTCTTCTGAGTGCTATCCCTGGGCAAATAACCCCACGGCCGGTGAGTCAGTCCCTTATGGCGCATGGTGGTGTTTAAGACATCTTTATAACTTCACTCTGCAGTGCTACCCTGTCCCTACTCATCAGTCAGTTTGTTGTACTGTGTTTTGCTGTGATGGTAAAAAGCATGCCATGTATATTTCAAAACCCAGAAGTGTCCCTCTACTAAACAACTTCCAGCAAAGCTTCCAGACTATGGAAAGACTAGGGAGAAGGAAAAGGGGACGCACTTCTGAAAAATCAGACATTGAAAACCCATGACTAGCAGAAGAATAGTGTCAAACATGGCGCGGAAGATGAACCCTTCAGGTGGAAAAGTCAAGATAAGAATGGGTGAGAGCTGGCTCTTGAAAGCAGAGTGAACCTTCATAATGCGGGCTGGGCAAAGCTTTCCAGACTTTCATTTGCTGATAAGCCCCAAGTCAGAACAAGAAGAAACAGCTTCAACCTTCCATTACTAATCAAAAGGTGAAGTCTATGAAGGCGGAATCTAGGAATATTGGAAATCATCTAAAATAAAACATATGATATCCTAAGCATTTAGTGAACGGAAATGGACTAGTATTGGCCATATGGAAACCAACAATTAGATGATTTTACTATGCCAGCAAATGGCAAATTAAGAGGAATGGTGTTGCAGTCATCATCTTCATCATCAGAAAAAAAACATTTTGAAGTATATCTCTCTGTGATAGGATAATATCTATATGCTTATAAAGACAAATTAATACAATTATTATTCAGACATACACAGCAACCACTAATACCAGTGATGAAGAAATTGAATAATTATATAAATCTCTTCAGGGTGAAAGAGAAAAGATGCAATCAAGATGAATTAATAATCACTAGAGATTGGAATATGGAACCATAGAAACACAGGAAGGATCAGTGGTTGGAAAACATTGCCTTGGCGATAGAATTAAAGCTGGAAATTGCATAATAGAGTTTGGCAACAGTAACAACTTCATTACAAATGCATTTTTTCAATAATATAAATTGTGACAATATAGGAAGACCTCACCAGATGAAGTACATAAAAATAAAATTTACTACATCTGTGGGAAGAGATGATGGAGAAGCTCAATGTCTATCGCCTAAAGTAAGGCCATCGGCTGACTATGAAACAGATAGTCAATGGCTCCTTTGCAAGTTTAGGTTAAAGCTGAAGAAGGTAAAAGCAAGTTCATGATAGCCAAAATAGGACCTTGAGTATGTCCTATCTGAGTTCAGAGACTAGATAGAGAACAGATTTGATGCCAGTAAGCACTAATTGACAAAGACTTGATGAGTGGTGATATGACACCCAAAAAGCAAATAAAACATTATTAGAGAGACAGGAATCAAAGAAAGGGCCAAAGTAGATGTCATAGGAGATGCTGAAACTTGGTCTTGAATATGGAGTAACTAAAGTAAAAGAGTTGAACAAAATGTTACAAAGTGTAGCTCAAGAAGACAAAGTAAAGCATCGCGAGATGTGCAAAGATTTGGGATTCGAAAGCCAAAAAGGAAGAACACATCCAGCTTATCTCGAACTGAAAGAACCGGAGGGGAAACCAGAATTCTCTATTGGTAAAACATTGCATTATGCAGGAAGCACTGAAAAAAGATGGAAGAAATGCATTGAATCACTGTACTCAAAAGAATTGGTTGATGTTCACCCGTTTCAAGAGGTAGCGTGTGATCAGCAGGGAAGGAGCAAGTCCACGTTGTCCACGCTGCACTAAAGGCATCAGAGAAAAACAAGACTACTGCAGTTGATGGATGCCCAGTTGGAATGTTTCAACAATCTACGGAAACATTGGAAGGACTAATAGCCGATGTCATTAAATGTAGACAACAGCAGCCTGACCAACTGACTCTATTTGTGGATCCATATTTGTGGATAGTCCAAAAAAAGTGACTCAACATAATGCATAAATTATCAAACAATAAAAAATATCAAATAATACCATTATCATTTTATCAAATAATATCTTTAATGTCACTTGTGCAAGCAAAATTTTGCTGAATATAATTTTTTTTAAGAATCCAGAAAACCTGTACTGTTGCAGCAGCACAGCAACAAAGAGCTGCCAGAACCAAGCAGGACTCAGAAGACAGACCGAGGGATGGCACTGCTGCCATCAGCTGGACCTTAGCGAAAAAGAGAGAATACTAGAAAGATGCTTATATCTTAATTGACTGTGAAAAAGGCATTCAACTCTGTGGATAATAACAAACACAATGAATAGCATTGCACAGAATGGGAATTCCAGAGCACATGGTGTGCTCATGGATAACCTGAATATACATTTGAACAGAACAGGAGTATTCGTATTTTCTAATACTCCAATACCAAACATAACACAGCAAAAACCTTTTCTGCCAGTAAGTAGATGCTGACTCATAGTGAACCTTTAGGTAGAATAGAACTGCCCCTGTGAGTCTCTGAACTGTACGTAACTCTATGGGAGTTGAAAGCCCACCTTTTTTTTAAAAAGTAGAGGCCCAAAGTCCAGTGCTTCCTTGTTTTATTTATGTATATATACATATATAGACAGATACACCTATATTTATATATTTACATATATACATATTTATATTTATACCTATATATACAATTTTTACTTTCTTTTTCTGTCCTCTTTTACTTTTTTCATTTTAATCATTTTATTAGGGGCTCATCCACCTCTTATCACAATCCATACATACATCAATTGTGCAAAGCACATTTGGACATTCATTGGCCTCATCATTCTCAAAACATTTGCTCTCCACTTAAGCCCCTGGCATCAGGTCCTCATTTTCTCCTCCCTCCCCGCTCCCCCCTCCCTCTTGAGCCCTTGATAATTTATAAATTATTATTTTGTCACATCTTGCCCTGTCGACGTCTCCCTTCATCCACTTTTAGATCCTTGTAATCGGTTCCCCTTTCCAACCCACTCTCCCTCTACACTCCCAGTATCACCACTCACACCACTGGTCCTGAAGGGATCATCTGCCCTGGATTCCCTGTGTTTCCAGTTCCTATCTGTACCAGCGTACATCCTCTGGTCTAGCCAGACTTGCAAGGTAGAATTTGGCTCATGATAGTGGGGGAGAAAGCCCTGCTTTTCTCCCAAGAGAGTAGTGGATTGTTTGCAATCAGTAAAAGTATTGAATAATTTGACTATACTTATTCAATCTCTTTCCAAACAAGCAATCTAAGAAGCTGGACTATATAAAAAAGAATGCAACATCTGATTTGGAGATAGGTTTATTATTAACAACCTTCAATATGTGGTTAGGCACCACCTTGTTTGCTGAAAGCCAAGATGATTTGAAACATTTACTGATGACGATCCAAGACTAGCCTTTATTATGGAGTGCAGCTCAAAATAAAGAAGACAAAAAGCCTTCCAACTGAACCAATAGTGAACGCCATGATAAATGAATAAAAAATTGACATGATGAGGAATTTAATTTTCCTTGGATATACAAATACTTAGGGACGTTTTAGTCAAGAATCAACATATGTATAGCATGGGGCAAATCTGCTGCACAATACCTGTGCAAAATGTGGAAGAAAAAGGATGTCACTTTGAGGATTAAGTTGCTCCTGATCCAAGCGATGGAATTTTCAGTTGCCTCACTTACATCTGAAAACTAGACAATAAATAAGGATGACTACAAAAGAATCAAGGTCTTTAAATTCTGGCTTTAGAACAAACAATATATCTTGGAAGAATGACAACCAGAATGCTCGTTAGAAGTCATCTCCCATACTTTGAATATATTATCAGGAGATACTAGTCCATGGAAAAAGATATCTTGCTTAGAAAGAAGGTAGCTGGTGAAAAAGACAATGCGCCAACAGTTGTCTCACACATAAAAATTGTCTCAAAAACATAAAAAACTCGCCTATGCTCTTGCTAGTCTTCCTTGTCTTGATCATTTTGTGCCACCTTCTCCCTTATTGTACATTGCCTTTCCCTTCACTCAATGGACTATGTGATAACCATCTAATTCATGGTTTGCTCTTCCTTTCCCATCCATCGTTTGCAACCTTCAAAGATCAATTGTTGTCTGTGTGAGAACCTTTTCATCACTTTGCAACAGTGGTCTCCTACATTATTTTTCCTCTTGTGATTGATTAATTTTATTCAATATAATGCCCTCAACATCTTTATGGTTGCATGGTATTCCATTGTCTATATGTATCATAGCTTGCCCATTCGTCTGTTGACAGGTACTTAGGTTTTTTCTATCTTTTTACTATTGTGACTAGTGCTTCAAGGAGCATAATGAATATATTTGTATTTCTGCCATTCGTATTTCTGTAGAATATAGTCCTTTATTTCATTAGGATAGTAATTATTAGGTCTATGACATGAGATATGATGAAAATGTTGTGTTCCCTCAGTCCCGTCCCCCTCATTCTACATACAAAATTATTTAATATTGTGGTGGTCTTTTGTACTTACTTTTATTTTGCTAAATATTCTTGTCAGTTTTAATTGATATGCACATATATATTTTCCATTAGCTCTTAATGATTCATCAAGAGTGAAACTTCTTTGTCCCTTCCCTTTCTTATTTTTGTTATTGTATCATTTGTATATTTCCAAGCACCTGGTCTTTACTGTCTGTTCTGTCACCCTACACTCCACATGGTTTTCATCTTAGTTACACATTTATCTATTCAGTGCTGACTACAGTATCTTTCCCCAATTTTTTCTCATTTATTTCTCAGTTTATCTCTTAGTAATTTCCACAGGAAGCATTCTTGGGAAACATAGTCCCTGCATTCTCTAGATGTTGAAAATTATTTGTTGTTTTAATAGTTTAGAGACAGTGTCAATTATATAATGTCACTAGCTCATTCTTTTAAAAAACTGTTGTAGGTGTATGTGACAGATTTTATGTCAACTTGCACCTCTGTGAAAGTGCAGGGGTGGAGTCCGACCTGTCAGTCAAGTCACAGCCTGAGGATACCTCCGTGGTGTGTGCCTCTTTATGAGAGAGCACTGGGAACTCATTTCTTTCTCATCCTTCACCTCCCTGGCTGGGACTTCATGAGGATTCTGTGGCAGCCACTAGGGGCAGCCCCATGGGCTTGCTGATTTGAAGAGCTGTCAGGCCTTGCTATCTTTCCAGGGAACTTGGATCCACAGGACTGCACCGACAGGCTTGTGAACTCCCTGCTTCCTGCTTCACCCATCTTCATCACCAGCCTGCAGCTCTGGGTCTGAAGAGGACCCTGGCTATCATGGACTTGACTTAGACTGGACTGGCATGACTCCTTGATATAAAATTACTTTTTGATACAAAATTCCTTCTTCCACATATGTCACTGGTTTTGTTTCTGTAGACAACTCAGCCTAAAAGAGTATACTTCTAGCTTCTGGTATTGAGTATGGCTATCTAATGTAACATAAGTAGTTTTATTTTCCCTTTAAATGATTTGATAATTTTGCCTGGTTACCAAATTATTCTCTCCTTATATTAAAAAAGCTAATAACTTTACTAGGACATGCCTTAGTTTTAACAACTCTGAGTTAAGTACCTCTAGTACCATGTGTTTCCTTTCAATATACACATCAGGTTGTCCTTATTTGAGAAAACCTACTTCAAATGGTGCTTTGAACTTTTGTTCCACTTTAGTTTTCTCTCTATGAGCCCCCTCCTCTATTTTGTTGCATCTATTTTGGGGGGGTCTCAACAATATCTGTGATTTTCTCTCTAATTCGTTCTCATTAAATTTTCATCTTACTGGTTTTTCTCATTTCTACCCATACATTTTCAACCGTGTTGGCATATGGTCTATTGTCTTTTGTGATTGATTTCTATTCTCTCCTGAGTTCTGCTAACGATATGTTATCCCTTCTTACCGTGTCTTCATCGCTCCCCTGAGTTCTTTCACTTTCGCTTTTTGATCTGCTGTCATGGGACTTATTCACTTTTTAAGAATAAATTTTATTTATGGCAATATGCTTGGTAACCATATTGACCTGACAATGACAACATTTTTTTTTTTTGTCTGGTGGTGGGCTATGCCGATATTTTTTATTGTTATCTTGTTATTATTATTGTTTTAGTTCTATCATTTATTCAATTATTTCTTGGCTAGTAATACCTTTGCATATATGCTGTGAAAGCTCCTTCAAAAATTAATTACTATTCATTTTTTCCGCTTAAAACTGAGCTTTGCAAGGTCTCTGGGAGAGACCTTGCAGTGCGGAATGAAGATGGTCTCCAATAGTTAACAACCTGCAGGGACAGACTGCTTTCTGAGAACTGACTCAGGTCTGTGATGATTTATGTACCGTAGACTCCATCATTACTTTGAGCCAAAGCAAGCAGAGGAAACATTCCGATTCCAGTGCTGTTCACCTTAGTCTACATTTCCCCGACATAAGTGTCTTTTTGCTAGCACTTCCCAAGATGCTGCTTCCCTTTTTGCCACTCTATATACTTACCTTTTAGTTTTGTGCATATTTTCCCCAATATCAGCTGCCGTTCTTCATGTTTTGTAGGCTACCGATCATATCGATCTTAGAGAGTTGCTGAAAGTGCACTTTGTTGGCCGGGTGATTTCCCACATCTGTCTGTTTTTTTGTATGTTCTCCAGGAGAAAAGAAGAAAGGGATGACTTTACGTGCATGCACTTGAAGTGGAGAGCTTGTTTTTTGTTTGTTTGTTCTTTCCCATAATTCAAATCTATAAAAGGGCCACGAAACCATAGAGTTCCTCCGGTTTTACAAGGGTTTCTCTGTTTTGTATTCCTTGGCTTGGCATTTATGTAACTCACCCTCAACCCACCTCATCTCTCTTCCCACTTTTACTCACCTTTATATACATTGTGCTTCCATTCAAGTGCTCTGTTCAGACTTACCTGAATAGTGGCTCTTGTTTTCATTTTGTCTCTTCAAATTGACATTATTTTCTCTCCACCTACATTAACCTCAGCTCCAAGATTCAAGAGTTTTCTCAAATAGGTCTAATTCTTAAAGTTTTCTTCTAATCCCTGAATATTATAAACTATCTTTTCTACACATACATTTATATTTGTTCATATTCTCTTAGCATTGTATCCTATTGAATAAGATGTTTTGGATATTTATGTACTGATTTCTATTTCTCTTAGTTGGAACAAAGCCATATTTGTGTTCCATTTATGCCTGAACACAACTTTATGTGTTGTGTACACTCAGTAAACATTTGTTGAAATAGCAAACTGAAGCAAAAGGTCAAAATTATTTTCTTCAGTGCATGACACAATTTCCTCCTATTTCTCCTTGATGTATAATATAACCACTCATGGGGATAATTTGGCTCCTTTTATTTTTTTAATTCGAACCCACAGATCGTGCAGATCGAATATGTTATAAAGATATGATTGCAGATGTACGTGTTGTCATGCAGACTGCCAAACTGTGTTTTGATTGTCTTAATTGTCATATTTCAATACAGAATAATTTGTTCTTTGCTCTTTATGAATCTTTAACAGAGTTTAAGTAGATTAAAAATAAAAATGAAAAACTCTTAGTCATCTACTCTCAAATAATGTTTCTCTATCACTATATAAATGAATGAAACAAACATATCCTTCTAGAATTTAGCTTGTCAATTTAAGATTGAAGTAAAAAGAATTGCAGAATATTAAAGAATAAATTCTCAAATCCACACTTGTTTATTGAAACACAGATTTTTGAGATAAAATAAGGCTTAAGAATTTCTTCTTGTTATTTGACTTAATTTGGCCTCTCATCAGATGTAATTGACGTGCTATTTTCTTCATCATTTTTGTAGCTCTGAAAGCTGTATTTGATGAGAAAAATCTGTTCCCTAAAGAACTTCTGGGTCGTGAACGAAGAGCCAAGCAATTATGTCAGGAAATAAGTAGTGAAGTGAAGATAAAAAGAAATAAGAAGTAATTATAACTACAACAAAAAGATATTATTGTCACAGAAAGTATGTGTATAACATGTAAGAAAGGAACAAAGACATCTGCCTCTATCCTATACTTTATATTTGAATTTTAAAAAGTTTCCTTTTTAGATGATGTTTATGCTGCTTTCACCCATCCCTTCACACTTCCTTTATTTTTCAATAAAATAAAGATTATAGAGAGAACAATATGAACCAGTGTGATCTATTCTAAAATGTTTTCAAATAAAAAGTGTAAATCAAGACAACGTGTTCTAACCAATTTTATTTCTGCTTGCTTCTGTAGACAAACTTGTTTTCTTCAATTTACGTTTGAAACTTGTACTGAAATTCAATACAACAGAGTAAATGCCTATAAACTTAAATGTGAACTGTTCTCACTTATTTACACTTTCTAGTTTTAAAAGACAGTTCTAAAATCAGCAATTAGAGCTTATTAATATGTCTTTCCCATGAATATTTATTGACGTGTAATCTTTGATACAATTATTGGGATTGGTCCCTTCTATACCTCGTTACATTGTACTTTAAAAGTGAGTGACATGGGACAACCAAAGAAGTAATAGTCTTAACGATGCAAAACAAAGATGTAGGGACTATATGAAAAGTCCATTATATGTAGAAGACCAAATAGGAAGTATTCAACTATTAAGATCAACTGCCCTCATTTATAAGCCATTTTTCTTTGTAAACATGACTATGCATAAGACAACTAATAACCTTATTCTGCTTTATATTTTTTGTCCTACAGAAAATAATTAATAAATTCTATAATTCTAACTTTAGTTAGTTGTCATATATTTGTATCTTAAATAGTCCTCTAAAGGACATTTGCGCATTAATAAAAATTTTACTATAGCACAGGCTGGTGTGTTAGCAGCTAGAAAAGAATGAACATTATATGGCAGTTTACCGTATCTAGAGATAAAGGAAGTTCATATTATTTAAGCCTTCCAATAATTGCATGCAATAAGTATATCTATTTTAAAGTGGATATCTGAGATGTGGTTCTATTAGCAAAGTTGGGATTATAGCTCAGGTCAGTTTTACTGAACAAAATTCTATTTTGCCTTTCACTGTCCTTTTTACTCTTTCCATGTTACTATAAATTCAATAGAATTGGTTGAAAGTTTCATTGAACAATCTATTAATCAAATTCATAACTTATTACTGACAAAATATCATTTGATTATAGCACAGTGAAGTGAAATTTGGAGCACATTCCCAGAAACCCAGGGAAATGTCAAGATGTTAAAGGGGTGTAAGATGCCACTAAATACTTGGCGAAGCTATTTTATTCTTCCATCTGTCCACACATTCATCTGTTCACATAGCTACCTGTCCATCCAATATTTATTCAAGGTATATTCATGTGACTGCTTCATTTTGCAATTTAATTTATTTATGCCATTGAGAGTATACACAGAAAAAGCAAAACCAAAACAATAGCAGTTCCTGCATACGCCATTTAGTGACATTGATTACACTCTTTGAGTTGTGAACCTATTTTCTCTTTTTCATTCTTAAGTGGACCTCCTACATTAACACACATTTACTCCCCCACTCAGATGATAAGTTAATCTTTGGAATTGCTGTTGGCATTTTGATCCCACATAGACAGTCCTTAAAAGAGCATTATGCAGACATTTTCACTCACAAAACTTAATAAACTATTGCTTGGTTTTAATAAGACTTCACATGATATTTCTGGTTAAAGGTTTAAAGATTATCCCAGGGCAATAGATTCAGGATTTCATCTATCCTACATGACTCCTTGAAGTATGGAGTCCATGACAATCTAAAATTCTGCTCTCTACTCTCCATTTTTCATCTGAAAAATCCTTTCCTTTTTTCGTGTTTAACAGTTTTACTGATATATAACTTGGATACCATATAATTCAATGGTTTAAATGTATTAAAAAGAGTTGAGCAATCCACTACAATCAACTGCAGAACATGGTCTTCTTTCTTGTATCCGTATTCCACAACCTCACATATCATAACCCTAAGGAACTGTTCATCTAGTTATTGACTCTAGATTCATCTTTTCTGGATTTCACATGAAGAAAATCATATGCAAAATGAAATAAAAGAGAAAAATCTTGATTTAAGTGAAAGCGGGGATACTAGAAACCAGAACAGATAAGAAATTGGCCAAAAGGGAAAACAAACAAGAATATGTTACAGTTTAACCTGTGTTTGCAGTAATCCCCTTCCCAATGCACTCCGAGGGTGAAGCAATTCCCATCCTGGTTCAATGGTGGGAGGGAATTCCACGGAGGCTGATTCCATGCGAGGACGCTGCAAAAAGATTTGGGGCTTTCATTGTCATCTACAGCCTTCTGCAAAGCAGTTGCTCAGAATATAAGCTCTAATTAAATTTCTTTTTCTGATCTTGTATCTTATTATTTACAATCCTTGATCACACAGAGAAGGTATGTTCCTTCTGTGTGGACTTAGCTGACATCTATCTAACTTAAATGGCTTTTAAAAAATATACTGCTTTATTAACATATAATATACATGTCATATAAACCAATGATTCAAATATATAAAATATTTCTTTAATCATTATCACAGTCAATTGTGGAACATTTTCTTCATATTCCTGCATCCATTTCTATTAGCAT
>NW_022111320.1:13765780-13769567 GCF_000313985.2 Echinops telfairi | reverse complement strand
TAACCCTCTCAGGACCAATAATGAGAATAGTGATAGCATGTGTGTAGGGGCGGTGGGGAGAAAGGGGGAACCGATCACAATGATCGATATACAACATCCCCACCCTAGGGGGACGAACAACAAAAATGTGGGTGAAGGGAGACAGCAGATGTTGTAAAATATGGAAATAAAGATACTTTATAAATTATCAATGTACTTATTCTGTGTGGGTTTAGCTGACATTAGATGACTGCACTAAGTATTACTACCACACACCTTTTGACAATTAAATATTTTACAGGTGTAAGCTATGCAACCCTATCCTTAATTACTGTTAATCACACTCTTTTCTCTTCATCCAACCCCTGGGAACTGTGAATAAACTTTGTTCCATATAGCTTTGCCCGTTCTACTCTTGTCTAGCAAGGGAAGTCATAGTATATTTGTCTTTGTGTGATTTATTTCAGCCAGTATAATGGCTTCTAGCATCCTTCACTTTGTAGCATGCATCAAGACTTCATTTATCCTACTGGCTGAGTAGTCTTCCATCATGTGTATCTACCATATTTGTTTTATCCACTCCACTGTTGGTGACATTTGGTTGTTTCCACCTTTTGGGTCTTGTGACTAGTGCTGCAATGAATATTGGTGTCCAAGTTTGAGTTTCCATTTTGAAGTCTTCGGGTGCATACCTACAACTGGAATTCTGGGTCATATAACAATTTCTGTTGGAATCAGCTTGAAAGATACATGACAGTGAATTTAAGTGTAATGACAGTTCTATTCTTAACTTAATAGAAACCACCCATGTTTTCCATAATAGCTACATCATTTTGCATTCTTACTTATTTCTCCATCTGAATACTTTCCACTTCTTTATCTTATCTTATTGCTTTAGCTAGGAATACTAATACAATATTGAGGTAGTTAGTTTATTGTGCCAACCTGGTCAATAAACACATGTGGGGTTAATTGAAGGGCGGAGGGATAAATGGCTCTGTGAGCCTCACCTTTCTAGTTCTCGGGTCTCTTGCTTTCTGATGGTCGGACCAGGGTGCAGCTGCCTCAGCCAGTTCCCTGCTTTAGGTGGCAAGGCTCACTTCCTGCAAGACATCCCTGAGGAGGAGCCACATGGACCTACACCGATGGAGCCCTGGCTGCTGGAGCAGCCATGTGGAGATCCCTGCCAGTGTTGAGTTGCTCACACATTCACTGACTCAGCTTTCCTCCTGTAGTCGGCATCATCGTGTCTGTTTTGTGAGATGGAGGAGGACTTTGTGGATTGGTGTTGGACATATGGGTTAATAGGCTAATGTTGGACTTGAGGGCTTAGGCAGCACTGGGTTGGGATGTTTCTTGATCACACTTAACCTTTATATAAAACTCTTTCTTATACATAAGAGTTTCTGTGGATTTGTTTCTCTAAAGTACCCAGCCTCACATAAATATTGAATAGAAGTGGTGATGGTGACCACTTTCGGTTGACTCTCCATGTCAAGGGGAAAGTCCTCAGTCTCTCAAATTGAGGTAACCTTAGCTGTTGACTTTTCATATGTGATCTGGATCATATTGAGGCACTTCCCTTTTATTTCATTCTTCGTGATTTTATCAGTAAGGGTGTTTGATTTTATCAAATGCCTTTTCTGCATCCACCACGATGGTCACGTCATTCTTTTCCTTTGTGCTATTGATGTTGCATATTGCTCCGATTCTTTTAAAAATGTCGACTTTCCCTGCTTCTCTATAATGACTAACCAAGCCAACAAACTCACGGCCAGAAAGTCCATTTCTATGTGGAGTGACCCTATAGGACAAAGTAGAACTGTCCCTGTGGGTTTCTGAGATTGTAATTATTTTTAAAAAGTAGAAAGTCTCTTCTTTCTCTCAGGGAGCGGCTGGTGGTTTCAAACTGCTGATGTGGAGGTTAGCAGCCCAATGCGCATGCTTCCGTTCCACCAACTGGCCTTGGTACACAGCCTTTTCAATACGCTGTTGTCCTTGGTTCATTGGGATGTTGATGAGGGCATGACACCTTTTTTGATTGTAAGAATTCAAAGATAAATAATACCTGTTCCTGCTTTCAGCTTTCTATAATGAAGTGAGTAAAAGCAATGATATATTAAGCAAAGTTTGCATGAGCTCACTAGTTATGATTTTGAAATTATTTTACTACACATATTTTACTTTTTCTCCCTGAAGAGAATATCTGAAATTATTGCTCTGAAATATTCCATTTCATATGGTCAGATATGTATTCCCTGTGTAATCTTTTAGAAACAATAGATACAGGGAAAGTGTCAATTGAGTTAATTAATTCATATGAAACACATTTGCTAAATGCCTCTGCATGTCCAAGGCACGATGCTGTGTGTAACTCTTGCTCCATCACTGATAATCTCAGAGCCTCATGTAAAAAGGAATTATGAGACAACCCAACACACGTATAATTAATGAGAATAGTACTTTTAAAGATGTGAATTTTGGGGGGTGTTTCTATTAATTTGCAACAAAATTACACAGAGGGGAAAGAAATAATAATGTTTGTATCTTAAAGAATCTAATTGTTGTGTTAGGCATGAAGTGGGATCTCAAATTTTTCAACTCTTAATAGAAGTAAAGGCATTAGAAGTGGTATCTGAAGTTAATATTTAGATTTAGTTATTTAAGATCTATTTTCCTACAGTGAAAGGAATTTGTCACATTAAAATAGAATGCGCCATTATTTTCAATAGGCTGCCATTTTTTGTACTATGTAGATTTACATTAAATGTGATTTAGCAGAACATTTTTCTCTCCTCACTCAACATATATGGAGCAAATGAACAGAGAAAATAAATGTCTGAGATTAGTACAAGCACAAATGGAAGAGTGTACTTTTATAACCTTTGTTAATCGGACTAATTGTTGTATGTTTTCTTAGTTTTGAAAATTACTTATTACAATTTATGAGTGAAAGTTTACAGAACAAATCTATTTTCATTCAACAACAAATAAGTATTTGTTTCATGCTATTGACTGCATTTCCCACAACGTAAAGCATTCATCCTATATTCCCATTTTTATTTGTCCTGCTGAATTTTGCCTTTGGATCTCTAATGGCTAATTATTCTAATGAGTGCATGCTTTCATGATTTCACTGTATACCTTATAGATCTGTCTATTGTTTGGCTAAAAACGGAATCGAGGTTGTTAATTCTTTACAGACTTGGTGGGTGACTAAATGTCACACTCTTGAGGATTGCACCAATCTCTTTCACATTATGAAGGATTTTGTTGTTATTTTCCTCTAGATTTTGAGTTTTGTTCCATATTTTTCTCCCATTTTATCTGGAACCTGCTACTGTGTTCCTTTTCAGAGTGGTCACTGGTGACAACGAGGCACAATCTCATTCTTCTAGTATTAGAATAGTAGATGCTATGGTTCCTGTTGTGCTGTAATAAGTGGCATGGGGGCAGTAGGTGACCCCTTCTGATTTCATAAGGGAAAAGAAGAATCAGATTCAACATTAGCTCAAGGGCAACACCTATGAGGCTGAAGTCAAACATACCTCCATCCTTTAACATTCCTCACCAATTCTGACACCATCCGGTCCCTCCCACGGCACTGTCAGCTGGGTTCAGCAATAAAACGGGCCACATAGAACTCACAGACTATATTAAAACCATGAGCTTAATTAGGGAAGGGAATAGGTTATAATTCTGATTCCGAAATGCTTAAGACACAATTCCTCTGTTAGGAAGCCTCTGCTCAGCCACACCCAAAGACGACCTCCCTCTGGTGCTTGGTTTCTCACAATGTGGTCCTTTT
>NW_022111320.1:13762199-13763258 GCF_000313985.2 Echinops telfairi | reverse complement strand
TATCATGCTCAGCCTTCATTTGGGTTTCAGTAATTCCTCTCAGTTACAATACCCTTGATCACGCCCTACCAGTTATGGCATTTTTATCATCTATTGAATGAGCTTTACCCAGAGAGGAGGAGTTCATTGTCATGGCTTTTACACTAAAGAGACAAGAAGATGCATATTCTGCATGAACTGCTCAAACACAAAGTTCTTACAGAACAACTTCATTAAAGGTTCCCCAGAAGACAGAGTGGCTGTCTCTGTCGTGGGAAGAAAAGAAATGGCTCTTTCCTGGGTAAATCACATTATTTCTGAGTAATTGGTAGCCAAGGGTACAT
Organism: Echinops telfairi; assembly: GCF_000313985.2. Taxonomy (NCBI): domain Eukaryota; kingdom Metazoa; phylum Chordata; class Mammalia; order Afrosoricida; family Tenrecidae; genus Echinops; species Echinops telfairi. The sequence goes on along the minus strand of NW_022111320.1, from coordinate 13,762,935 downwards.
GTGATGAATGTTTGCTGGTGTCACTACATGGGGAGAAAAGTATTGGTGGAAAGATAGTCTTGTACATGCAAGTTTATATTTGTACACAGGCAGTCTCTGAGTAAGGAATGCCTGACTTATGTGCAATTCAAGGTTAAGAGCAACCTCCGTACATACTAAGGTTTATGATAACAAATGATTGCTTTGTGATGTCTATGAGGGAATTATCATTATTAGTGTATTTTATGTTAAAGATATTTTTAGTGTATCCAGAAATACTTCTTCAATGTGTGTATGTGTGCTTACAAAAGTATGCTATTTATTATTATATGTTAACAGTTTATATCCAATTGCTCTGATTTATGTGCAAATCCAACTTGCACATTCAATCGGATGTGCACACAGATTTAGAAATGAAACTGATTTGTAACCTGGGCACTGGCACTATGGAAGGATAGAATGATAACAGTGGTTGTGCTGCTGTGTTTCACCATGGTTTGGGAAAACTGACAGCATTAAGGTAAAGCTAGAATAGTATTTGCTTATGTTTGAGCAAATGTTAATAGAATAAATCTCATGATTTGGAAGACACTTAGAGATATCTAGATGGGCAATTAAGTATTTTAATAATCGGAAAGTTATGGTTTACAATATTCATAAAACTTCCCCAACCTGTTGTTAACAGGTAGATCTCTATTAGGACATGAAGAGATGTTAACAAGGCCCTCGGAAACATTTATTTAAATAAATGCTTTAG
>NW_022111320.1:13741799-13760588 GCF_000313985.2 Echinops telfairi | reverse complement strand
GGGGAGTGGGGAGGCCGGGGAACAAATGAGCTGACACCAAGGGCTCAAGTGGAAAGCGGGTGTTGTGAGAATGGTGAAGTCAACATATGTACTAATGTGCTGGACACAAATGACGTATGTACAGATTGTGATGAGTTGTATGATCCCATAATAAAATGATTATTTAATTTTAAAAAATCACAAGTGAAAAAGGCCTATGGCGTAGCTCACTCTGCAACACACGAGGTTGACATGAGCCAGGGTGCCGGACCAGCAGTCAACAGAAACAACAAGACCATCAAAATTTATATTGCACGTGATGGCCAGTAGTGACCTGTGGTTTCATTTAACTCAGTCAATGTGCTCATTCTTTTCTGAGCGGCTCCAGTAAATGGTGGCAATCAGGTCATGGTCCAATGCTGCCTCCTGGTTAGCGTGGCCTTTTCTATAAGAGAGAGAGTGAGGAACTGTGTTCTTCTCGCTGCCATTCACCCTCCCTCTTGCAGGGACTGTGTGTCTACCTTTAGGGGTGGTCTCCTGGGAGCTCCTTGGGAGCTGTTAGAGCCCTGCCATGCTTCCATTGACCTTGAATCCATGGATTCTGCACCACAAGCCTGTGATCTTCCTGCGTCTTGCTTCCCATTTCTGTGTCACAGGCCTTTGGCTTCGTGAGGCTGAAGCAGGAACCAACTAACATTGGGCTCATAGACTTGAGGTGGACTGGGCACGGCTGCCTTCTTGATATAAACTTGCTTCTTGATATAAAGTTCCTACTTTCTTATGCCTATGTGTCACCTGGTTTTGTTTCTCTAGACAAGCCAGCCTAACACAATTGTGTTTAATACAAGGCAATGGATTTGAGCTGGATGAGATCAAAACCTCTTCAATTATGTGCCCAAGAGCTTCCACAGAGAAAATCACATAGAAAATCACAAAGCACATACAAATAACATCACTATAAAACTACCTATGTATCCTAGTGTTATAATGCTATAAATTGGTACACTAATAATATTAATTTTTTGCTCAACATAAAGTATATTTTTCTTCAATATCTAATCTTTCTCCTAAGGACTCAAGTGGGCCTTATATCCGCAGGACACTCCTCTGATGATTGTATAATTTGATGGATTGTTGAGAACTCTGTAAAGGCGGCAGTAATTTGTCTCTGCATTCTGGATGTGATTTAGCTTTATTCTTATTCTCACAGGCATTCTGAAATATTTATGAGGGGTTGCATTGGTAATCTGATGTGGGAGGCCTATGAGAAACAAACCGAACTAATTACCAGCAAATTTACAACTTTGAGCACATTCTTCCAAATTCTGTTTCTTAGTATTATGGAAGAAGTAGGATAATGGCTGAAATTACATTAGGAATTTAATTTTAAAAAGGTGTTGTATTTTATCTCAGTTCCTGCATATTTCATCATAGATGATCAGCTGGATCATGTTGACCTTTTCTATAAGATAGTGACCACCTGCTGCGGCTTTAGAGCAATTAATCAACAACCTTCATGACAAACAGAGCTGGCCTTGCTGATATTAGATGCTCCAGGGACACAGGTGTTTCCCAGAAAGTACACTTTAGTAGCAATATTACAGGGAATAATCAGAAGCCACTTTGGGGTAAGTACTTTAAAACTAAATAGCTTTTACGTGAGGAATGTATACCATAGCATTGATTGTGAACTTTTAGTAGACTTGAGGAATGCTATTTACTTTGATGGCAAATTTATTTAAAGTTTCCAAAACTATGCATTAATTTTAGTCTCCGTAGAATATGTCACTATCAATTGGAAAGTCAAACTCTTATGGGATTATTTAGTGATTTATTTCATTCATCTGTATTTTGTGCTTTCTGCTGAGATATGATCCTAATCCCAAAGAGGTAAGTGAAATTTTCAGGCAAATTTTTGTGCAAGGTTGCAATTCATTATGTGTCTACAATGCTTCAATAACAAACTTCAATCATTAAAATTGCTTTGAGAGAAAACCTGATACAAAAATTCTACTACAAGGGAAATTATATCCTTCATATTATTGTTAATTATTCTAATATAAACAAAGTGCATAGAGTTATAATTATTTGCCAACTGATGTCTTAAATGCCCTAATACCATTTTGATTACCCACAAACAGATAATTTGGTCTAAATATTTTTTTGTCAATTTTTTCTACTTTTTCTCTCATTTTCTTTAGAAAAGTAAAAGGTGGATTTTTGAACATTTTGCCTTAAAGACTGCTGTAAATATTTAGATTACATACTTGACACTTTTTGTTCCATAAATCCTATTAGAATAGCAAGAACAGACTATTCCATTGTTATCACAGGTAGAGATATTTAGTTTAAAGCCATGAGAAGGGAAAGGGAAAAAATTCATATAACTACTCAGAGATAATATTGAAATAGATAACATTTCAGAGTTACCATTTCTTCTTTGGCTTTATTTCAAAAACGACGAGTATGTCTTGTACTGTTTGTTGATGGAGCAGAAAAGCCACCATTAAAACCCAGCTTATTTCTCCAAAAAGATGATGTGCAGTCAGAAAACTGGCATTGCATACTACTGTGGTAGTTAATTCTAACAAGACAGAGGATTCCAATGAGATCAGAAGGTTTTTGTTGAGCTTAAGTATGCTAAAATGTGGTTATTTTAAAAGAGGATCTATTTTGAATTAAATACTGTACAGAAATCAAATGGACATGATCTTGTGGTGGAGTCTCTTACTGACCTTCTCTGGAAGTCAAGCCTCAACATTCTTGGCTCAAAGAAACACCGAATTTGCAGTGGATCTTTATCAAGCCATTTGTTTATCTCACAAGAACAACATTATCTTTTCCCCCCTGGGAACGACTTTAGTTCTTGGAATGATACAACTGGGAGCAAAAGGAAAAGCACAGCATCAGATAAGACAAACTTTAAAACTTCAGGAAAACTCAAATGGTAAGATTTGTGCCTATGATTATTTATACTCGATGACAGAACACTAAACTTACCTTTAAATAGGTCATCGAGCACTTTAATAATAAAAAGTACAAAATGTTATGAAAAGTACAAAATCCTAATAAAATGGGGAATTACAAATACTTTCCTTTATAATTGCCTCCTAAATAAGCTTCTTTCCCTTACAATTGCATCTCAAAGAAGATGTTCTCAGAGCAATAACTTAAGAAGAAATTATGTTGTCTGTGAATGTATTTGGATATTTTATGTCACCTCATTTCTTTTAGGTGGTTTTAATTAATTGAGAGTATATGTGTCTATATTTAGAGAAAGATCTGGTGATTTAATTGTAAAAAGAAAAATCAGCCATAGAAAACTCCCTGGAGCCGTTTTACTCTGATCCACATTGGAGTTACCACGAGTCAGAACCAACTTCATGGCAACGGGTGTCTACATACACATGTAAACATATAGACATGCATGTACATATACACATAGCCATATACACATGTATTCCTCCACTATTACTTATGTCATGATTATTGCCCCCTATCATGCAAGTCCTTCAAAACGTATGTTTAATTGTTGCATTTTATTGCCTTATATGGAAATACCATTATATTTTAAACCTTCTAAAATAGGTTGGTGCAAAATTTACCTAATTAAAATAATGCTACAGTAAATACTCTCGCTCAGAGAATTATATGTGAATTTAGTACTGTTTCCTTTGCTTTCTCTTGTTCTGCTTCCAATTAAAAATATACTTTTACCCTTAAATGAGACCAAACAAAGACATAAGGTCATATATTTTAAAAGTTTACTCAAAAGTTTTAAAAGGAAACGTAGTGAAAAGAACATTTAACTAACCCCTCAGGCGGTGGTGTGTGTATGTGTGTGTTGGTGGTGATTCCTCGGAGTATCTCAAAGCTCTATTTGTAATAAGATGCCGTGGCTTTAATGCCGGGTCATCCAGTTGAAGGGGCAGGCTCGCATCTCTGTGGCCATTCTTGGCCCTAAATTTCCATAATGTTCTTTTTATTTTTAATAGTTTTACTGGTATATAATTCACATATAAATTCAATGGTTCAATCATATTAAAAGTGTTGTGCTTTCCATTTTAGAGCTGCACAATCAATTTTAGATCATCTTCTTCTTCCTGTATTTATTGTAACCAGTTCCCTCTTTCCCCTCAAGACCCCCTGCACATCCCTCATGACTGCATTGATGGCACCGTCTCTCTAGTTTTACCTGTGCTGGATTCCACAGCCACAAAGGCATGCACAAAATACAAAACAAATAAAACATCTTGCTGCACTCTGCAAAATAACAAGGCTATTCACTCCCCTTGTCTCAGGGCAAAGGGGATTCACTCCAGGCTTAAGCCCTGTGTGGGACGTGCAAATAGATTTTGGGCTAACATTTGCATCAATGTCAAATAATGTGTTCTAAATACCACAGGACATATCTTTGATTTGGGAAATAAATCACTATAATTTCAGTATGTTTACCTCAGCATAGAATAGCTATGTTTAGAAAGTTTTTTGCTTTCTGAGAAAACTAGTTACAAGTTTTATTTGCTTTACTTGAAATAAAAGCAGGGCTTTTTTGTTTTGTTTTCTTTTTTGCAGAAAATAAAATTCTGTTGGTGATAGCCAAGTTAATTGTATGAGTTTTATTTTGTGAATAATGTAAAATGAGGCCAATATATTCTAAATTTAGTCTTGTTTGTTTATATTAATTTTAGTATATCCTATCACTCCATCCAAGAAACATTTAAATCACATAACACATTTTGAGAAATAGAAAATCATTTTTGAAGATATGAAATATTACTTCCACAATAAACTGGAGGAATTTGGGTTTCTGAAATCTAAATTACTTTAAATGGATACAGCTTATATAGAGAAAGAAGTATCAGAATCTCGAATCGTGAACATGGTAATAATCATAATGGTGATATTGACAATACAAACGTACATAAGAGAAATTCAAAAAGTCTATGGAAAAATTTTATTCCCCTAATTCTGTTTTTTCACATGCCCAAAGTATGTAGGAGACAATTTTATTATCCTTGCTTTTAAGGAGTGATTTGATTTCTTCATTTTCTGGCCGCCCATGTTCTTCACAAACACTGTAATTCAGAGACCTCCATTATTTGTCTGTCTAGCTTACACACACACACACACACACACACACACACACACACACACACACACGGTGTTAAGATTTGCGAGCACTTGGTCTGGAACACCTCTGTCCTCAAAGTAACATCCTATCTTTTAAAGGCTTTCAAGAGGTCTTGTGCAGCAGATTTGCCCAATGCCACACAGCGTTTGAAAACCTCCATCATCTCTTTGTTTTTCATGACGTTGTGCACTGGTCCAAACCAGGAGCATTTGTGTTATGTTAGAAGGCCATTCATACTGAAAGCTGTAGTCTTTGATGTTCATCCATGAATGCCTACTCTCTTTACATTTAGCAAGCAGGGTTGTCGTCTGCATACCACAGGTTGCTATTCAGTTTTCCTCCAATCCTGATGCTGCATTCCTTTTTTATGTAGCCAACTTTCTCAGATTACTTGATCAGTGTGCAGATTAGCTAAACACAGTGAAAGGACACAGCCTTTCAACATACTTTGCCTGATTTTAAAGCATGCAGTATCTCTCTGTTTTATTTTTTAATGACTGCCTTATGTAAAGGTTCCACATGAGCACAAATAAGTGCTCTGGAACCCCCATTCTTCTCGATGCTATCCATAGTTTGTTATGATCCACATCGCTGAATGCTTTTGCATAGTCAAGGAAACCCTAGTAAACGTCTCTCAGTATCGTCTGCTTTCAGCCAAGGTCCATCCGGGGCGATATCCCTTGTTGCACATCCTCTTCTGAATCAAACTGCTGCAAGATCTTTGAGTTGTCGTCAGCAAAACTTTCCTTGCAAGAAATACGATTAATATTGCTCTACTCTCTCACCTGGATACTCCAATTTACTGTGTAAAATCTTGGCCATAAAATAAATCCTTCAACATTGATATTCAAAGTTTGATTTTTTTTTCTTTATTTCTTTCAGCTTGAGAAATGCTGAGAATGGTTTTCTCTTTCGGTTTTCCAACTGTAGGTCTCTGCATATTTTGTGGCGTATTTTGTTGTAATACTTTATTAATCTTATGAAGCTTCCCTTTGAAATATGTTCAGCTCTTTCATGTCATAATTTTCTCTTTTTTCCTTAGCTAGTCTCCATTCAGATCAAACTTCAGCATCTCTTCTGACATCCACATTTGTCTTTTCTTTATTTCCTGTCTTTCCAATGAGGTTTTGTTCTTGTCACATATTATGTCCTTGATGCTGTTCCACAACACGTCTGGTCTCTGGTCATAGTTATTCATTGTGTCACATCTTTCCTGGAGGTGGTCTCTACATTCAGGTGGGGTAGACTAAGGTCATACAATGGCTGTCATGGATTTGTTTTCCTTTTTATCTCTTCCAACATTCATTTACATATGAGCAGTTGGTCTATTTTTCAGTTTTTTCCGATCATGTTTTGACACATTTAACACAAAGTTAATTTGATTTCTATATATTTCATCCAGTGATGTCCCTGTGTATAGTTGTTTTTTATGTTGTTGAAAAAATGTGCCTGCAATGAATTCACCATTATCCTTGTTTCTATCACCAAGGCCATATTTATCAACCACCGATCTTTATTTCAAACTTCTGCATTTCAATTACCAGTAATTATTAATGCAACTTGATTGCATAGGTGATCAATTTCAGACTACATACAGAGGTTGGTAGAATTTGTCATTTTCTTTATATTTAGTGTTGGTTATTGGTGTGTAACGTTGAATGACAGCTGTATTATTAACTGGTTTTATATTTAGAAGCATAGAATTGCCAGATCACTAATCGTGTTGTACTTCATATCTTGACATTTTTCCTTTTTAATAGGATGTTATTCCTCTTTAATTTGTGATTCTCAGCATTGTTTAACATGTGCTTGTTGAATTCAAAATGGTTCATACCAGTTCATTCCAGCACACTATCAATTGGTATATCAATACTGATGTGTTCAATTTTACTTTTAGCTTCCAGTTTTTTGGATTCTTACTTTGGACATTTAACATTCTTCTTATTAATGTATATTTGTAACTCTTTTTTACCATTTTGAACTGTGCTCCGTCTGCAAAGGAAGGCTCTGAAGACTTTGTTGAGATTGACTCGTCTTTGAGGAAGCAGCTCGAAGTCCTATTTTGAGTGCGTTGCAATCTGACTGTATTCCATTCTGACACTGCATCTGAAAATGTTAACTGCTATCCATCAAGTGTTCACTGATCAGTTTCTTAAGGCAGTAGATCACTAGATCTGCTAGATCAATCTTAGTGTGAAAGCGTCAATGAAATCTCGCTATAGTGGGTGATCATGCTGGTAGTTAAAATACTGGTGGCATTGCTGCCAGAATCCTGGCAACAAGCAAGTTGCCACAGTAAGAGACATGGTAGAGCAGAGAGAAACAGAAAAAAAGCAATAATATTCATGTTTTCCTTCATTGCCATTTTTACATTTTATGAATCCTAGATTGTGTTACATTTTATATATTTTAATATTATATATTTTTTTTCTTTACTACTATACTTTCTCACGGACTCCTAAACTTTGTGTCTAGAGTGAGAGTTTCATGGGTTCTCCAGTATCCCTGTCTTCAACTCTCCACTGATTTTCAAAAGGTAGTTCTGTTGAATCAGGCAATATCTTACTTTCCCTGCTACGAATACCCTGATTCGGTCTCACTGTTGCACATTAACACCTGGTTTACTCTATTCAGGAGGCTGGGGTGAGGTGGGGGTTGTCTGTGGATGGACACTCAACTCTTGGCATTCTAACTCTCATTGTCTGTAGTTCTCATATTTTCCCTAATTATGAAAATATCTGTTCATAATTTATAGTTTCCATTTTGCTGGGGATTTTCCCCCCTCTAACAATATTGCTTGCTGATCAAAGGCTATGGTGAAGATACTTCTTTGTTCCAAGCAGGTTCTGAGAAGGGACTGGTCATGTATTCCAATTCAGTCTCGGCCTCTGGATGACCCAGTGTTTGGGTACTTGTTACCACACTTCGCAAATTACTTAATCTCTCTGGAGCTCAGATTCCTCATTCTAATAAAAGGCATGTCGATGAAAAATTGTACATGCACCTTTAAACTAATGTCATCTACACGTCTATCATTACCTTTGTTTCAGAGATTGCATCAATTACATTGGGCACATGATTGACGTTAAGTCGCATACCAGCAGAGAAAGTAAATAGTTACTTAACTTTTCTGTGGGGCTGGTTGACATATAAAAGGAGCCACAATCACCTGAGGACCAATGAGTTCTCCACGACTCTATTTTAGGAAAGGACATACATTTATTCTCATTGCTTTTTATGAGACATGACTATTTGTTCTTTTGAACTATGTGCTAAGAGGTTATTTACCTTTAAATTAAATCAAATTGATCAGGCAGATAATTTTATATGCTTCTCCAACCTTATGCTACTTGCTGACATTTTTTCCCCTGAATTGAACCCAAGGAATTAACAAAAGGCAACCGAACGGTTGGCAAAACAACCCCCAACCGAAAGAAAAGAAAAAAAACCAATTGCCGGGAAAAAAGGGGTGGAAAGGGGTCCAACCCCCCTAATTGGTTCCCCCAAACCTTTAAGGGTGTCCATAAATTACAAATTCCTGAAAATTGGTTTGAAATTCTGCCACTTCATTTCTCAACTAATTAAGTCTTATAGAAAAGCTCCGGTGCCTGTACTCTGAGGTCTCCTCTAGCCTCCCAGCTACGGAGATAATTCTTGGAGGTTGCAGATGGTCATAAAGATTTACCTCTGCAACCAGTGCATTAAAAAGTAAAATAAATAAAAATGTTCCCTTCCTTGTGCATAGAAATCCAAGGTTGTAGAGAATTGCTGAAGTTCCTCAGAGTCAATCACAATGAAGTAAGATTTTGTATCTAAAACTATCTAGGTGCCAATAAATGGCTAAACTTGGCCTGAGAAGAGCACAATGAACTGTACCCTGTAGGATCTCCCTCATGTCTGTACAAGTGGTACACGGAGCAAGTGGAGGTCAAAATGCAGACTCTACTCGCCATGTGCGGTTGGACAAGATAGGAAGCTATAAGGTTGCAGCTTTGGTGAGATGTAGCCTGTTCTTACCTACTGTCATGCTCTTACGCTGTCTTACGCTGTCATGCTCGGGGTGGCCCTGCCAGTTCTATGTAAAATAGAGTGCACCTGTGCACACACGCCCACAATTTCTTATTTTTACTTTTATTTGAATGATTTTAATTTTGTTGCATTGGTGCTAAAATGTCTTTAAGCTTAGGGAAGTGCATGGGATATAAAATAGCCAAACGAATTGTCATTGAGTTGACTCTGACTTGTAGCACCTCCATGTGTACAGAATCGAAGAGTTCCACAGGGTGTCAGGGCGACGACCTGTTGGAACCAGATTGCCAGCCCTTTTTTCTAAAGGGCTTCTGGGTGCATTTGAACCACCAATTTTACAGTGAGCAGTCAAGTGCTGGACCATTTGTGCCACCTAGATACTATTCAGCAGGACATAAAGATATAAAAACATTGCTTATAAATCCCACGGGAGCCCTGATGACAGATAGTTAAGCACTTGGCTATGTCTTAGGTTGGGTTCTCTAGAGAAGCAAAGCCAATTATAATTTTTATATATGTATATGTTTATATATATACACACACACACACACACACATATATATATATATATATTTATATCATTAGAATATTTCACACAACACAGTTGTAGAAGTTGCAAGTCCAAGTTCAGGCAAGTGCCAAATCCATGTGTCAGATGTTAGGCTGGAGGCTCCTCCTGATCGTGTAACTGCAGAGGACTGATTAGCCCAAGATTGACTGGAAGATGACAGATTTTTGGCTTTAGAGGCGAATGGATCCACATTTAGATGGCTGCTAATGACTGCCAGAATTAGCACACAAATATAGCCGGTAGTTTGCATGAGTCTAAAGAATAGGAGGTTGATAAGTCAGGTGCAGGATCAACATCCAGCAAAAAAAGCAAAACCAAAACAAGCAAGTGTTTCCACAGCATCCACTTATATTGGAAGCAGACCGTACTCCCAAGGAAATGTTCTTTTGATTGACTGGATCATGGCTTTGATCTCCACAATTTCTAATAGCTATCTAGTAGTAAGTTTTTTTCTTTAGTATCTTTTTAGAAACTATTTGAATAACCTCCAATAATGAACCACTTCTGTTTTTTAAAGTAAATATGTTTAACTTTCTTGATGTGAAAGTACGTTGGTTAAGTGCGGGGATGCTAACTAAAAGACTGGCTTTTCCCACATGAAGAAGCACACCAGCCTGCGTGACCACGAGGTGTCAATAGGATCAGGTGTTGGGCAACAAAGACCCAGACCAAAAAAATCATATCATTGTGAATGAGGGGGAATGCGTAGTGGCGACCCAAAGCCCATCTGTAGGACACTGGACATCCCCTTACAGAAGGGCCGTGGGGAGGACACCAGTCAGTCAGGATGAAACATACAATTTTCCTCTAGTTCTTCAATGCTTCCCCCTTCTCATGGTCCCAACTCTACCTTACAAATCCGGCTAGACCAGAGCATGTACATAGGTACAGATAAGAGCTGGAAACACAGGGAATACAGGACAGATAAACCCCTCAGGACCAATATTGAGAGCAGCCATAGCATGGGGGAAGGGAAAGGTGAGGGGAAAAAGGGAGAACCAATCACAATGGGGGGATGGACAACAGAAAAGTGGGTGAACGGAGACATTGGTCAGTATAAGTCATGAAATAATAATTTATAAATTATCAATGGTTAATGAGGAGGGAGAGTGGAGGAGGGAGAGAAAAATATGAGAAGCTGATGATACCTAGAGCTCAAGGAGAAAACAAGTGTTTTGAAAAGGATGATTGCAACAAATGTTCAAATGTGCTTGACACAATGGATGGTTGTGTGGATTGTGATAAGAGTTGTATGAGCCCCCAGTAAAATGATTTTTAAAAAAGAAGAAGAAGATTGGATTTCAAAGCTACCTTGGGGCTCTACTGGAAAAAGATCTAGCAATCAACCACTCCCCTAACAATTCCAGCCCAGAAAGCTTCTTGGGGAAGTTCGACTCTGTTGTGTGTGGTCACTCTGACCTGGAATCTACTTGATATTTTATGACACCTGGCAACAATAACAGCCATTGAAAAATATAGCCAGGGCTCTGAAAGAACCCTTTGCTTGATATAGAATTCTTAAGAATTGATTGAGTTCCAGGACTGAGCAGAAGGAATGAATATATTTGCAACCTTTGGTAATAAATAGGAGCCTACCAAGCAAAATACCACAGTAAAATCCTTTCTTAAGCATGTGCAGCTTTGTGACAACATTGTGTTCCGAATAGTCCAGCAATAAATAATTGGCCAAAGGTGAGTTTATTAGTTGAGTCTGACTGAGTCATTTAGCTAGTGGTTTAACTGGAATGGTTAAAGATCTTTATTGTTCTTGTAGACAGCCAAAGTATATAGGTTAACAGACCTGGAAAAATAGGCGATCCTGATTCTTACGCATCTAGAGATGATTATAGGGATTGCCTCATAAATTTTAAAATGTAGACACATTCAGTTGCTTATAGAGAGCAATGCTTTCTTACACTGCCATAAAAGTAATATTGAAAAGGATTGCTCATCATTGTCACTGTCAAACCCCATCAGCATTTATTAACATCCCCCTTTGATAAATACCTCATGAACATATTATGTGGAGAAGAAGATTCTGTATGTAAATTTCCAATGACCAAAAATGAGCTACATTTGACTCTAAGGAAAGAACTGCCTTTAACTTGTATGAGTACATATTTTTGTTTTTGACAAATTTCAAATCCGCATAGACATTCTTTCTCTATAAAGGTTGATTTCTCAAAAAATGCATCTTTCTGCAGGAAAAAAATTCTTAAAATATTTATACTAACTTAGGATTGTTATTTATACCTAAGGGTACAAAAAATGGTGATCTGAATCAGAGCCCTTAGATACAAAACTGAGAAGCTGTTGTTTTGATGTTGTGCAATATGTCAGTATACATTGTAATTATTTTTTAGGAGAAGAATTTTCTGCGCTGAAGTCATTTTTCTCTGCCATCTCAGAGAAAAAACAAGAATTTACATTTAATCTTGCCAATGCCCTCTACCTTCAAGAAGGATTCACTGTGAAAGAACAGTATCTCCATGGCAACAAGGATTTTTTCCAGAGTGCTATAAAACTGGTGGATTTTCAGGATGCAAAGGCTTGTGCAGAGGCAATAAGTACCTGGGTAGAAAGCAAAACAAATGGTAAAGTTTCCCGTTTGTTATTAAATCATTATTTGTCATTGTATTCATGGTTTGTAATATCTAAAGAATGGCCAAAATGTTTCCACCTAAACTATGGATCAGCGGAATCACATCTCTAATTTCAGTTCCCTGTTCTTCAAATCAACCCTAAATTATAAAACTTAGAGAAACCTATTTGAAAAGTATACATATTCCTTTTTTGTTTTGTTTTGTTTGGGGAGTGAAATCTATTTTTTAAATTCCTAATACAATCATTTTAAATGATTTTTCTTCAAGCATAGATTTTCTGCAAGGATGGCGGCAGAATGAACATCTTTTACCAGCTAAAAGTTGGATTTCAATCCCAAATGCTTTCTTTCCCACATATTCTGTAAATAATTAACACATCTTTGTTGAATGTGGTAATGTTTAATAATGCACGTTGATAGTCTTATCCTATTACGGTGGTAATCTACATACAAACAGACAAAAATTTCAAGGGGACTACACAGGGATGTAGTAGGAACACCACACAGCTTAAAGCCACCCAGAGCTTAAGTTCAAATACCAGTTAGTTGTAAACTATGCCCCCATTTAAAATGAAGTTTGTACTAAAATATTTCAGGATTACTGGAAGGTTTGATAACAATGCATGCAAAATGAAAAGCACCAGTCAACAGCTAACAGTAGTTTCTTTGTTCAGTCATCTGCAACACATGCGGATGTCAGAGTGTAGGAAGTGAGGGCATCATTTATGTGAGAAGCATAAACTGGGTGCGATGGGAGTGGTAAGCAGATTCATAAGAAAGTCCGATTACCAGGGCACACTGAGGAGAGCACAGTGGTATCAATTATGATACCTAACTCAGAAATACTTTCTGGACCTGGAGACGGAGGATTAGTGGCTTGGAGAATGGACATCATGCCATTTATCTTGTCCCTTTTCAGTGGTTAAAGGCTACAGCCACAAGCTTGCTAAGTTTGGGCATGCCATTGACTTGTTCATTGTGATTGACTTGCTTATGAACCTTGACATAAAGTTTAATGAATACTACTGAGTAGGAAGAGATCTTTGGCTTTTTGTTCTTTCTGAAAGATGACCGGCACAAATAAATCCTTACAGGAAGGCTATCTATCACTAAGCTGATCATATGCCCATGTGGAGTTCATAGTGCTCCCTCTGCTCTCAAATTGGGCACATTTAGACCATAAATTACCTAGTTATTCTGTCCATAACTGATCTACAGAAAGATATTTTGCTTTAATTCTTTTTCAAGCAATTATATTGAAGCATCATTTCTTCTTTCTTTCTTATCACCTGCTCTACCTACATGACAGGAAAAATTAAAGACATGTTTTCAGGGGAAGAGTTTGGCCCTTTGACTCGACTGGTCCTGGTTAATGCTATTTATTTCAAGGGAGATTGGAAACAAAAATTCAGAACGGAGAATACACAGCTGATGAATTTCACTCAGCAAGATGGCTCTGCTGTCCAGATACCCACGATGAAAGCTCTTCTGAGAACAAGATACGGTAACGTGCGAAACCTCATTCTCAAAGCCTGGCTTTGGGAATAGCTAATGGCAGTGATTACTTTCTTTCCTCTGTTCCAGGCTATTTTTCAGAGGCTTCTATGAATTACCAGGTTTTGGAATTACCTTACAAGGGCAATGAACTTAGTCTGATCATCATACTTCCTGAAGAAAATGTTGACATTGAGGAAGTGGGGAAACGAATTACTGCTCGTCAAATCCTAAAATGGTTTTCTGAAATGCAGGAAGAGCAGGTGGAAATAAGCCTCCCCAGGTTTGTAATGCCATTTTCTTACTCCGGTTCTTATGTCTCCACTTCACAAGGAATTTGAATAGCCAGCTGAAAGATAACAAATGCTTGAGAAGGCTATTGACACAAATGAAAAATAAAATCTACTTGGAAATGTTATTCAATTGAGTGGATGCCAAGGCAGGTCTAAACCGTGGCAGCATTGCTTCACCGGCCATGGAGAGGCCTGAACTTAAGTGCAAATTTTCTCTGAAAGAGATAACGAACTATGAAATTTGAAACTAGAAACTAGTATGTGATCGAAACACATTATTAACTTTCTATTATAAAACTGCCTTTATGTTTTTCTGATTGGAATTTAAAATATGTTTTATTGTGTCTAAAAGGAACACTGGTGGTTCAGTAATTAAGCATTTGTCTGCTAACCAGAAGGTTGGTGGTTCAAATCTACTAGCTGCTTCACAGAAGAGGGCTGTGATGTCTTCTTCAATAAAGATGACAGCCCTCGGAAACTCATGTCCGTTCTACTCTGTCTGAGTCAGAATGGACCCGGTGGTATGGGTTTGGTTGTTTGTATGGGTCTAAGGATTACAAAAGCCACAAAACACTCGTGATAGCGATAGGACTGCCTCGTGACCGGCTCCCATAAAGATTAGAGCCAAGAGATTTAATATTAAAGATATGTCAAATCACCTTTGACAGATAGTGTTCTAACAGCCACCGAATTGTAAATCTTGTTCTTTCCATTTTATGAAGTTAAAATAAAATTGTAAATTGCAAAGCATTGCTCTGGAAGTAATAATTACAAACATGATTGTTTTAATATCATACTTCTTCGAGACAGGATAAACTTCAACGTCTAAGGTCTACCCAAATAACTCAACTCACAGTCCACCTGAACTTCAAAACAGATGTCTTACAGATTAGTTGTGGCCTTTATTTCTAAACTGCTCTTCAAACTCGTTGATGTCTACAGATGTTAGCTAGGTCTCCTGGTTTTGGGGCCCTTGTGTCTTATAGTTTTGGCTCTCACCTTCTGCTTAACTTACCCAAGAACTTGACATTTGTTATTTCAATCATACCCTCATTAACTTCTTAAAATAACTTTTCATTGTGAAATGGGTGAAGGTGTGCTAAGTAGATAAGTTTTCTACTTAACAAGTCATACTGCTGTTGTTTCATCTTATTGATTGCAATACTCACACTGTAACATCATTTACTTCATTCTTCTGTGCTTCTTGTTTTCATTCTGCCTTCTTTCTTAACCCTTCTGAATGTTGTCCTTGGGTAAATATTGCCCAATTGATATCCAATGGTGGATTGTTCTAAATACACACCTCCCTAATGTTAATTGTTTCCCTTATAGACCTATCTTTAGTTTGGCTGAAAATTGATCTATGCGGGAGAGTTCATTTCCAGATTTGAAGGGTGACTACTGACTAAGGCCAGCAGTCTAGGGAGTTCTACCCATCTCTATCAGAACAGTAAATATGGTCTTTTTTGTGATTTTGAATTTCACTGCCTATTTTTCTCCCACTTTATCCAAGATTTTCTAATGTGATCTCTTTCAGAGGCACCAACATTCTAGAGGGTTTCTTCTATATCTTCAACAGTTTCCTGCTTTCTTCCTAGCCATCTTCAGTCCTGGGTACACTTACACAGGACACTCCTGCTCAACTACTGATTTTGCATGTGCAGAAAATAAACACTTTCGGCTTCCATTGGATAGGAGCTTGCAACTTCTTGTTTCTCTCTGGAAACTTTCCAAAACTCATACCACACTATGCTTCCATACTTTTCTTTCACTCTATATCAACATCTGTCTCAACCTCCTATTTCTTGAATACAACACGCAACTAAACAAATTCTTTGACCTATCTGTCCTTTACTTCCATCTTCACTCCCCCTGCTTTCCTTGATATCCTGGAGGGAGAAAGTGCCCATATTTCTTCTAAATCTAGTCTCTTAAGCCTTGAGCCTCATGATCCAAACATTCCTAACCGTCCACTTTTTCTTGAAAACACCTTTTTTCTCTAACCCCTTCTCCTCCCCTTACCCCCACCTCCACCCCTTTTCTGAAAAATCTTCCTACTCCCTTACTTTGTTCTTTCTCTTTCTTTTCTTTTTAAAATATTCTCCTATAATGATTTTTACTAGGGTCTCACCTTTAGAATTTTACTACACTCACTTGCTTTGTGAGATCTTCTTTAGCTCCTAATAGTCATGGAGCCAGGAGCCCTGGGGGCATAGTGACTTACATGTTGTGAACTATAATGTCAGTAGTTCAAATCCACCAGCAGGTCCTCTTGTGAAAAACGAGACTGTCTGCACCCACAATGATTTGCAGCTTTGGAAACAATAGAGAGCAGTTCTATTCTGTCTTAGAGGGTCTCTATGACTTGGACTTGACCCAATGGCAGAGAATGTAGAGCTGTATTCATTAAAGAGGAGCCTTCATGGGTGGTGCAGTGGACTAAATATTTGGCTGCTAACTGATGGCGATTGGAATCTACTGACCCACTGTGGGAGAGAGAGGAAGCAATCTGCTTTGCTGCAGATTCTGTAAAGATTAGGAAGCAGTTCTATTCTGTCCTGTGGGGCGACAGGGAGTTGGAATTAACTTGATGGCAGTGAGAATTCACTGAGGAGCACTTGACTGCTGGGAAGCTAAATGGAAAGTTGTTCATCTCGAGCCACCCATCACTCCATGGGAAACAAATGTGATAGACTGCTTCCACGATTTGCAGCCTGAGAAACCAAACGGGACCATTCACATTTGTCCTGTAGAGCTGCTATGAGTTGGAATCACCTTCAAGGTCCTAGGGTTGGTATTTCAGTTTTTTCAGGAATTGAAAGGTCCTGAGGTGATGCAAATGATTTGCACTTCAATAGTGATCTAACGTTGGTGATTTGAATTCATTCAGCAGCATGTTGGGATTAAGGCCTGGTGAAGGGCTTCAGAGGAATCCTAGTGGTATCGTGGTTGTGCACTGGGCTGCTAATTTCCAGGTCAGCAGTTTGAAACCACTGGCTACTCCGTGGGAAAACGATGAGGCTTTCCATTGTCATCAAGAGTTCCATCTCAGAAACCCGCAGAGACAGTTCTAGCTTGCCCTCTGGGGCTGTTATGAGTTGGAATTGACTTGCTGACAGTGAGTGGTGGTGGTGGTTGCTGTTTAATTTGGATCTGCTTCCATAAAATTACAGCCAAGGGGATCCTGTGGAGAAGTCTCGCTCTGTCACATGTGCGGTCACGATGATTGGGAACAAACTGATAACAATGGGCTTGATTGGGGTCCTTAATTATGAGTTGGAGTTGTCTGAACAGCAAATCGTCGGGTCTGCATGAATAACTCTAAAATCTCCATATCTGACAGCAACCTCTCTCCTGTGCCTGTCTCTCTTGTTCAATGCTCTCACGTTGGCTGTGACTTACCACAACCCTGTGTACCATAGAACCAAACACGGCCTGATCCTAGGCCTGCCTCACAACTTCCGCTGTGCTGGAGCCCGTTCATGGTGTCGCTACCTAAAAAGTCCATCCATTTTGTTCAAAATCTTTCTCTTTTCACTGATTATCAAGCATATGTCCTTCTTCAGGGGCTGGTCCTTCTTGATCCATGTCTAAAGACCTACATTCCTTGAAGAATTGCTATCTTTGCTTCTAAGGAGCATCCTGAGTGGAATTCTTCCAATTCAGATATTTGTTCTTGTGGAATTCTTTTGCCTCCTTCATTCATTGTCCAACTTTAAAAAAAATTATTTTATTGGGGGCTCATAAACTCTTATCACAATCCATACATATATCCACTGTGTCAAGCACATTTGTACATTTGTTGCCATCATCATTCTCAAAACATTTGCTTTCTACCTGAGACCTTGGTATCAGCTCCTCATTTTCCCCCTCCCTCCCTGCTCTCCTCTCCCTCATGAATCCTTGATAATTTATAAATTATTATTATCTTGCCATCTTACACTGTCTGATGTTCTCTTATGAATATGAAGTAATTGAAAATGGTGGATGCATCCACCACAAATTTGTCAGTTTGCCATACTGTGGTGGCTTGCTTTGATGGTGGAAGCTATATAACTGATACTTCAAATTCTAAGAGGGTCACACATGGGGAAGAGGTATTTGTGGAGCTTCCCGACTGAGATCTGACTAGGAAGAAAAATTAGAGTAGTAGTGGAACATTACCTGTTATACTGCTAGAGATGGAACCCTCATGTTGGGAGGCATTCAAAGATACCTGAGGATGTGCTGCTACTTCAAAGTCAAGCTGAACTTAATGCAGATGAAGATAAACATTGGGAACCTTCATCTGCCAATAGAGCACAACTGAAAATAGGAAGAAAGCATTGCAAGCATCCATTAATGATTAGAACATGGGATGGTGCGACATATGAATCTAGAAAATTTCCAGATTCAAATTCCTCACAACTGGACCAGTAGACAACATCATGAAACATGGAGAAAAGATTGACATTTCGTTTTGCTTGAATCTACAATCAATGCTCATGGAAGCAGGAGTCCATAAATCAAATGACATATTGCACTGGGAACATTTTCAGTCCAAGAGCTATTTAAAGTGTGAAAGAGTCCAAGTGTCACTTTGAGGACTCGGGTGTGCCAGACCCACCCACAGCATTTCCAATGGCCTCAGATGCTTGTGAAGACTGGACAATGCATAAGGAAGACGGCCGAAGAGGCGTCGCATTTG
>NW_022111320.1:13739088-13740994 GCF_000313985.2 Echinops telfairi | reverse complement strand
GTAGTAGAAAAGCACACTGTTGCTTTCCCCAGATAAATAAACAAGATGCCTTAAACGGTGAATTTCAGCCTTAAGCTATACAGAAACAGAAACATGACTTAGTAGTTAGCGTCCCTTCCAAACACATTCCAGCCAACACAGATTTTTTAAAAATTCAGTGCAGTTCCAGCTCCAGTGCCTCATCACAGCATCTATTTATAGCACAATACCCAGTAAATTTAACCTCAAAACTAAGCTCATTGCGTTGAGTCGATTATGATTCATAGAAACCCTCTATGAGGATTTTTGAGACTCCAGTCTTTGGGGGAGAAGACAGACTCCCCACTCTCCCACATCACTTGAGGTGGGTTGGAACCTCCTAGCTCATGGTGAGCAGCCTAATGCCTAACGCACAGAGCCACCAGGCTTCTTTATCTGGCAAATAGAAGGGACTACATACTAAAACCAAAGATCAACCAAATTCAGTGCTGAGGAGTCCATTCTGACTCCTGATGGTCCTTTATAGACTTTCCTAGGCTACCCATTTTTATGGGAGCAGACAGCCTTCTTCTTTTTCCCAAGGAGCAGCTCATGGCTTTGAACCTACAATCTTATGGTTAGAACAGGAAACATATAGATTTATATTCAGATATATACAGACATGTTAAGGGTCAAAAAAAAAAAAAAAGGAAAACCCTCAACAAGATGGATTAACACAGCGGATGCAACAATGGGCTCACACATAACTTATGAGACTGGTGAGGGATCGGACAGTGTCTCACTCTGCTCTGTCCAGGGCAGCTAGGAGTCAGGAAAGACTTGCACCTCACTGAACACAAGCTGACACACAGAGGCCCTACAGTCTGTGCCAAGTGAATGTTGTTGAACTAACTTACATAAGTATATTGAAGAAAATGACTACCATTATTCCCATTGATATACTTTTAAATAAGCCAGAGCTGAACTTTCCAGTCCACAAACCAGAATTGGACTTTCTAGTCCCCCTTTGCTTCAGTCCCCCTTTGATAAAGCCACCCTTTATTCTCATGTAGCACAATAACCATTCAGGCTGCAGCCATTTCCTTGGGGGAATTTTCTCTAGAGAGAGGAAAATTGAGACTTGCTTTGTATTCCCAAGTGGAATATTTTTGTTATCGATTTTTAAATCACATTAATACAGTATTGCATTTTAAAAATATTCACTTTTTAACTAAAAAGATGAAACTTGGTTTCTTGAAGGAATGATTTGCTTATCTTTTATGTACATTTTCAAATTCAGCCCACCAGGACACTTTAATTGAAGTAAGTTTCCTGAGCACCAAAATGACAGATTGAAAGTTCTGAAATTTATTTCCCTCAAAATGAACAATTTCCTCTCACCAAAATAAGACTGATTTAAATTGTGTGTTCATTACTAAGGAGAGATAACTACATGGGCTCAATAAATACTTTCTTGGGCCAACAGTTTTATGTGGTATTACTCAATGCTGTGATTCTTTTACCTGAATCATGCATAATGGTTTTCAAACCAATAATTTAAGATTTTGGTAAATTGTAAATCTAAAAAGTTATGCTAAACTCCTTGTTACTGCAAAAAAAAGTGAAAGATTTGGTAGCAAAATTTAGTAAAGTTAAAAAATAATAGTAATAAGAATACTTACACTCAAATTACAGTGGGAAGAAGCATGTGAGTGACTATTAGATAGCTACTGATGGTTACCAGTTAATAAACACTTCTCTTTTCCCACTTTCATATAGATCTAGTTTAAAACCATGGTCAATAAGGTATAGTAAGTCTAAAATGATTAGGTATTTTCTTGTTTATAGTATCTGTAAGAAGCTAGCATCTAATTTTTAACAGTATCCAGGTAAAATATTATTGCATTGTCTTTGAGTCAGAATTGACTTGGTGACAGTGATTTTTTTT
>NW_022111320.1:13736344-13737616 GCF_000313985.2 Echinops telfairi | reverse complement strand
TCAAGCACATTTGTACATCTGTTGTATGGCCAAAATACTGACCAATGCTAGAAGCATAAGAAAAGAAGGACTCCACACAGCCACTGTACCCAAAAGAACCAGTCAACCCTCCGCTATTACAAAAAGTAACCTTTAGCCAAGACCTGAGAGCACCAACCAGTCCAAGCTCCACGGAAGGCATTGGCAAGAACTAAGGCTCCAAGAAGTGACAGAATATTCCTTGAAATATTTCAACAAGCTGATGACACACTGAGAGTACTCCCCTATGCTAGGTCATGTGGAAGATAGCTACCTGGCCAACTGACTAGAACACACCCATATTTTAACCCTTCCAAAGAAAGGAGACACAAGAGAACACAGAAATTATCAACCAGTTCCATTAATATCGCACAAAATTAATTTTTGTGGAAATTCATTCCCAAAATGAGTGTAACAGTACATGATAGGGAGCTGTCCAAAATTCAAGGCAAATTCAGAAGAGGACATGGAATAAGGGATACCAATGCTGATGTCAGATGAATCTGACAATATACGTGTTTTTTGAGTATGGAAAGGAATTTGATTTTGGATTTGAGTATGGAAAGGATCATAACAAACTGGATATCATTTAGAAGAATGGGAATACCAGAATATTTCCTTGTTTTTATGCAAAACGTGTACATTGACCAATTGTTCTGTGCACAAGGGGATAATTCATGCTTAAAACCAGGAAAAGTGTGTGTCAGCGCTACATCCTCTCATAATACTTACTCATGTAAGAATGTACTTACTCATGTAAGTGTTTGCACTTACATGTAAGATTACATGTAAGTATACTTGAGTATACTCATGTATACATGTAAGTATACTCATGTAAGTATACACTTACTCATGTAAGTGTATGCTACGCACATAATCCTAGGCTATATGATGATGAATGCAGCATCAAGATTGGAAGAAGGGTTATTAACAATCTTTGATATGTAGATGACACAACCTTGCTTGCTGAAAGTGTGGTGAAATTGAAGCACTTTTGGATGGAGATCCAAGATTGCAGCCTGTAATGTGGTTGACAACTTAATGTAAAGGAAACCCAAATCCTCACAACTGGACCACTAAAGAACATTGTGATAAATAGAGAAAAGATTGAAGTTGCCAAGATTTCATCTCTCTTGAATCCACAATCAATGATCAAGGAAGCAGCAGTCAAGAGAGCAAAAGATGCTTTTCATTGGGTAATCTGCTGCACAAGATCTCTGGAAAGTGCTGAAGAGCAAGGCTGTCACTTTGAGG
>NW_022111320.1:13720969-13735025 GCF_000313985.2 Echinops telfairi | reverse complement strand
TTAGTTTGCATATGCTAAGGCATTTAATTTTGAATATTTTATGGCTAAATATCTACCTAGTATTCTTGCTACTCATCATTTCACTTTTGGCTGATTTTTTAAAAGAATATAATTTTAAAGGATATTAAGGAAAGGGGGAAATGAACCTCAATTATGACAAATCCTAACACTGACAAAATTTGTAATTCATTCTGCACATTGATTGAGAGCATATTTTTACATTACATTTGAATGGGAGGCAAGGGTTAGCACATAAGCTTAACTACACATGATCCTGGGTTTCACTTTGTTTACAATGAAAGCTGTTTACAACAACTTGCAATACCCAAACTCACTGCTGCGGAGTTAATTCTGACTCACGGTGACTCAATAGCAACAGGACAGAACAGGGGGCCCTACAGGAAGTGGACAGAACTGCCCCTGTGGTGTTCTGAGACTATAAATGCTAGAGTAGAAAGCCTCGTCTTTCTCCCGTGGAGTAGTTGGTGGTTTCAAACGGCTAACTATGTGGTTAGAAGACCCATGTGTGCCCACTACACCACCAGGACTCCTTTAGGGTACAAAAGAGACACCAAATTTCAAATATACTTTAAGGAGAATATTTATTAAGTCCTAAACAGGAAAAGATAAGACAAAGATAAAAACACATTATTTGTATGAGGCAGATTTGAACACCAGGTCCTAATGGCATCCGAAGGTTCGCCAAGATGCAGAGACTTAAATAAAGGACATGGGAGGACAAAGGGAAATTGTCACAAAGGCATTATAGGTGGCCGATCAATACATCACAGTTACAGGTAGGACTATGGATGTGGACACAGGACATGATTTAGGACATATACATTATGTTGGACAGAAGAGTTTAGAAGATTGGTTTAGGGCCCTCTGACCAATTTCCATTAAGGCACAGACAGGTGAGTCCCCAAACACTATCAACTTCTCCCCAGGCCCGCTTGGGGAATGATATCAATCCACTGTCTCTGAAAGCTCTCGGCTAGATGGCAAAGCAATTCATGCTGCCTGTTAATGGTCAGAAGGAATTCAATGGACTGAATTTTAATGGAGACTCATATATAGATTGGGGCTTCCACTGTAAACTCTAGCCTTCTGAAAACTCAGTGCTCAGAAATTCAGACTCTAATACAGTTTAAATATTAGCTTTGGTATCTACCTTGACCACGAGTAGTATGGAAATTAAACTTCTAAAGTCTCTGTTTTCTCATTTATATATGCGGATAGGCAATAATGCCAACTTCTAGTGCAGATTTGTGAAAATCCGTAGCCAAAATCTATATTAAGTCTAACAAATAAAAGTGATCATTTAAACCTGGCTGTTCACGATCCCAATAATTATAGATGATTAGAAATTGCCTGTAGATTATGCTTGTACTAAATGCTAAATGGGTTTCTATTTCTCTAGGTTTCCTTGGCGTCAGTGGGGAATGAAATGACTCAGGGGATCACGAGGCCTGATTAGAAGTTTTAGCAGAGAAGTAGTGCAGTGTTCTTGTCATTATTCCTAGTTATTGGTCTACTATACGAGCAATAGCAAGCTTCTGGGAGGACGAGAGGGGAACGTTTCCCCTTTTCCTTTAGAGCTATGCGCTCCCTTCCGCTGAAAGGACAGCAAAGCAGTTCAACAACACAGAACCCTCGGAAGCACTTTGGTGCGGCTTCTCTTTTTTTGGCAGGAAGTTAGTAGGGAGCAAGTGGAAAACGGTCGGCGTGAATAAGCTGTCTTCATCATCAGGAGCTTTTCCTGTGCGTTTCCCATTTGGCGAGGACTGACTGTTAGCATCTTCCCAAACGACAAAACAGTTTTCTAAGAAATAATGTAGGGCCAGTAAAAGTCTGCCAAAGTTCTTCACATTTTGAAGAATTAGAATTAAGAAGCTTGTTATTTGGTGATTAAAACAATAATCTAATTATATTGATTGCCCAAACTAATTTCTAGTCCCAGGGTGGGCCGAGGCGGGAAATCCAGATGACCACCTTGCAAAGAGCTTTTCTTTCCTAAGAAAGTTTCCAACCAGGTCTCAAAATGAAAACGGATGCTTTAAGAACCTATAAAGCCAGCTCAGTGATATTCGCTGCTGCTTCTTTTGATTTAAGTGGGAAAATGGACTTCAGTGGTAGCAGTGAATTTGAGAATACCTTTGAGACTCTGGCCAAATTCCCCATTCATAGGTGAGGTCTCTTGAGGCCACACAGTTTGGCGGATTGCTGACGTCCTAACTTATAGACTGAAAGCACGAACCTGATTCAAGTCCACCCCCAAACCCACCCCCGCTCCCCACAAACAACCCCCTCCCACTGTCTTTTCTTCTTTTATGGGAAGATGTTGGGTGTATCCATAAACTGAAGAAAGACACACCGCCTGTAACAATCCAAGTGCAATGGATGAGATGGACTAAGGGTATTGGTGCCTGTCTCTACCCCAGTAGTCAACGATCTTTTCCAAGGTTCCTTGTTCCCACCCACTGTGCAGTATTTTGGACATCTGCCATTAGACATGTTTGATGGTGTGAGGAACTTGAATATATAAAGTTGCTGAAGTGATTGTCTCAATTTCTTAGGAAGGAACCAAGCAATTGAAAACTTAAGCTCGAACTGACACTGTTTTGTTGGGTAAATGTTACTTCAAACAGAGGCATTCTCTCCTCCCCTCCCACCAACCATTTATCTGGGGAACAAGTCATTAACAGCCCTGTGATTCTGGGGGAAAATGGTGTGAAATGTGAGAAAATGTAATGGTGATAATGAAAGAAAAGATTTCTGAATATGATCTCTTCCAAGTCATTTTATAAAAAGCGTTTTGCTAGTAAACACATGACAGTTTTTAATGCCTTCCTTCTTTGTCTTTTTATAAACAGATTTAAAATAGAACAAAAGTTAGACTTCAAAGAAGCGTTGTATTCTCTGAATATAACTGAGATATTTAGTGGTGGCTGTGACCTCTCTGGAATCACAGGTAATTTTCTCGTGTTATCCTGTTAATATGATTTCTGAGTTGATGATAGTAACTGTCTGGTCTGGAGGCTGAAAATATTCAGCCACACACATTGGACACACGGTGCCTAAATGCCAGAGTCATGTCGAGCTGCCTGGAAGCAAGCACTCTCTTTGCATGTAAGTCGCTTTCCTTAATGAAAGTCAAAAAGCATTCTAGATATTAGAGAAGCCTTCTACCCACACTTGTAATGAAACCATGTAGGTAAAACCTTGATGTGGGCTTTTCTATGGGCCCTGCTTGGATTTCTTTATCTGAATAATGGACATTACAACTCCGAGGCTCTCATCTAACAAGGCTAATAGAACTCTGCCAGACCAATTTGAAAATGTTAACAGTAATATTAAAACCCTTCATGCAGGCATCTATACATTGCTGGATGGTAAGCGTGATCAAGAAATTGCAATGCTATAGATTGCTGATTTGCAACAGAGTCAGAGCTGGCAACAATCCCGGGAAGATGGAGTTCCTCGGCTAACTCGCACAAAAAGGCCTATCTAGGGTACGACAGCTATGGAATCTGCCCTGAGCTCCGGGGGGGCCACTAATGAGCAGTATCTATCAGCCACTGCATTTCCATTGCCAGCTGTGAGAGATCATTCCGTAACTTAAAATGAATTATCATAGGTGCTAATTTCATAGATGCATCTCTGCTTGTACCAGAGGAATTGAATATGATTAAAGATCCTCACTTGCTCAACAAAGCCATAGAAGACCTAATTTTTCTTGTCTTGACAGTACCCACTAGTTCAGAAATAGGTAACTCAGAAAAAAGTGTCTATGGAGGGCCAACTTGCCCTGAGGTGTTTAAGTGCTTTTATAGTCAGTCAGTCTTCTGATGGATAAAAGAACTTGTCTGTCTGGTGAGATGTTGCATCACAATATGGAAGTATAGTGGAAATGTTTTTGTTATATCGAGGTAATAATTTTGGAGTTTGGGGAGGTAGGTGTTCATTAATGTATTCACTCATGGGTAAGTGAATGGAATAAATTAGCTTTCTCAGAGGAGGAGGTTGTCAATGGGGTGCACAAGTGTCGCAGGTGTTGATTATCACCTTCACACATGACTTTGATACTTTCTCTCATACTAACAGATACATTATGACCCTTGTGTCAGTTTCATCACCATCAGGCCCCAGACCATCAACATTAAATACCACTGCATGACCCTTTCTGAGTGTACCCTGGAATGCGATCCATTCACCAACCTGAAACAAACCAAATCATTTCCCAAACACCTTTTTGTTTTACACTTCTTTCAAGTCATACGAAGCATGCTAGCCACATTCAAACAGCCAACCACTCTGCAAATCCCAGGCAAATCTGTAACTTTTCGGAACTCTCCAAAATGCATCATAAGTTAATTTTTGCAAGGAAAAAACTATATGCAGAGAATAATAAATATCCAACATTTTCTGGTCTTTCCTTCAAATGCCCACTGTGAGTTCTTTTGTTTTATCTTATTGCCCAGTTCTTATTACTACAGACAAAGTTTATGCTAAATCAGACTGTTAGGAACATGCTTATCATTTTGTGCATCAAACATTCACTCCAGGCCACTGTGAACGAATCAGCATTACTTTTCTGGTATATTTACATGAAAGACACAGTACCTCATCGTTAGGACATTTACAATCTTAGAATAAGCTGTTCATAGAGTTACTTTAGGCCTCTGAGATGAACATGGTAATTCAAACTGTTGCTACTTCTTGTTTCACCTTGAGTAAAGTTTTAAAACTTTCTGAGCCTAAATGTTCTCATGTGTTAGGTGGTTAATATACCATGTTGTGAGGATGACACACAATTGAGCAAGGCCTTGTTTTGTGATGCACAGGGTCCTCTGTGTAAGGAAAGGAGCCCTGGGGCACTGGGAACCACAACGTTAGCAGTTCGAAACCACTAGCCCTCGGTGGGAGAAAGATGAAGCTTCCTACTTCTGTAAAGACTTACAGTCTCAGAAACCCACGAAGCAGTTCTACCCGGTCCTGTAAGGTCACTGTGAGTCAGCGAGGGCAGTGAATGGCTATGAATCAGGGATGACCTGAAGGCACTAGTAGCTCTGACCATCCACTGAAAAATACATTCCTGTCAAGAAAGGTAGAGGGGAGAACTGAGCATTCATTCACAAGGTGTTAGGTTCCAGATGAGGTGACGTACAAACACTCTTTCAGGTTTACCCACCAAAGCAGCTGGGATATGTTGCTGTCACCTCCTGAAATATAAACCCACTGCCATCTAGTCAATTCTGATTCATCCCAAAGTCCAAACTCACTACTCTCAGACCTTCTGAATCATAGTCACCCTCCAGGACAGAGCAGAATTGGCTCTTTGGGTTTCTGAAGCTGTGGGTCTTCATGGAAGGAGAACATTTCAGTTCTCCCCTCTACCTTACCTGAAAGGAGTTTATTTTTCAGTAGATGGTCAGAGCTGGTTCCTCTGCATGGATACTTTGAAATGCAGGTCTGCCTGGATCACACGTTCTCTCTCTCAAGTGCTCCTTGCTCTCCAAGATTCAAGATCCATCTTCCTCTCCTTCCCTCTCCTACCACCACTGAACTCAAGAACAATGTCAGAGCTCTCTGCTCTGCTCTTATCACAGGAGGGGTGGTCCGCAGGTTCTGAACTCACGGTTTCATTTCCCCCATCTCCAGGAGGCTTTGTTTGCAGGTCCCTCTGTCAGACTCACTCTGTGCACTTATCAATTCTGCCACAGGGAGGAGAGCAACGTCCTTTCTCAGCTTGAATGCACCGCAGGACAAAAGCTTGTAAGACAACTCTCTTACACTGGGATTTTTAGCAGGTTCTAAAGCATGGCTTTGAAGTGACTTTGTACTGAGGACAAGAAACCTCTTTAGACCTTCATAGGCTCACCTTCTTGAAAGAAAGTAAATTTTGTTTTAAACTCAGATCAAAACCATATACAGAATTTAAAAGGCAAGTTGGCTTTGTGATTGAGCACACAGGGTGGAATTCATTCAGATCTACAAAGCAGTTAACATCCTGTTGGTCGACCAAGGCTCAGGGAGGAAAAACCCTCTCTATACATTCAAACATTTTCCTTAGTGGGATTCCTGATTTGAGGCTTATATCCTTCAATTCTTTATCTTTCCTACTAGAGTTAAACCTGCATCCTCTCTTTGAGATCAATGTTTAGACGACCTTATCTTTAGTACATTGACTGACTTAGAGAGTCAGTCAATTTTTTAAAATTTAGAAATGTAATCCATCTGTGATTTCTAGGTAATGGTTTCTCATTTTGATCCTTGAATATGCTTTCATATTTTTCACCAGATTCAGCTGAGGTGTATGTTTCCCAAATCATGCAAAAAGTGTCCTTTGAGATAAACGAAGATGGCAGTGAAGTTGCGACATCAACTGGTAGGACAAACAATATCCTAACAACCTGGGAGAAAAGATTTGGGGAGGTGGAAGGGAGGCAGAATGAGCATTAGGGTGTTTAGCCATACTCTCTTTTCCTTTTCCTGTCTGACTTCCAGCAGTAGGAAAAAAGAAACTGTCCCATAAGCTGGGCATTCATCTCTGCAGTCACCATGGGATGCAAATCAGAAGGGAAGGGACTTGATTAGGTGTGGAGGCCTACCTATTATCTTTGCAACTAGGATTATCTGTCAATTAGTAGATGGGACATCAGCCAATGTGGAAAAACTTTAGGGGGCCCATGCTGAGTCGTGATGGTTTAGGGATGTTTACTCTGAAGTAATTGAATTATCTTTGGTGTTCCATTAAACCAAATGAATCCTCACTTTTCTGATTTCATTCTTGCTAGCATCTCCATGTTGATGCTCCTCAGACTTAACCACATGTTAAAATCACTCTGTGCCCGGAAGACACCCCAAATGACTAAATCAGGATCTCGGGGTTTGACGTGTTAGTGTTCACTTAAGGTTCCTTCCCCGTGATTCCAATGGGCATCCGAGGTTGAGAACCACTATGCTAAGTGGCTTGCAACTTTCTCAATTGCATGAGCCAGTGACATCAGCAACCTTGGAACTTTTTAGAAATGCAGAATCTCAAGGCCAACTGCAGTTCTACTAAATCAGTGGCTGCATTTCCCAAGATCCCTTGGAGATTTGTATACATAGTTCAGTTTGTGAACCTCTCCCTGATAGGACATTTCCTTGGCCAAATGACATTTTAAAAAAAGTATCTCTTTATAGTCTAATTGGAGCAAATCCTTAAAATCAACTGGAAGTAGAAAGGTAGCTTTAATAAACCCCTCATTAATGTATTTTAATGCTTCATCCTAATTGGATTTAACCAGTATTTAAAGGACTTGTATCCTTTAAAAATGTTTTATTGATAAATGTCTGTAAGTGCATATCTACATTAGCAATGTCTCGATTACTTTGCAAAGCTACATCGTGCCACCGAGGCTGGACTTCTGCTACGGATACACTGGAGTCCAGCTGTTACTTCGTCATGTCCTGTGGTTCAGGGAAACTTGATAGGAGGGAATGGGTAATTTCATCCTTCAGGAAATCCAAACTTGGCACCTGTTGGAGGTTGCTGGCCTAGGCTGCCATGTTCTTTTTTCAGCTGGTCTTACACAGAACTGTAGGAGTCCTTATAGATCAGAATCTGATCCATTCATTTTATTTGTGAAGAAACAAGTCCACTAATGTAGAGGGGCCCCTTGACTTCAACGTTAAAGGCTCTCTTCACGATAGTCTGTTGCTTCTCCTCACTAGTCTAGAGTTCTCCAGGTACACACTGTCATCACGAAGGGACCAACCTAAACTTTAGAATTGTAGATTTTGACTTCCAGGCATATATGCTCACAGACATATATCCTGCTCAGGCCTTCAGGCTAATCAGGAACTACCAAAACCACAAGTGATCACTGCAAATAAAAATAAGAGGCTTGGTTTAATACATAAGATATTTTGTTTTTTGAATAACCAAAGTTGAGATACAAGCCTACCCTCCCTAGCATTTTCAGTAGCATGACTCTGATATTCTAGATAGGAGGGTGCCATGCGTATTACACTATCAAGTGTATGTGTGACCCTTTCTCCGTCACTTGTTTCTCAGTTTGTCGTGCTGCATTGGCTTGTGTGTTGCTGTGACACTGGAAGCTATGTCACCAGTGTTTCAAATACCAGCAGGTCACCTGAAGTAAGCCAGTCTCAGCAGAGTTTCCAGGCTAAGAACAGACAGCCTATGCACAAGGAAGAGGCAGTCCACTTCTGAGAAATTAACCACTGCAAACCCCAGGGACATCCATGGAACATTGTCAGTTATTGCACGCCTCATGAATGGAAACAGAACATAGAAGTATATGACTGAGGAAGAGGTGCCTTCTCAAAGCAGAGTTGACGATGATGGCAAGCTGTCGTAAGCCTGCAGGAGTAAACCTTCATTTTCTGATAGGGGTGACACAAATCGAGAAGCAGCAGCTGCGAATATCAATTAATAATTGGAACTTGGAATGTACACAGTATGAACTGAGGAAAACTGAAAGTCATCAAAATGACATGAGCACATAGCGATTGATAATCTAGGCTTTAGTGAGCTGAACTGGACCGAAAAATCATAGGTTTTACTATTTTGGGAATGACACACTCAAGAGGAATGGTGTTATATTCATTGTCAAAAAGTACCTAGAAGTGCAAAGCTGTCTATGATCGGCAAATATTTACTAAAATACAAGGAAATCCATTTAATACAGCAATTATTCAAATTTATGCAGAAGATACTGAAGTTAGTGATGCACACATTCAAGATTCCTATCAACATCTTCAGTCTGAAATTGATCAAACATGCCATCAAGATGCATTGATAAGTATTGGGGATTGGGATGCAAATGTTGGAAATAAAAAGGAAGGAAAGTAATTGGAAAATATGGTGTTGGTGATCAAAATAAAGCCGGAGAGCACAGGATAGAATTTTGCAAAACCAATGACTTCTTCATCACAAATACCTTTATTTTCAACAACTCCTAAACTTCTCTAGATGGAAAACACAGAAATGAAATTGACTACGTCTGGGAAGAGACACTGGGGAAGCTCAGCATCATCAGCTAAAACCAGGACAGACCTGCCTGTGGAGCAGATCGTAAGTTTCAGAAAATGAAGTCAAGTTGAAATTGTAAAAAATGAAAACAAGTCCACTAGAGCCAAAATATGACCTACCACCTGAATTTGAGAACATCTCAAAAATAGAATTGCTGTATTGAACACTCATGACAGAAGACCTGATAAGTTGCAGGAGCTTATCAAGAACATCATTCATGAAGAAAACAAATGACCCTTCAAAAGAAAGGGATGAAAAAAAAACAAAGTAAATGTCAGAAGAAATTCTGAAACTTAATCTTAGAGTAGCTAAAGCAAATAGATGAAGTCAAATAATGTGTGTGTGTCAGAATTGTATCCTCTCACCATATTTATTCCATCTCTGTGTTGAGCAAGTAATCAGAGAGTCTGCATTTATGGCATCAGGATTGGAGAAAGGTTTATTAAGAACCTTTGATATGCGGAGGACACAACCTGCTTCCTGAAAGTGAGAAGAACTCTCAGGACCTGCTGATGAAGATCAAGGCCTACAGCCTTCAGTAAGGATTACAACTCTCTGTAAAGGAAACCCACATCCTCACAAGCGGACCAGTGGGTGATGCCATGATAAACGGAGGAGAAAAGGTTGAAGTTGTCAAGAAGCTTGGCTCGCTTGGCTCCACCATCAATGATCCCGGAGGCAGCAGTCAAGAGATCACATGTACCTGTGGCATTAGGTCTATCTGCGACCCACGACCGCTTCAAAGTGTTGAAAGACAAGGATGTTGCTTTGCGGTGCACTTAACCCAAGCCATGGTATCTTCCATGACCTCATAAGCATGTGAAAATTGGACACCGAATAAGGCAGACCAAAGACAAACTCCTGCATTTGAACCAGGGTGTGGGTCTGCTGTAAGAATGAACACATTGGTCTTAGAAGTAATGCATCGCAACGGGCTTCAGCAGGAAGGATGATGAGACTTCATCGCGTGGATTTTGGACATGTTGTCAGGAGACACTTGTCCCTGAGGAAGGACATCGTGTTTGGACAAGTTGAGGGTCAGTGGTTGCACCCTTGGGCTCGAACATAACAATGGTGAGATTGGTGCAGGTGGGCATTGCTTTGCCCTGTCCTATGGTTGGGTTGCTCTGAGTCAGAGCTGACTCCAGGGCACTTCACCACAACACAGTTATCGTACAAATTACACTGTTAGTATCTTTCCACAAGCCTGACAATCATTGTAAAAAACCATTGCACTGTTCCTGAAGAAAACATCTTAACTGAGTTGAGATATTAAACCGAGAAAGAGAAAAACTCAACAATTTGAATTTTTCACCTCTAAATATTGGGTAGTGCCACAACAGCACGAGAGAAAAATTATCATTGCAATAATTTTTGAGTCAGAAAATTTATGCTCCTTATCTCATAATAAAAATCCTGTGCTCATTCACAAACCAAATCCTATAAGCTCTGAGATCAGAAAAACAATTTTGGAAATGCGAGTTAAAAAATGAATTTGAACTGAAGTATGATTACCATAGACTGAAAAATAGTAATACGTGCAACCATATTTGTATAGGAATTAAAAGTTGAAAGCTTTGGAAGGATAAATTATTTAATGTAAATAAAAAGGGAGCAGAAAATTAGTATTTAAAGGATGAGAATTTTCAGCTGCTTCCACTAAACTGGATGTAATATCTAGCTTTCTTCTTCATTGAGCATAAAAGTGAAATTAGAATTATTCCATGAATGAAATGATATTTATTATTCTCCTCAGTTTTAAAATTTATTCCAAAATCACTTTAGTTAGAAAGCAGTTATTTTTACACATGTTAACTCCTCAAAAACATAAGCTTTCCTTCCTGCATAAGATACCTTGGTTGCATTTTTTTTTCCTTATTGATACATAAATGTAAACATCTAAATAACTATCGTCTCTTTTTCGTAGGCATCCATGTCCCTGCAATCATGAGTCTGGCTCAGAATCAATTTGTAGCAAATCGTCCGTTTCTGTTTATTTTGAAGAACAACCCAACAGGTACCTTGATGGGAAATCACTTAGGGGACGGTTTAGGCTAATATGGAACTGATTTGAGTGCCTCATTGAAATTGACACATCTGACTATAATTTATTCTTTCACCAGTGTTTGCTGAGGGCCTACTTTGTACCAGGTAGTAGGACATTTTAAGGAAAACAAACCACATTGCCACCAAGTCCCTTTGGACTGAAAGCTACCCTCTCAGACACAGGAAAACTGCCGAATGGGATGCCAGGGCTGTCATCTGTATGGAACCAGGCAGCCACATCTCTGTCCCATGAAGCTGGTAGGAGGTTCAAACCTCTGACCTTTTGGTTAGCAGCCAAGCTCTGTAACCACCATATCACCAGGCCCTCTTCAAAAGATAGCAGGGGCTAAAATTGGCCCAAAAGTAATAATGGTTGTCACCATAGCTCTTATATATTCCAGTCATTGTAGATAACTGTCTCTAAAGCGAATGCCATCCTAATTGTTAAATTAGATAGTTGACTAATAAATGTTAAACTCAGATAGTTTGTGCACAGTTACCCGACAAGAAAGATCAGAATGGAAATTGGTCCCAAACTTGTCTTGTCTGCAATAAACTCTCGTTCTAAGATCCATCACTCCCTCAAACACATTGGCATTGAGTCCATTCGGACTCATGAGACTCGAATGCACTTCTCCTTGATGTGTCCAAGGTCATTTCTCGACAGGAGTAGAAAGCCTCATCTTTCTCCAGGAAGGAGCTGCTGGTTTTGCACTGCTGACCTTGTGGTGAGCAGGCCAAGTCGTAAGCCAGGAGGACACCAGTCTCCTTAACGTGCTTCCATCGCAGTAGATGTGGAATGCTGGAGACAGAGTTATTTAAGATTTTTGAGATGAATTTTAAAAAAGACTTAATAAGACACAGAATATGTCGTCTGAGGGAAAAGGGGAAAGTTAAGCAGTGAAAAAGACGTAATAAGTGGCTGAGTTTAGGGTCCAAGGGGAGACCTTCATAATTTCCACTTGGGCAATGGTCAAAGATGAGGGATGAGCTGTAAAAGAGACGATCAAAGAAGTAGATGTGAGATTAGAAGTTGAAACAAAGTTAACACATGTCAATTCAGATAATTTGGATAGAAGCTTCAGCATTTTATTTTGTAGAAAAGAAAGGCCAGAAATGTGGAGATAAAGGAGTTTTCTTTATATCTTTACTTGTGACCTCTCCAGGGGTTATGCGGCCCATTGAGAGTTATAAGCCACAGGAGAGCCAAAAGTATCTATTATGCGATTCTGTGTTTTACCTAGTATACACCAGATTCTATTTCTACCCTCCATGAAGCTAATGCGGGGTGATTTTCCTCCCCCAAACTGTCTTGGAAACAAGAGAAGAGTTTTAGAATCGCTGAGACTGCACTAGCACAACTTCTATTGCAGCCGCGGATATGTCAATGGTAAAATATATTCTGAATATATCATTTGATCTATGCATCTTTAACCTTTGGATGACTTTAATTTCTTATAATTAGTATGTAATTATTGAGTATGGCGAGCAAAAAGAAATGAGGCTGAATTGGGAATCAAGGCACAAGAAAATAATGGCAGTTAGAATAATTATGTTTGACTCTGTACTTTCTGAGTTGATGACTTGCTGTATAATAACGTTCAGTAGAACAGCAATGAAAAATTCAAAATCCAAACAATACACTTATTTATCAATTTTCTAGAAGGCTTAACTATCAGGCCTTAATGATAATTTCTACTATTTTATGTTCTTTTTTATAATGAGGCTCAAAACTAAGATGACTCCCTTAAAGTATTGTTTAGAATGAATGGACACTCGTTTATCAAGGTCTGTAAATTGTTGCCATATGAAATGTAGAAAAGGCTATTAACTTAGAACAATACACATCCAGTGATTTATTTTTTTCTCTCTCACAAATGAATTCAAGAAACCATTGAAATGAACAGATATGGGGACTTAGCATAGCCACAGTTGGGTTTTAAGTGTTTAATTCTTGACATGAACTATAAGCGCATATCCATCTGACAATATGATGCGAAAGGATTTTGGAGTTAGTACAGCCAATTTGTAATCTACATGAAACCAAGTTTTGAGCAAATCAGTTCTATTGTGTAAGGTCTATACCTTATTGGAATTTTTTCTACCAGAAAGTTTTATCATCTAAAGCTTAGTAAGTCAAACATCTAGAACCAGGAAATGCTTTCTACTGTCTTACCTTCTGAAGCTGTAGGCTGTCTTTGTAGACTTTCAGAAGAACACTGTAAAAGATGCTGCACAAGTTTTGAAAAACTGAATCCTGATGCTAAAACAGACAGTACACTACACGGAGCAAAAATAAATAAATAGATTGTGTTCAGAATGCTTTGATTTCAGAGCACTAAGGGAGAAGCAAGAACTACAGGTAGTTATTAAGCAATCTCTCTCCCTCCCTCTCCCTTTTTTTCCTGGCCATTAGTTTGATTGATGTTATTGTATTTTAATAATGGATAGTGAAAATTGTTTTTAGGTGACAGGGACTTTATGTAGGGATATATTCTGTAAGACTGCTTCAATTGCCTGCAATTCCATGGCCATTAAGCCAAGTGAGAGAGCAAGCATTCTTTTAGTGCAACAGTGACTAAGTTGCTCTGGTGGTGTAGTGGCGTATGCGTTGGATTGCCAACCAACAGGTGAGCAGTTTGAACCCACCAGTCCTCCAGCAGAAAGATAAGGCTTTCTGCTACTATAAAGATTTACAGCCTTGTGTACATGCTCTGGTCTAGCTGGATTTGTGTAAGGTAGAATTGGGGGTCATGATAGTGGCGGGAGGAAGCATTAAAGAACTAGAGGAAAAATTGTGTGTTTCATTGGTGCTATACTGCATCCAGACTGGCTCATCTCCTCCTTGTGGCCCTTCTGTAAGTGGGTGTCCCATTACCTACAGATGGACTTTGGGTCTCCACTCTGTACTCCCCCTCATTCACATTGATGAGTTTTGGTTCTGAGTCTTTGATTCCTGATACCTGA
>NW_022111320.1:13719379-13720855 GCF_000313985.2 Echinops telfairi | reverse complement strand
GGGGGACAGACCAACAGAAAAGTGGGTGAAGGGAGACAGCGGTCAGTGTAAGACATGAAAAAATCATCAAGGATTATAAATTATCAAGGATTCATGAGGGAGAAAGGATGGGGGAGGGAGGAGGAAAAATGAGGAGCTGATACAAGGACTCAAGTAGAAAGAAAATGATTTGAAAATGATGATGGAAACATATGTATAAATGTGCTCAACACAATGGATGTATATATGGATTTTGATAAGAGCTGTATGAGCATCCAATAAAATGATAAAAAATTTTTTTACAGCTTTAGGAATTCTAGGGAGCAGTTCCTATAGGGTTACTATAACTCAGAATGTAGAATTTAGATTAGGTTTGTGGCCCCACAAAGATTTGATTCAAAATGTTTTGCTTAGTCAAGAAAACAGACAGAAAGTCCTGGAACAAACAGCTTTGGCACGAAACCCTGTAATTTTGGATGCTCAAAAATCTAAGTGATTGTCTTCAACTGATATTCATTATCTTAAAAAATTTCTTTAAAATTTACCTTGTTACATCCTAACAATTTTGATAAGCATTTTAACTATTATGAAGATATAACAATCCCTACTAATTTCTATAATGACTTTAATATGTATCTCATCTACATTCACAGTAACAGAAATCGTTCTTCTTAATCCAACTTTGTTTGGTTGAAAACAGACCCACTCTTGTCAGTAACACAGAAGAAGACATAATCTCCAACAGATTTTTAAAAAATAGCAATTATAACAAATAATGCTTTTCCTTACGGTCTCAAGAAGTTGGTTACAGAATCTCTGTTGGTGCACTGGTTGAGC
The DNA here is from genome assembly GCF_000313985.2 of Echinops telfairi. Taxonomy (NCBI): domain Eukaryota; kingdom Metazoa; phylum Chordata; class Mammalia; order Afrosoricida; family Tenrecidae; genus Echinops; species Echinops telfairi. The sequence goes on along the minus strand of NW_022111320.1, from coordinate 13,720,039 downwards.
ACCTGCTGCTAACTAAGAAGACAGCTGTTCACGTCCACCAGCTGTTTTGAGGGACAAAGAGGTAGCAGTGTGCTTGCATGAATGTGACAGCCTTGGTCGCTCTCGATGGAGTTCTACTCTGCCCTATGCTGGCCCTCTGAGTAAGAATCACCTCAAGAGCAGTTGGTTTATGGAATCAAGAATTAATGCAAAGGCTCTCAAGTATATTTAAATGTCATTTTCATCTGCTTTAAACTTATATAAAATCGATATTTAAAAATTGTTGAAATGAGCGTCTATTCTCCCTGAGAGTAAAGAATTTAAGTTAAAGAGGCATTTGACATTGGTTCATTCAAACCACTTCTTTTATCTTTGTTGAAAAGCAGGGGAAGGAAGTGCGACAGGTTACCTCTCTTTTGTCCTCCAGTTCTTGCTTCGCTTTCACCTGCACACACGGAATGGCTTGAAGCAGGTGTTTCCATTTAAGCTGTATATTCTAACACTTTGGTGAGATTTTGAAAGCACTAATGATATGAAAATATTGTCTTTGCTAGTGAGCTTTTGATTCAGAGGAGCGATGAAAAGCTGCACTTTTAACCCTCCAGGCTTACCTTCCATGCAGAGAAAGATGGCTGTTCATCCTTTACATTTAAAACCGCACCATGTTCATCACCATAGTAT
>NW_022111320.1:13700580-13718362 GCF_000313985.2 Echinops telfairi | reverse complement strand
AAATTTTCTTCTGATTTCTTCATTGAACACATAAAGAAATTAGAAAACCCGAGGCTTTTATAAAGTTTTCCCATTTTTGTGTTATTCACATTCATGGCTACTTCAGGGACAGAATTTTCAAAAATGTACCTCACTGAGCTAAGTGGAAGTGTTAGACAAACATTGTAATCTGGGAGGGTTAAGTGTGGACCTCTTCCTCTGATTACTGTGAAATATCACATCTAATATCCAAGCTAATACTACAATACAATGAGACTGGACGTAATGTTTCACAGTTATTTTTATTTTCAGGCTAAGGATATCAAGTGTCCTTTTTTGTTTGTTTATTTGTTTGTTGTTTACTTGAGATGGCAATGCTTGACAGAGGATAGAATGATCATAACTACCTGTTTTTGAACCTAGGAGACACTATCTGGAAAAACACATCATATTGGGTATAGCACTAGGTCAGCAAAAATGGGAAAGACCCTGAAGGAAATGGATTGGCACAGTGGCTGGAACAATGGGCCAACCATCACATCTGTGTGGATCTCAAGGGCGGTGCCAGGCAAGGCAATGGTCCACTTGCTATGTCTCAGTAGGCACGTGCTGCACCCGAGGAGGAACAGACTAGAGGGTGCTCAACAACAGCAGCAACGATATCCTTATTCCTGATGAAGAAAAGCAGCTTCAAAGCAGTTCTATAAATTAGTCAAGGGACCATATGGTAGGAGATTTGAGTCCAAGTCTATCTGAGCTATAAACCCATGGACTTAATGACTAAGTAATGCTATCAACTACTTAAATCCTGTAAAGTGAGGCAGATCTTCTGTGGAAAACTTGTTGTCTAGTGTCCCTGAATGTCTAGGTGGCATAGCTAATTTATATTGGACTGCTTAGCTTAAGTTTGGCAGTCAGCAGCCAGCGGGTCCCTGAAAGAAAAGTCCTAGCGGTCTGCTTCCCTTAAGGAGAAAGGTGACCACAGCTTATGGAGACGGTTTTCCGTAGAACACGCGGGGCTGTCACGAGTGCATATCTATTTGATCACAACTAACGGCAGTCTCCACAGCAACATGGAGACCAATGCTTAAGAAATTATGAAGCCAACTTTAGTCTTCGCTGTGATTACTTGAAATTGAAACATAATTGAGAGCGATATACATTTTCCAAGAAGACCTGCTGGCATTGTCAATAACCTTAGATGGCTAGTCTCAAGACTGGCAATTCAAACCCACCCTGCTGTGTGGGAGAATGATGAGGTTATCAGCCCCACCCCCCATAAAGATATACAGCCTATGAAACGACATAGATGGTTCAGCCATGCATTTGGAAATGCGTTGAAGTGAGGCACGAGGTTTTCAGCGGCCTTTCCCATGAAGTGGGCGCTGAGGACATCTCCGCTGTTTGCTCTCAGTCTGGAAGCGCCGCTGAAACCTGCTCACTTTGAGTGACCCTCCTGGCATTTGAAATACCAGTGACATAGCTTCCAGAATCACAACAACGCACAAGCCATTGCAGGAGGACAGGCAAGTGATGGTGCTGGGAAAGAAGACTGACAGTACCATGGACTGCTACAAGGACAAACTGATCTGGCTTGGAAGATGTAAGGGCAGAGTGTTCCTTAGAAGTCAGGATGGCAGGACTTCTTCTCACAAACTTTGGACAAATTGTCAGGGAAGACCAGTCCCTGGAGAAGGGCATCATGTTTGGTAAAGTGGAGGGGTGGCCAAAAAGAAGCGCGTCCCTGATGAGATGGGTTGACACAGTGGCTGCACGAATGGGCTCAGGCGTAGGAACATTTTTGAGAATGGCCCAGGACCATGCAGCATTTTGTTCTGTTGTGCATAGATGGCATTGAAGGAAGCAGTTCAACCTGCACTGAAGGCATTCATGAAAAAGACACCTCCTGAACTTGACCAAATACCAAGTGAAATGTTTCAACAAACTGCTGAAGCACTGGAAGCACTCGCTTAACCGATGCCAAGAAATTTTAAAGCATACTACCTGACCAACTAACCACAAGAAATCCATATTTGCACCCATTCCAAAGAAAAGTGACCCAACAGACTGTTGACGTTATAGAACAATATAATGAGTATCACGTGCAAGTAAATTTTTACCGATGACCATTCAACAAGGATTGCAGGAGAACACTGACAGGGAACTGCCAGAAATTTAGGCCCAGATTCTGAAGAGGGCATGGAACAAGGCTATCATTGCTACTGTCACATGGATTCTAGCTGAAAACAGAGTATCAGAGAGATGTTCCCTGTATTCTATTGGCTATGCCAAAGTATTCTGCTGTGTTAATCATAACAAACCATGCATAGCTTTGAGAATAATGGGAATTCCAAACACTTCATCATGCTCATATGAAACTGGTATGTGGATCAAACAGAAGGATCCTGCACAGTTTACAATCGAGGAAGACCTGCCTCGGGGTGGTCCTCTCTCACCATACTGATTCAGTCTGTATGCTGAGCAATAGTCAGAGAAGCTGGACTCTGTGAACAAGTGCATGGGATCAGGATTGGAGGCTCATTCACAGCCTGAGATCTGCATATAACACAACCTTGATTTTTGAATGTGAGGAGGACTCAGAGCACTTATTGATCATGGTCAAGGACTACAGCCTTCAATCTGGATTAGAACGTAACGTAAAGAAGACACAAGTCTTCAAAATTGGACCAATACGTGACTTCAAGTTGTTGTTAGATGCCATTGAGTCAGCTTCAACCAGAGTGACCCTATGTCTCCAGTGACCACCCGGACAGGGTAACATAAAGGGAAATATGAAGTAGGAGCCCTGGTGGTATAGTGGTTATGCACCGGGCTGTGATCTACATGGAAATAAAAGAAGACAGATTTTTCACTTTCTAACATTGTGATTTTTGATGGGTCACCTCAATTCTCTGGGGCTTTACTGTCCTATGAAAGGTTGGGTGAATCCTATTGAAAGTCTTTATGACAAATTCTGATCATTTTAAACTTTGAGCTTCTCAACAAAGGTACATCTTGATTGAGGAAGTATGTGTGCTTGGTCATTATTGTTAAGAACCAATGCTCTTTTACAAAATAAAGTACATTGCAGAATGCACCTGTCACTCTGATTTTGTTCATACCCATGATCCTCAATAATTGATTGTTATGTTTCTACAGATTTTCAATTTAATGTTTAAAAATATATGACCTATGAAAACATTTGTCAATGGCAAAGGAGACGTCTACCTGTTCTTTAAATATGTCCAACTATGGTTTCCCTATTGCCGGGCTGTTCTGGGCAGTGTCTGCCTAAAAAAGACCTCATTTCCCTACCCGTTGCATTTTTGGAATGTGGCTAATTTGAGATTGGCATTGTAAACCCAAATGGGCAAGAAGCAGTTGCACCTATCTGACCACTCTGTTTCCCTCATACCGCTTCATGCAACTCTTCCCGCTGGACCTGGAGCCGTATGTAGATGACAGAGCCTCTGTGTGACATGGAGTCCCTCGGGTCCAGATTCAAGCCAACCAGAAATGCCTCCTTACATGGGACTAGGATGTAAGCAGGAGTTATATATACATATAATCAATTGGAATTTGAGAGAATGGTTGCGACAGTACTGCTATGGCGTCCAATCCAACTCAAAGTGACCCTGTGAGCAAGAGCAGAAGTGCTCCATAGGGTTCCCAAACTGTCCGTCTTCATAAAAGCAGAAAGCCCTTTTTATCCCATGGAGCCAGGGATGGGCTTGCCCTCAAATTGGACATTCAACATACTAGTGCTAAATTGGTACATTTAGTGGATGTTTCTGTAACAAAAAATCCAAATTTTGTTGTGTAGTTTCAACTTGGATGAAAATAAAGAACAGGCGTAGCTTACTTAAAGACAAGAACATTTTGTTAAACTAAGGGAAATAGTTGGCAAAATGTGCTGTGTAGCTCAGTCAATTTTTAAAAAATCGTCTGATGCAGTGTCCAGTCAGAAACTATTACCTTATTGCCTTCCCTAAGTTGTTGTTATGTGCCAGCCAGTCCGTTCTGACTACCTGCGGTCCTGTGTGCAATAAGACAAAACGCTGCTCGGTCCTGGGCCGTCCTCACCTTTCTTATGAGGCCATTGGTGCAGCCACCCTGTCAGTCAGCTTAGTGGGGTCTTCCTCTTTTTCAGTGACCTTCTACTCCACCAAGTGTTGTGCCCTTTTCCAGAGACTGGTGTCTCAGATAGCAAGTCCAAAGTAAATGAGATGAAGTCTTGCCTGTCTTGCTTCTAAGGAACATTCTGCCTACACTTCTTCCAAGACAGAGCTATTTGTGTTTTTGTCAGGACATAGTACTTTCAATATTCCCTGGACTGCATCCATTCTTCATTCTTCCTTATTCTATTTCCAACTTTCATATGCCTATGAAGTGATTGAAAATACTATGTCATGGATCAGCTTCACCTCCGCCCCAGTAGTACAGAGCGCATGAATATAGCCAAAGGTAAACCTTATGCCAAACAAGGATCCCTGGTGGTGTAGCGGGCTACCCATTGAGCTGCTGGCTCACTCACTAGCTGCCATGAGGCAAAAAGGCGAGGTCTTTCTACTCCCTTCAAAGTTTCCAGCCTAGGAACCCCAAGGCGTACTTGTCCTCTGCGCCATGGGGCCGCTGTACATTGGACTCGACTTCCTGGCAGAGAGTTTGGGGTGTTCCAGGCAAGGCCATGTTTACTGGTAAAATAACTGTATTAGGGAACACATGCCAATCCATAACAACCATGTACCCGTCTCTGCATACAGCATTTCATCCAGGGGAAAACACGTGAGCTAAAATGCCAAACCGCTTCTTCAGGATCGCTGCAGAGATACAGAAGGATGATTGATCTCTTTCCTCTGATGTGGCAAGCCCGTCTTAGAAAATGAAACCGGGCACAGATGTGAGATGTTTGAGACAAACCTTGCATGAACGCCCTCGTTATAACCCTAAAGACTGTCGTCCTACACGCCTCCTTACGTTTTGGAAGCACTTCAAGTATCCTTTGCAGCCAAGAGACAATAATTTCCCTCACATATAGTGTGATAATTTTTTATCATTAATTTTTCTTTCATCCTTTGTCAGTTAAATATGTTTATGGTAGATTGGATAACATTCGGGACATGTAATATTTCCTTATTTTACCTTTGTGCACTGGTTTAGGTGGTTTTTATTGTAATGTTTTTGCGTTAAGCGGTGTTTTCTATGTAGGGTCTCATCTGCTTTAACTCTATCCAGTTACCTTCCTAGTTTAGATAATGTTTTATTTCAGTTTTTAAAGCTTTATTTTTAAAAACATCTTCTATTTCTTTCCATGTTTTGTTCAAGTTTACCTTTAAGTCCTTGAACATGTTTCTAAGAATGACTCCAAGTCATTGTATGCTTTATCCATCATTAGTGTCATGTCATGGTCTTCTTTTCCATTGAATGATTTTTCTTCTAGTAATAGATTACATTTTTTTTTGCATCTCTATATACATTTCATTGGATTAGGAATAATTTTCTTGCTCTTATTATGTTTCGGAGCATCTAGATTTTGTTCTTTGCTTTTAAAGAGTGTTAGGTTTTCTCATACTAGTGACTCCATGTAATCTCCTTTTGCAAAGCCAAAGATAGACAACATATGAGGTTAACATTAGGAAGAATATAATGTTTTAAAGGATTAACTGTTGAGTGGACTTCTGGAAACAATCCAACTACTGCTTTACCTGATGCTTGTTAAGATCATATAAACAATTCTTTATTTCGTTTCAAATCCACATTGTTTCAACTTGTCCCCATGTTGCCATCACACATTAGAAGAAAATAGCAGAAATTCAGGACCACAAGGAGAAAGGCTTATTTCAGTTTTCCCCAGTGTCCTGGGCTATGATTTGGTGAAACCCGGTCTGCCTCTTTCTTAAGATGCTTTCCTTACCCGTAACACCACCTTGGAGAGTATGCATCCCTCTAGCAGAGGAAAGAACAAGGACATAGCTTTAGATCTCATTGTAAATATTGAATTTGGCATGGATGTGATCATTTAAGAACAAGTAGGATTTTATTAGGTTAGTCCTATTCTGGTGCATTTTCAAAAAAGTTTAAAAGAGAAAATATGTATTTAATCAAATTGCCTAGAGATTTTTGAAGGAAGTTATTTTGGAAGCTGGGGTATTTGAACTTTCTCAAATATACTAAGTTATTGTATACCTTATACCTCTCTTAAATATTAATAAATATTTCTATAGCATTCTGTAATTGATTTTGTCTCAATTTTATTATAGTAGGAGGTTAGAATAAAAAAGTAAAATAACAAAAGTAATGGAAATCTAAGTTTGATACTAGACAAGAACAATTTTACATAAAGCACTGAAAGAAAAAGTAATGCTAGTCAGCTAAGACATTTAGGTAAAGTTAATGATTGACTTATTCATTATATCTATAAGAAAATGAAAAGCTTAAAAAATGGGTGAATTTTTATAGATAATTCATCATATTCCATTTAAATTCCACCCATATATTCGATGTATTAGGAAATTTGAAAATAGGAATGTTGTGTTCTCATGGGGATATGGCATAAAATACCCAGAATGTGCCAATTTCAATTAATCTGAAAGAAGTAAATGTACTACTTTCTGGTTGGTAAGACTTTTAACTTTATACTTACAGTTATTAAATAGATGTTCTAATTGTAGAGTGGCAGTCCTCAAAGTGTGGCCTGAGCGTCTGCAAGGTCAATCTATGTTTATAATAATACCAAAAGGTCATTTCCCCTTCCGTCCTCCTTCTATCACGAACACATGATAGGCTGCCCATAGCTTCCACACTAGGTCATCGAAACACTGATCGATCTAAGACTCTAGCTGTCTTCTATTAAACAAGCTATTAAATAACCAAAATGTTTTTAAAAGGGTTATTTGTATGAGCATTGTTATGCTTTCTAATATAACACACGCTAACTCTTTGACATATTCAATACTTTTGTTAGTGTACAACAGCAGCATTACCGATCTCTTGTAGACACTTATACAGAGGCCTCGATCACCTGAGACAGCTAAATATTAAAAAGGAGTCTGGGCAGACAGAAGCCTATCCACAGAGGGAGAGATGTGTCTTCTAAGGGGCACTGCTTCAGGTGTCACAGTCACAAACAACAACAAAGACACACCAGAAGAAGGCATTTTGATGATAAAATCTTTGACATGGCTATAGGACAGATGGACGGGAACAGATCCTACCCACAGGGAGGGCCACAGAGAATGAGTTCAAGTGAAACATTTATATTTATATACATATGCCCTCCTGGCGGCATACTAAAATTAGAGAAATTACAGCAGAGAACATGCATAGAGTAAGAGTTGGACTCATTTTTATTTTCCTAGTGTTTCCAGTGATTTCTATAGGGTAAATTAGAAATGCACAAATGCTTAATTAGGCTCTTCTACTCTAGAAACCCATTAAAGCTTAAACTGAGTTATGGATTGAGTTGTCTTCCCTCAAATTATGTTGAAGTCCTGGCCCCAAGGACCTGGTTTTATAATATTTTTTGAATATTTTATCATTTAATATGAAGTTCTACTCGAGAAGAGTGGGTCTAAATCATATCTAAGTGGGGTCTATGAACACCAAGAATTCCTGAGCAGCATCAGAAGCTAGGAAAATTCCATCGAATAGTTTATGTCTCAGAGCCCTTAGAGGGATTAATACAGTGCATACAATGATTTAGACTCTGGTCGCCAGAATCGTGTTCTTATAAGCCACACAGTTTGGGGATTTTATTACAGCAGTCCCAGTGAACTAAGACAAATGTAAAAAAAAATATTGGAGAATGCAGGTTACCTGAATACCAAGTGAGAAAGTGTAAACAACATTCAAGAGTAACAGGAACCCAAACATGACGAACATCAAGTCTTAGATGTTAATTAAATTACCCCCCTTTCTAAGAAACTTACCTTCTTGCTGAGAACTGGGTAGCTTCACTTATCTCTGCTGAACAGTGATTTCCCCCCAGCAATTCCAATTTTATACCAACCAACTAGCAGAGAGAGTTAGCATCACTGAATCCCAATTCCAAATGATTAGAATAATCTGATTGGCCCAATTTGGGGTCTATGTCCTCTTCTGATGATGACGTTTTGTCCGCAGGAGTTCAGGGAGTGATTGCCAGGAAAGAATGTAACTTATAAAGAATATGTTAGAAGATAAGCCCTCCCAGAGAAGGGTTTTATGAGATACATGAGCCACTGCCTATTGCTCAAAGGAAGAGATATGTACCCTGTTTCCCCGAAAATAAGACAGTGTCTTATATTAACTTTGCTCCCAAAGATGCACTAGGTCTTATTTTCAGGGGATGTCTTATTTTTCCATGAAGAAGAATACGGCACACATTTATTGTTGAACAACAAAAAAAGGAAACGTATTACCTGTATATGGTACGGTAGTAGTTGTCATCACAAACCAGCATAACCAGACAAACTGAATCCTACAGTATCAAGAATTCATTGTTACTACCATTATTTCATGTACAACAATCTATGGTACATTTACTCATTTATTCAATGACAGTCCTGTCACCATCTTCTGGAACATCATCATAAAAATCCAAACCCTTATTTTTGGGAGGTCTTATTTTCGGGGGATGTCTTACTTTTGGGGAAACAGGGTAATAGAACCAGCAAATTTCTACTTACTTAGTTACCCTCTCTCAGGGCCTCAGCCAATTCTGATTTCAGCACAGAAACCTGGTAGTATTAGTAACTTGTGTAAATATTCTTTTTAAACATTACTGTAGGTAAGTGTTTATGTAGAATTCCCCTAGACAATTCTCTTTATGAAACATGAAGCTCCCTAAGCAATTGCTACATTGTAATGAAATTGCTTTTTTATGCACCAGATATACACCTAAATTAATCAAAACCTGTATGTAAATGGGGACTGATGCAATTTGAGAAAATAATAATTTGAGTCTGTGCATGTGTGAAATGGAAACATGCAGTTGGATTTTAGTATTGAGATAAATTTTCAAAGCATTCTTTCTTGGAATACCTGATCACTATTGATGGTTTCAAAATACACTGATACACCCCAGACAGCCTGGATCAAGGAGACACACACCAATCAGTCTGGTAGGGAACATTGAACCTTTCCTGGTGCAGCCAAAAAAAAAAAAAAGAGAGAGACCTGTGTTCTTGCGGATGTAACCTATTCCCTTCAGCCCTGCTATTTGCTGAAAAACTGCAGTTATCTAACTATGTTCCTAGGCTATGAATTCGTGTTGCCTGCGTCTTATCAATGCCTTGTGAAGACATGCCTCTATGTAAGGCTCATTTACCTTAAAAAAAATTTTTTAAGCAAAAACAAAAAGCATTTCTACAGCTTTGTCATTGCATCTAGAATGTTAGATCTCAATCAGACTAATTCAGGAACAAGGGCAATATGACATGTGCTGCAATGATAGCTTTTTATTAAAAATTCATTTGAAACTTCCGTTCTCAATGCTCATTATGACTGTGCCGAGGAATAATTTATTCCTGGTTTTCACAAATCCTAGGAAAGTGATTTAATAAAATCTCCATGTCACAGTATAATACCAGGATATACCAGCAACTGGTATATTCAAATTGATATTTTATGTTCAGATCAGCTGACTATATCAGGAAACAGGACTGGGATCCAACCCCCAATATTCCTCTGGCTAGCTACTGCTATTCTGTCTTCATACCCTCCTCATCCCAGGAACAAAAGGTTGAGTTTCGTGTCATGAACTCTGTTGGCATCCTCTGCCCACGTCTGCTTTTCAAGGAATAAAAGTCTGCCAAGCCAAGAGGTGGTGGAGCTGGGAATGCTGCCTTCTACACTAGGGTGAGAGTGTTAGGCTTCAAAAACGTTCAGACAGACACACACACACACACACACACACACACACACACACACACTTTTGCCCTAGCTTAAGACCTTTCTTCTACATCGTTTTGCTGTGATGATCTAATTCTAGAAAAGAAAAAAATCATTTTCAAGTATTGTTATGGATTGATGCCTAGAATTGGCAGACCAAACATACAACTGTAACTAAGATTCATTCTTCAGCAGTGCCTTTTACAAAAGCACGCTTAAATGAGGTGTTTCCCCAGGTCTTCTCAATGACCCAGACACACCCTTCAACGATGAAACGGGAAGATTTCAGGCTGCTATTACATTGCATCCAAGTAGAAATACTAAAAATGAAAATTTCTTATTATCCTTCATTTGGTAAATTAACCAGCCCTACAGTATATTTTAAGGTTCTGGGCACCTCAACATTTGGTGCAATTTTATGGCACCCAACGTTATCAGAAAGCAAAGAATTACAGAAAGACATTTACATGCTTCATTAACTATACAAAAGTATTATATTTAGCTGATCATAACAAATTATAGATAACATGACAAAGGATAGGAATTCCATAGCAATTAACAGTATGCCTGTGGAAATTGTACATAGACCAAGAGGCCGTTTGATAGAACAGAGGGATACTGTGTGGGGCTAAAAGTCAGGATGGTGTGCATCTGGGTTGTATCCTCTCACTATTTTTATTCAATTAGCATTCTGAGCAAATAATCCAAGAAATGAAAGAATAATGTGACATCAGAATTTAAGGAAGACTCACTGATAACTCGTAATATGCAGATGACACAACTTTGCTTTCTAAAAGTGAAGAAAACTTAAAACACTGAGGAAAAACAAAGCCTATACCTCAAAATAAAGGAAACACAAGTCCTCACAACTGGACTAATGGATAACCTAAATGGAGAACCTGCTGAACTTTCCAGTGATTTAGTTTTACTTTGATCCAAAATCCATACCCATTGAAGCAGTGGTGACAATACCAGTTGCTTATTGTATGGGACAAATCTGCTGCCAAAGACTTCTTTACAGTGTTAGTAAAATGATCACTTTGAGGTCTAAGCTGTGCCGGACTTAAATCATGGTATTTTAATGGTCTCATCTGGACAATGAATAAGGAAGACTGAAGAATAATAGATGGCTTTAAATTATGTTGGCAAAGTATATTGAATGTATACCATGGATTGCTAGAAAAATGAAGAAATTTGTATTGGAAGACGTGGAGCCAGAATGCTCCCTAGAAACAAGGATGGTGAGACTTTGCCCCATGTACATTTAATATGCTATCAGAAATACCCAGTCTTTGGAGAAGGTCATCAAGCTGGGTAAAGTAGAGGTTAAGTAAGAAAGAGAAAGAGCTACAATGAGAGAGAGCGGCACAGTGGCTGCAACTGTCTGCTCAAGGATAGCCAAGATTCTGAGGCTAGTACAGGATCGGTCAGTGTTTCATTTTTGTTTAATGCTTAGGCTTGGTACAAGTTGGAACTAACTAGCCCACCCCAAATAACAATGGGAAACACAGTACAAGTTTCCATAAAGTTTGCTATGCCGATATTACGAGCCCTGGTGGCAGAGTAGGTTACCAACTGGGCTGCTAACCGACAGGGCAGCAGTTCAAAACCTCCAGTTGCTCCACAGGAGAAAGATGAGTTCTTTCACATCCTTTCAGATTTCCAGAGTGGGAAACCCACAGTTGCTAGGAGTTGGAATCAAATCGAAAACAGTGAGGTTTTGTGTTTGTTTTTTAATTATTAGTATTGCTCCCTGTTGATTTTCTAACCTCTTTTGGCAGTTGAAAATGTGGAAACTGGGCTTAGTATTGGTCTGTGGTCTGTTTTCAACTTTGATATTATAGCTAGATAACTATGCAGAAATGTCATTGCTCATAAAATTGGTATTCCTAGGGTTTCCCTTCTGTGTAGACGGATGAGGTGACTTTGTCTGTGCCAGGATTTCAGCTGCCTCAAACCCTTACTACTTCTAAGTTTCTAAAAACAGTTTCTATGTACCTATCACTGTGCTAAAACCTATGCTAAAAGCTAGCTAGAGCTACTGTGTGTGCCTCCCAAAGCATTCGTGCCATAACAGCAGACTAGTGGGCCGGTAGTAGAGGTGTTCCTTGTCATTAAGTAACTAGGTTTTCATGCTGCCTGGGTTAAAAATGTAAACTTAGGAGATGAAACTCACTGGTCTATTAACATCTGTGCTAGTTAGGTAAGGGCTGTGAAAAATAAGTCTCAAACCCCGTGGCTTAAAAACAGTCATCAATTCCTAGGAAGTATCCTCCTCTGCGTGATGAAAGGTGAATTGCAGACATGTCCACTCTCTGGCTTGTGTCAAGGGAGAAGCACCATTATCGAGAGCAAGCAGTTTTCTTTTAAACCAACGGGGCCGACACTACACTTCCATCTCCTTGCTTCTAGATAAGTCATCACAGGAAAGATAGCTGTCAAGGAGCCTGGAAAACAACTCGAGCTGGGTGGTCAAATGCCCAGCTTATCCTCTATTACTATTGAAAAATAGGATGCAGATTTTGACAGCAGGTTCCACAACAGGATCATTTAAAACGTCAGCACATTTGTTATAGTTATTTTTAATAAGGTAGCTATTGTTTTATGAAAATCTCAAAATTATGGGACAAGGATATTTTTAACGAAGAGAAAGTAGGTAAGGACTTTCAGGTTTGTGGGACCTGATGGGGAGTTGGATGTGTAGGCAAAACTATACATTAGCTAAAACTGTTTCAGCAGGAATGACAGAAAATGAATGCTTTTAAATGAATGACTTTACTCTTGAGACATGTCCCACTTGGTCACACTTTTTCTTTTTCTGGTGTCATTATTTGAATTTTATTAGTGTAAATCAAAGTATACAGTGAGAGTCCTAAATGTCTATTTTTACTTCCCATTTGAGGTTTCCTGATGCTTGGTTGGCGCTGCTATGATCTTCCACTTCTGTGATGATTTGGCGCCACCCAGCAGGCCAACGAAACATTGACTCCGGGGCGGCAGGGAAACAAGGCCTTTGCTGGAGGGAACTGTCTAGCAAGCAGGTCACAGTGGGGAGCTGAGTCAGGGCTCCCCACCAATAAGCCCTCCTCCTGGTTCGTATGCCAGCGTCAGGCCAGAAAATATTAGATACCACCGATCTTTGTGATTATTATTTATTTCCAAATGACAAACTGTATGTACGTATATTTAAAATTTCTACCCCAACCCCAACCCCCCACCCCCCGGAATAGAGTTATCCAACAACCAACCAGCCCACTGCTCTTCCTACTCATGGCAACCCTCTGGAACAGCGTAGAACCGCCTACCTTCACAGTTAACTGTCCCAACACTTGACACATACATCACGGCTCACCTCACCTCCGTCTCCCTGCCTACACCTTGAGCCCTGAGGACTGGGTAGGAAACCAGAAAGTCCATCTATTCGCAGTGAAATCTGGGTTGCACACACTCACCTAGATATACCCATGGTCATTCAATCCAGGGTTATCCTTAGAGAAGCATTTCATTTACATGGCTATACTTTGCATTGCCTGTAAATGTTCATCTTCGCTCAAGAGTTCCCTAGAGAGTGTCTTCCAGTGGTAGAAATAGCTAAGGCATGCCTGTTCAACCTGCCCACAGCTGTAAACAGTGTAAGCGGGCTCGTTTCCAAATTATTTCCAAGTGTTTATTGCCTCTTTAAAATAAATGCATGCTTTTCCTAGAGCATTCATATAGACAGTGGTGTTCATAAAATGTATTATTAAGGGCTAATAATCTCTGAAGATGTTACTTTGGTTGAAAATCAACATAACAAACAAAAGGCTACGATAATCTCTCTAGTCGTGAAGTTGGCCAGTTTCTTAATGGAAGAAAAGACATAATACATTTTCTCACGTCTACTAGGTTTTCTTATAAAGCTACTAGTGTCCCTCCTAGTGACACCAACTCAGAAACAACACTTTCATCAATTAACTTCAGGTCAAGATTTCTGATGTAATTTAATCATCAGCATCTTAAAGTTAATTGTCTACATTTTTTGGCTTTCATTTGACTTAGTCTACAATTTAGTTAAATCTCACTACATTACTAAAACTACTATCAGAGTCACAAGCAGCCTTCTGTCCATCAAATACAATGATTGTGCTTTGATTTTCAACAACTTAACTTCTTTAAAACATTTAGTTTATTTGGATACTAACTTCTTGAAATCCGCCCCCCTCCCCCCTTATGCTTTAATATAGCATATGTTGATTTTGGGGGACTGTCATCTCATCCTTTCTTTCTTTGTCTCCACTCAATATTCCTCCTTCTATTTGTGGTCTCTCTATGTGAGAGCTAAATCATCCTGTATCAGGCCTAGCACTTATTCTTGCTAGGGGACGTCACTCATTTTTTGTGACTTCAACCAATGCAACTACGTATATCTAACCTCCCCTCTAATCTTACTTCTAGAGCCACACATTCAGTTGCCTCATAGACATACCAAGTTCAACTTGTCCAGAGTGAATCCATTAACCATTCTGCTCACATCTAATCCTCCTCCTTTCACACGGCGTTTCTGTGAGAGGCATCCTCCCAAATTCCTAACGAGAACTCTCTAATGCACCAAATAGTCAAATGGTGATTAGATTCACCAATTGTATGTACCAGATACATCTTCAGTTTATTTGATGTTCTCTATCACCACAGCTGTTACATCAAGTCATACCCTTATCATCTTTCATTGTTGTAGTGACTGCTAATAGGAAGTCTCTCATTTTCTCTGTCTTCAAATACTGCTTTGACAATATTACCTACGCAAAAAATTAAAAATAAAATTCCATTAGGTTGTCTACACATTAAAAGATTGCTTAATAAATTATTAAGTGATAGATATTGGTGGACAACAACTATTGATTTGCCTGGATCTTTAAACAAAACTGTTAAAATCTCCACTTTACATACTTTAAGTTTTATAATTAGGAGCACACATCCCTTTGGTTCACTGAAGTTTCTATCATTTGAGATAAACCAGCACGCCACCACGAAGTAGATTCCATCGCATAGCAACCCTCCATAGGGATGCTGAGACTAATTCTTTATAGGGACATGAAACTTCATCTTTCTCTCACACAGCAGCTGATAGGTTAGCATCTCTGGCTTAAGGGTTAGAAGCCCAGTGCCTCCCCTACTGTACCACCAGCGTGCCTCCATTATCAAGTAGCCCCCTCTATAGTCCTTGCCTTGTATTCTATTCTATCTGATAGGAAGATCGCCACACACAGTCTCAACACTGTTTGTCTGTCCTGTTATCCAACTATGATGGCTTGTGTGCTACTGTGCTACTGAGAGATATGTCACTGGCATTTAAAAATACCAAAAAAGTCACCCAAACTAAGAACAGACTGCAAAGAAGGAAGAGGTTATCCATCTCAGAGGAGTTAAACACGGAAATCTTTATGGATAGCACGTAACCACCAGACACTGAAAACCTCCTGAAAAACAGTAGAACAATGGCATACATAGTGCCTGAAAATGGGGGACACATCCTCATATCAGAAGCACAAATGGCCCTATGCCAGAACGCACTCCAAATATGAGCGGAAGAACTGCTTCTCAAAGCAGATCTGATCATAGTTAGCCAAGGCATCAGTGGGCTGCATGGACTGGTATTGGCCCTTTTGAATACGACGGGCCAGGGACTGACTGTGGAACAGACCATGAATTGCTCAGACGTAAGTTCCATGAGATTCAATATATGATGTTGAGTGTATCCCACCTGAATTTCAAGAATATCTGAGGATTTGACTCACTGAGCACTGACAGGGATCCGATGAGCTATGGGATGGTATCAAGAACATAATACATGAACAAAGGAAAAGGTCATTGAAAAGACAGGAAAGAAAGAAAAGATTGGTGTGCATGTCAGAAGAGACTCTGACACTTGATTTTGAATGTAGAGTAGCTAAGGCACACAGAAGCCATTATGAAGTCAAAGAGCTGAACAGAAAATTCCAAAGGGCAGCTAGAGAAGACAAAGTAAAATATCATAATGATATATGCAAAGACCTAGAGTTAGAAAACCAAAAAGGACACACTTGCATATCTTACACTGAAAGAATTCAAGAAACATTTCAAGCCATGAATTGCAATATTGAAAGAGTCTATGGGCAAAATATTGAATGATGCAGGAAACACCCGAAGAAGAAGATGGACGAAATACACAGTCACTGTACCAAAGAGAACATGTTGACATTCAACCATATCAAGACATAACATATGATCGAGAATGAAGGCTAATGAAAGAAGTCCAAGCTGCACTGTAGGCATTAGTTCAAAGCAAAGTTACTGGAATTGGCAGAAAACCAATGGAAATGTATCAAGATGCTAATGAAGCATGGGAAGCGCACATGCCTCCATGCCAGTGGTTCTCAACCTGTGGGTCACGACCCCTTTGGGGGTTGAACAACCCTTCCACCGGGGTCACCGAATACATCCTGCATATCAGATATTTACATTATGATTCATAACGGTAGCAAAATTAGTTATGAAGTAGCAATGAAGATAATTTTATGGCCGGGGGTCACCACACGTGAGGAACTGTGTTAGAGAGTTGCAGCATTAGGAAGGTTGAGAACCGCTGTTCTATTCCAGGATATTTGGAAGACTGCTACTTGGCTGACTGAAGAGATTCATATTTCTACCCATTCCAAATAAAGGTGACCTAACAAAATGTGCAAAATAAAGAATAATATCGTTAATATCACATTCAAGTAAATTTTTGTTGAAGATCCTTCAACAATAGTTGTAGCAGTACATTGACAGGGGCCTACCAGAAATTCAGAAAGGCTGTGGAACAAGGAATAGAATGGTTGGTATTAGATGATTTTTGGCTGAAAGCTGAGAATATCAGAAAGATATTTACTATGTATTATTGACTGTGTAAAGGCATTCAAATGTATGGATCCTAGCTAACCAAGGATAACCTTGAGAAGAATAGGAATTTCAGAACACTTTACTGTGCTCATGAGGAACCTATACATGGATCAAGAGGGAGTTGTGCAAGCAGAACAAAGAAGCATGGAATAAAATCAGGAAAAGTGTGCCTCAAGGTAGTTTCCTCTCACTCTATATATATGCTTATCCAATCTGTGTGCTAAGCAAATAATCAGAGAAAATGAATTCTGTGATGAAGAATTGGTATCAGGATTTGAGGAAGGCTTATTAAGAATCTGTCGTATGCTGATGAAACAACCTTGCCTGCTGAAAATGAGGAGGGCTTGAAGCACTTGCTGATGAAGATCAGGGATTGCAGCCTTCAGTATGGATTACAACTCAATGTAAAAGACATCAAAATCCTCACAACTGGATGAACACGTCCCATCATGATAAATGGAGAAAAGACTGAAGTTGTCAAGGATTTTGTCTTGTGTGAATTCACAATCAACGCTCAGTAGGCAAGGGTAAAATGCATCGCACTGGATATCTGGTGCACAAGATCTCTTTAAAAAGAGGTATACAATCATCACCACAGTCAGTTTCAGACTTTTCTTCATTCTTATTCTCTTCAGTATCAGCGTCCCTTACACCCTGCCCAATCTGTTCTGTCATAACTCCAATTGATCCAATACTGTCTCTATATCTTTACCTATCCTAGATTTCATATAAAGAAAAACACACCCCCAAATAGAATCCCAACAATAACAATAATAATGACAATAAAAACCAAGACAAATCTTAATTGGAAAGAAAGCAGAAAATAATAAAACTAGAACAAATTTAAATGAATGAAAAGGGAGAACAGATTATAAAGTTAAATTTTAACCTAATTACATCTGTTTTAATTCACTTTCCAGTGTACTCTGTCTGACAGTAAGTTTATTCATACACCTAGAATGGTGAGCAAGAATTCATCAGAGGTTCAATCTATACGGGGACCCTGGAAATGGATTTGGGGCTTTCTCTTTCATCC
>NW_022111320.1:13698286-13699384 GCF_000313985.2 Echinops telfairi | reverse complement strand
AGTACTTGGTAGTCTGTTTCACAGTCACTCCCTAGCTTCATTTTGCTCCTGATTGTGAGCTTCTCCACAGCCTCTTCCCACAAATGTACTCAGTTTCATTTCTGTGTGTTCTATTTGGATAAATCCACATGTATATTACCTATTTGTGTTGTTCAAAAAGGTACTTAATGTGAAGAAGTCACAGGTCTTGAAAAATTCTATCATGTGATCTTCAGCTTCCTTTCTATCACCAAGCCATACTTTCCAACTACTGTTCTTTCTTCTTTGTTTGCTACTTTTGCATTCCAATCCCCAATAATTCTCAGTGCATCTGGATTGCATGTTTGATCATTTTCAGACTGAAGATGTTGGTAGTATTCTTCAGTTTTTCTCTCAGTAGTTTTAGTGGTTGGTGCATAAAGTTTGAAAAATAGTTGTATTGATTGGATTTCCTTGTATGTGCATAAATATAATTCTATCATAGAGAGCATTTCATTCTAGATATATCTTGAAATGTCCTTTTTGAGTAAGAATGTAAATCATTCTTTAATCTGTCATGCCCAGCATAGTAAGCCATATGATTTTCTGATTCAAATGGCTAATACCAGTCCATTTCAGCTCACTAACACCTAGAATATAGATCTTTATGTTTCAATCAATTCATTTTTGACACCTTCTAATTGTTCTATATTCATACTGCATACATTCCATGCTCCAATTATTAATTGATGTTTGCAGTTGTTTCTTCTCATTTTGAGTCATGCCTTATCGGCAACGGAAAATTCTGAAGGCTCTACTCAACCGGAGTCATTATGGTAGATTCTCCTTTGAAAACACAGCTAGCTCTTCTTGTCATTTTGTGAGTTCCTTCCAACCTCCGGGCCTCATCTTCTGTCACCATTTGACAATATTCTGCTTCCACTCATTAAGTTTTCAGTAACTAAAAATGCTTGAATTTCAGTGGATGATTATTCAAAATTAGACTGATTATTCCTCCTCCATGGACTGTTTATATTCTGGAAGCTCTGAAGAAATCAATTCACATTGGGTGACCCTGACAATCTAACTGACAAGCGGCTGATCACAGTTGAAAAGTCATGAGCTTCAGTTGCAGATGAA
>NW_022111320.1:13695151-13696256 GCF_000313985.2 Echinops telfairi | reverse complement strand
ATATGCATATTCATAAAATATTTATTAAATTAAGGAGTGAGTGAATATTTGAACAAATCAATTTTAATTGTAGTGATCAAGGAAACTCTAAGGAGCTTTAGCTTTTACTTGGATTACAAGTCTACCTTTCTCTTTCTTCTCTCTGTGATTTGCAATTCTCATTTTAGCAATGACTTTTAATTAAGTACTCATATGCAAGGTTTGGAACGAAGTCAAACTGGTGTATGGTAATACTCTGCTTATTTATAAGCAATTTATTTCAGATGTCCTGTACATCATCAAATTTTGCCTAAGGATATAAATATTAGACATCTATAATTAAATTTTCTCTCATGTGCTACCATGATTCCATAAAAAAATGAAGTACCATCCAGTAGTGCTAATATATATTCATTGCATCTTTATACAATTAATTTATATATGTATATTCCCAAAAATATTTTCTAGCTAATAACATATACATATCATAACTTATGGCTAGTAATTCTAAAGCCCATAAAAATATAGATGGAATAGCTTTCTCTAGTATTGGCAATTCTTAAATTTGCCATCAAAAAGCACTCTATTGACTGTGTTATCTGTTCTTTCAGAAAATATTATTCTTTATTTTTGTTTGTTTATTACATCTGACAGTTTGAGATAAAATAAATTTGCAATTCACAATTATAGTCATCTTTTTTTACTATGATAAAATATTGAAAAGGAACAAACAAGCAACAAACAGTACGACACTGAGCCGTCTACATATTTCTAAAACATAAGCAACATGAAAAACTGGAGTGCCCACAAATCAATTTCCCATTGTACAGATTCATTATCTGTTATCTTGCTTGAATGAGCAGCCCTATGACTGAACAAGAATGAGAGCTCATTCATTTTTCTCCTTTTCACAGCACATTCATGAAACAAAGTGCCAGGGAGAAATGAGTGGACTGTCAACTACATGAAGTTTTCTCTCCCTTGAATTTAGGGACCGTAAGAGTCATAATCAACTTAAGGCAGTGGATTTTTCTTTTACCAGCCCAAATATGCTTTGTTTCACATTCTATATTTGAGTGTCTTTTAGTGTTGTTGTTTGTCTGTTTTTCTGTCTGTGATTTAATGA
>NW_022111320.1:13691130-13693812 GCF_000313985.2 Echinops telfairi | reverse complement strand
AATGTTGTAGCTGGATCAGATAACTCAGTAAATTTCCCTTACTTTTTATGTCTGTATATCTTTCCACCTTACCAGAAAACAATATATGGACTCACCGGGTCCCCAAAGCACTGTTGGCGTGGGTTCTTAGACTGGGTTTTTCAGTGTAATGGTTAGGGATTATGGCAACTAGACAATCGTGTCAGAGCCCAGTGGCACCTCTTAGGTGTCAAAAGTCATTTTGTATCAGAGTGAAAACTGAACAGAGTAGAATTCCCTTTGGCCCTTTGCCTTCTGCAGGAGCTGGAGTGTACACCTTGTTCCTTGATCTTCTGTTACATTGCCTGGCTATCCCATGTCCATTCATTCAGCTGACTCCGGGCCTCTGCATCCACCAGCCTGTAAGCCCTGCTGTCTCTGCTTCATCATCCTACTTTCTAACCATTTGCTTCCATGAGTTAGGAGTTGAACCAGGCTGCACTAATCTATTTCTCCAACTGTTTAAACCATTTCTTAATATAAATCTCTTCCTGTACAAAACACATAGATGCATCAGTGGCTGTGCTTCTCTAGAGAAACCAACCTAACACATTTAGAGAAATAAAATCAGTGAGGAGACTTCAATATAGTGTGCTAATGTAACCCACAATCAACAGATACACCTACAAAAATGATAAGAGAACCTTACTGGAAATTCAAGTCCAGGTTGGGTGAGGGGGTTACGAATAACTCAGAGAAGGAGATCACATTTCTGTTGGTGGGTAAAACAGGAGGAGCATCTTCTCATCAGGAAAAATGTGCTTAACAGTTCTTATATAGAACCCCAGGGGAGAATACACCTAGTACTATATTTCTAATTGGATACTTTTGTAGCCTAGTTTCTATCCAATCCTTTATGGCTATGTCCATGTGCTATGGACTACTGGGACCTGAGATTCTGTCCTTTTGAGACATGCAACATCCTTCATAGGTCACACCAGAAATATTGGATGTGGAAACCTCACTAAGTGAACTGGGCTTTATTTCAAAATCACCTTGGATTTAAGGCTGAAACACCTTACTGTCTGAAGAAGTAGATGCTTGCTATCTCAAAGTTAGGGAATTGGGGGTCATTGGCCATTGGCTTGAATCTTTTGCTTTGAGGGTGCCCAGTGAATGGTGGCCTGGGACCACCACATGTTTACTATTTTAATGCACTCTCTTCCTTCTTATGACATCTCTTAATCTAGTAGGCATGGTTTTGCTTTTGTGAGTGAGGGTTATTGAAAATTTTGCCCTACTACCAACCCCATTGTTTTTGTAAATCAGGGGTCCTCAATACATTGATTGCAATCCACTAGCTGATCGCAAATGTATTGTGGGTAGATCGCCTGGCATTAAAAAAATAGACGTAAACCTATCATTAATCCTATCAATTAAATGATATATAGTGCAGTCAATCAGATGCAATCTTAGGTGTCAAACGCATGCGCCAACAACTGCACTGAGTGCAGCTAAGTTATCACCAAGTTTTCTCTTAGATGTAAGAAAGGGTATTAAAATGAGTGGGGGAGCTGGACCACGTAAGACAAAAACATATCACTTTCATATGAAATGGGAGATTTTGACACTACAAGCTGAAGTCCAGATCACATGAATAGTTCTGGAACTTACTCACAGAAGGAAAGTTCCCAAACATGAGAAAATGTGCTACCTCCTTGACTGCATTATTTGGCTCTACTTATTTATGTGAGTCAGCTTTTTCCCACATAGAGATCATTAAGTCCAAGTACTGTTCCACCATGACTGATGATCATTTGGAAGTGTTCTTGAGGCTGGCTGTCAGCAGCTACTGTCCGGACTATGCATCCCTGGCTCATTCCCTTCAGTGCAAGTCATCAGAGTAAACTCAGGTAATGACAAAAAAATGTACATAGTAAATTGTGCTGTGTTGTGCAATATGGACTCATACAATTTGCAAGGTACATAAACATACATTGTACATATAGAGAATTCTCAATGAATTCATGAATAAATGTAATAACTAAATAAAAATAAATGTTTTGCATTTTTATAGTTTCTAGATAATTTTGACTTGATCATATTATAAGTAGCTCACATGCTGAAAAAGTGTAATCACCCTTGATGTATAGTTTCCTTTTCTCAATAGTATTTTAAATTCTATACCATTGGCTAAATTAATGTCACTATCAATAGAATTAACTAATGCCCCAGGGAGATGATTTATAAAGTTCTCTACCATAATATGATAATGATGTCTCTAAATTGAACCAGAAACACAAATAAACCATAGATAAATAAATGGATTTGGGGCTTGAGCTTAATTCTAGCCCCAATGGGCCTGCTTGCTGCTCATCCTCATGAAGAGATCATGAAGATGCCGGTGCTATTGCGTGTGGTGAAGAAACCAGATGGTGCCCAGTTATCAGAAAGAATGCATCTGGGGGTTGTAGTCAAACAAACAGCCATCTAAGTTAGATGTCAACTAAGTCTGCATGGAAGAAGCACACCAGCCTGTGAGATCCAAGGAATGTAAATAATAGAATTCAAATCAGAAAGAGAGAATGGTATCAGAACATAACTTTGTAATAACCCATTTGCAGAAGGCAATGGATGACAATGGTAGTCCAAAATTCATTTGCGGGATTCCTATATGGATTAAGTCTTTGGTGAAACCACTTTGACCATAGTTCAGGAAGGGGA
>NW_022111320.1:13688511-13689810 GCF_000313985.2 Echinops telfairi | reverse complement strand
TGCATTGAGGGAGTACTTGAGTGGAGGCCCAATGTCCATCTGCTACCTTAATACTAAACCTATAAATATATGCACATAGATCTATTTCCTCATCCTCATGCATAAATATATTTACATATGTACGTGTCTGTGTTTAGACATAAATGCCCTTTGCCTCCTGGTTCCTTCCACTGTTTTCTTCTACTTTCCTCTTGTCCCACTATCATGTTCAGCCTTCATCTGGGTTTCAGTGATTCCTCTTGGTTACATTGCCTTTGATCAAGCCCTACTAAGCCTTCTACACCTTCCTCGCCATCGATTTCGGATCACTTGTTAACCCCTTTACTCTGGGCTTGTTAACACCCACTTCCTTGTCACCCCAGAACCTTCGGTCCCATTGTTTTCTTCTCCAGATTGATTATCCCACCTATCTTATCTAGATAGACCTGCAGAGATAATAATATGCACAAAAAACAAGACAGAGCAAAACAAAGAAAGAAAAGAAAACCACAACAAAAATACCAATGACAAAAAAAGAGAAAAGCCTGTACATAGTTCAAGGGCTATTTGTTCACTTTTAGGAGTGTTTCTGGTCGAGTCTGATGGGTTGCCATGCCCTGGTCCCAAAGTCTATTTTTGGTTTTCCCTTGGGCCTTCCTTGCTCTGCTCCCCTTGCTGTTCTGTTTCATGCCCTTTGCGTTTTGCCTTGGTGTGCTGGGGTCAGATGGGGTGCAATTCCCGCACTGTGTCTCCTGTAACACTATGGGTCAGTGAGGGACGTCATGTTTCATGGTGGGTCTGGCCCTATGGTCCTCTCTATGTATTGGCTGCTCTGAGCAGGAATATTGTCCTCAGGGCTTGGTGGGCCAGGATGTGCTCCTCTCTCTCTTCCTCCCCCTTCATTTGCTCCTGTGTGCTCTGATCAGACATGTCTCTCTCCCTCACTGTAGCTTCAGTGATGACCTCTGAAGTGAATTCTTCTGTAGGAATGGGTCTCTCTATTGGGTCCCTGCTTCATGCCAGCATTCCATTTTCTTTTAATTTCATTTTTCCACAAACCTTTTGAAGTCTCCTTGCTTATGTGTGCGGTTGGGGGTGGTGTGGTATGGGGATAAGGAGAGATTTATCTCAAGGAAGTTGTTTATGTAGTTTTTGAAACTCCAAGTCCCAAGTTGGATGTTAGACTGGAGGATTCCTCATGCTCACATAGCTACATGGGGGTAATAAACTGATTCATAGGCTGCAGAGGCTAACAAATCCCAAGAATGGCATGTATGACAGCAGGCCACTGGCTCAAGTCCAAAAAACTGGACATCAGAT
>NW_022111320.1:13685244-13686532 GCF_000313985.2 Echinops telfairi | reverse complement strand
AACTCTCTCTTATTCATGAATTTCTGTGGATTTGTTTCTCTAAAGTACCCAGACCAACACAATAAATCATATAGATGCAGGATCCAGGTTGCATAAAAAGCCAGAAAGTTTGACCATCTGTCTATATAGTTTTGATACAGCTCAAATCTTCAAGGAAACATTTTTTCAACTGATTGGCTATACATAGCAGGCCTCATAATGGAAGTGATTTCATTTAATTAGATTTCATCAAGGGAGATATCTGTATAATTAAATAACTGCCAACTACATCATAACTGCCAAACCACAGAGAATCATATCCCAGCCAAGTTGACACACAACCTTAACTACCACAAGTAGCAATGAATTATCTGGTTGTAAACATTCTAGGTAATTAAAGTCTCTTATGATGGATTTCAGGAATTTTAAACAAGTGCCCTATGTGATATTTATGGCCCCTGAAATTGAAGACTGATTGCCTTCAGATACATCTAAATATTGGTATCGCTCTCAAACACATGGAACTTAACAGAAATTCTAATACTTGTTGGAACAAAGCTATTTGTAAAAAAAAAAAAATTTCTCCATGATCTTTTCCTCACAATTTCTTTGTCTTTGCAGTAATGTCTCTACAGGCACTGTTTATCTTCATATTTCCCATCCCTTATCCTTTCCACTCACTAGACATATTTGGCCTTTGTTCTTGACTTAAAATATCCTTAACTCTAAAAGCATTGTACCGGTTGATTTACCTCTCCCACTTCGGAATTTATTTTATTTATTGATTTCGGCTACTTCTAGCCAGAAACCTTCACCCAATTTTCACCTTATCCCTGTTGTATTTTGACACACACTTTCTTTCTCAGGCTTTGAAAAGGCTCATACAAGTTGCATTCTAAAACTTGTGTAGACTTCAAAGTGAATGTGAATGTTGACCCCTGGAGTTCGGCATCATAGCAACCCTGATTCTCTCATTCACTCAAGGTTAACACCGTGCAAACAGACTTAGATGCCATCACTGTTCCTTTATTCATTCAACATCAGAACCCAGCTAGGGGTACGTACCTGTATGGAGTGAGGAAAATATATTCTGTAGCAGTAAGCTCAACTACAAGACAACAAAGAGATGGAGAATAGCAAAGAACAGATTTGAGGGCAAACAAGACAAGTCAGCATAATACCTTTGATTTAGAAATTATAGTTTTGCATATTAAAAAATCATTTTACTGGGGGCTTTTACAATTCTTATAACATTTCACACATCAATTGTATCAAGCATATTTGTACATATATTGCCATCATCATTTTT
>NW_022111320.1:13683066-13684037 GCF_000313985.2 Echinops telfairi | reverse complement strand
GTGTGTGTGTGTCAGTGTCATAGTTAAGGTTTATTGTGCCAGCCTGGCCAATGAACACATGTGGGATTCATTGAAGGGCAGTTTAATTGAAGGGAGGAGAGATAAATGGCTCGATGAGCCTTGCCTTTCTGGTCTCTTGTTCTCTGATTGTTGGACCAGTGTGGGGCTGCCTTAGCTAGTTCTCTGCCTCAGCTGGCAAGACATCCTGTGAGACATCCCTGAGGAGAAGCCACATGGACGTAACCTGATGCAGCCTGGGGTACTGGAGAAGCTGCGTGGAGACCCCTGCCAGAGCTGAGATGCTTACACGCTCACTGATTTGGCTTTCCTCCTGTATTCGGTGTCATTGCATGTGTTTTGAGTTTGAGGACTTTGTAGATCGGTGTCAGACAGATGGGCTAATGTCAGACTTATGGGCTTGGACTGGACTGGGTTGAGATGCTTTCTTAATGTACCCTTCATATAAAACTCTCTCTTAAAAAAAAAAACAAACAAAAAAAACTCTCTCTTACATGAGTTTCTGTGGATTTGTTTTCTCTAGTCTACCGAGACTAACTCAGGGGGTTATATGTCAATCATTGTGATCGGTTCCCCCTTTCTCCTACCACCTTTCACCTACCCTCCTGGTATCGCTATTCTCATTATTGGACGTAAGGAGTTTATCTGTCCTGGAGTCCCTGTATTGTGAGCTCTTATTTATACCAGTTTTTAAGCTCAAGTCTAGCTGTATTTGTAAGGTAGAATTGGAGTCATGATAGTTGGGGGTGAGAGGGAGGTAACATTAAAGAACTAGAGGAAAGTTGTATGTTTCATCAGTGCTATACTGCACCTTGACTGACCCACCTTTTCCTTGTGACCCTTCTGTAAGGGGATGTCCAATTGTCTACAGATGGGTTTTGGGTCTCCACTCTACCCTCTCCCTCATTTACATCAATATGACTTTTTGTTCTGGGTCTTATCAAAGACTGAGA
>NW_022111320.1:13669551-13681818 GCF_000313985.2 Echinops telfairi | reverse complement strand
TGTGTCACAAAATGCCAGTTTGGTAGAACAAAGTGTTATTATATTGAGGAAGAGTATGAGCTGGGGCCCAAGGCTCATCTGCAGCCTCAGTGTATTGCCTTATAAATATATGTACAGAAGTATGTGTGACAGAGAACAACACTAAACTTTAGGTGTGGGAAGGACCCGACTTACCATGCCCACACAGAGGAAGCAAACCAAAAAGGAAAAAGAGAAAGGCACAGTCAGCCTAGATTCCATATTGGCACACCAAACCCAGAAGATGATGTCCCTGCACAGAGCTGTTAAGGCAAAGAGAGGATTGTAGAGTGGCCAACAAATCAAGAAATGTTGTCCCCTAACTGGAGCATTCTGCGACAGAGGACAATAATGGGGACAAATGCGGGGAGATAGTGTGGTCTGAACAATGGGACAAACCAAGAAGGGAGCATAACAGATAAGCAATTGAAGCAAAGCCAATCTACGAAGCCCCTAAAGAGCCCCCAAAATAGACCACAGGCTAGGAGGGGCAGCCCCTGGAACTCCCCCAGGACCAGGGGGCAGAGATTCATAAAGGCCAGTGGACAGAACTGAAACAATGTATGTTTATTTTTATTTTTCTTATTTTATTCTCTCCTTTCACTTTTCAACTTTTTGTTTTCTTGTTGTTTGGACTAGGACATTGCAGGTTTGCCTACTTTTATAAGACAAGCATGGAAAGCAATCTTGGGGAGAAAGCAACAGGGCCAATGGCCCTGGAGGGTCTTGTGGGGACAAGGTGATGGGGGAAAAGGTGTGGTGAACAAATGCCATAGACAGGGGAACAACGAGGGAATTAAAACCAACAAGTAGGAAGCTATAGAGATCCTGTGGGTATTAGAGTAACAGCAATCTAGCTGAGAGGATGTACTAAGAGAAGGAAGAAGGGGGAACATGATGGTGGGGCATGAGGAGGCAAAAGGAAATAGAGGAAGGCTCTGGGAAGGAAAGCTCTAGAGAGAGATATTAACAGAGGTGTGTACTTATGTAAATACATTCATCTATAAAAACAGAGCATTCTTTTTAAAAGCTCTTAAAATTATCTCCAAGAGAACTATTTACAAATCAGATAAGGAAAGAAAATACAGAAGACGTCTTTCTCAATGCCTAGAGAAAGGAAAGACAAAGAAGAATAAATTATGGTCCCTGACCCCAGGAAGCTGTCAAGGACATAGGTGAATATGTCAAACTGTCAAGGACTTAGAGAAAAACCATGTAATTGTTTATATTCTTTTCATTTCAATAGGCCTGGTCTGGAGATGATTTTAAGCTGACCATGCATAGGTTAATTAATGCTATGAAAAACAAAGAAGGAAGTAAAAAGTTTAAGACTGCTCAGTATCTTTCATTTGTTGTAATAAAAGTGCATAGATAGGCAATGTGGTCCAGGCAAAATATTAACTGGAATTGGATTATTTTAGTTTTTAAAGTCATATGGTTTTCAACATTACTTTGAAAAAAAATGTGTCCACAACCTTCTATGTATCATTCAAAAAATATAACTATAGTGCTTTGTGCTATTTTAGTATGATATGTCATCTTATTTTCCAACTATTGAGTGGACTATGAACAAAGGGATATGTCCTTTTGTGGCAGTAAACTTACTTAAATTTAAAGAATTACATTTTAATAAATTAAATTAAACTGTTAATTATAACACCCCGCCCCCCCCAAAAAAAAAAAGCCAAACCCAATGCCATCGAGTTGATTTTGACTCAACTTGCCCTAGAGTTGAGTAAAACGGATTCCTTAGGGTCTTCAATTTCATTGATCCTTTCAAAAAACCAACTTCTTGCTTCTTAATATTTTTATTGAATTGATTTTCCAGCTCATTTACTTCTGCTCTAATTTTTATGATTTGTTTTTTTCTGTTATTGAAAGTTTTGTGCTGTTGACTCTGCTCTAATTGTTGAAGGGTTGTGTTAAAATTTTGAGAATAATTTTCTCCTTTTTTTATGTGTGCATTAATGGCAGTAAACTGATCTCTGATAACTGCTTTTGCTGTATCTAATAGGTTTTGGTATGTTATCATTGTAGTTCGTTTCTAGGAACCTCCTAATTATGTCTATTTGGTCTAAGACCCAGTCATTTTTGAGGAGTGTGTTGTTGATTCACCTCGTTTGTCTTTATGTTTTTATTCTTTCTATTGCTGATTTCCAGTTTTATGGCAAGGTGGTCTAAGAGGATGGTTTAAGTGATCTCTATGGGTCTGAGTGTGTTAAGGATGGCTTTATGGCCTAGCATGTGATCTGTTTTAGAATATGATCCATGTGCGTTGGAGAAGAACATGTTTTTTTGTGTTTTTTTTGCTGTTGGTTAGAGAACTCTTGTCAATATCTTGGCAGTTGAGTTGCTTGTGTTGTTCAGCTCTTTGGTTTCTTTACAGAGCTTCTTTCCTATTGATCTGTCTTTCCATGAGACTGGTGTATTGCATCCACCTACTATTCTTGTTGATCTGGTGATTTCTCTTTTCAACTCTTTGAGGATTTGATTGGTGTATTTTGAGGGGTTTTCATTGTGTGCATATATGTCTATTATGGCTATATTAGTCTGTTGATCTTTGGATCATTCTCTCTCTCATAATGATCATTTGGATCAATTTTGTCTCTCATTGTCATTGACTTTGAAGTCTATTTTGTGAGAGATTAATAGTTCAACTCCATTTTAATTTTTTGATTACTATTAGCTTGGTAAATTTTTTGCCATACTTTGACTCTCAGTCTGTTTTAGTCTGGATTTTGTTTCCTAATCCAGTCTATTACTCTTTGTATTTTGATTGGTGCATTTAGTCCTTTGACATTCATTATTATTCTAAATGTAGGTTAGCTATAGTCGTGGTGTATTATTTGTGTTTCATTACATTATTTTCTTCTTTTGGGGGGGTTATTCATGTCTTTGTTTCCCCTCTATGTTTTGTTTGGGGTGCTGTTTTCAGTGTGTTCACTTCTGGATGGTGTTATATACTACAGTGTTCTGATGTTTGTAGGCTGCAGTTGTTGAATTTCTACCATAGAGATCTGGTTATTATTATTTTTTAATGCTCCCTTAACTTTTATGAGTTCTCTAAAATCTTCCTTGTTTAAGAATACTTTTATTTCTCCTTTATATTTGACACTTGGCTTGGTGGATATGGAGTTCTTGGTTTGAAATTTTTGTCTTTAAAATTTTGGAACATGTTACTCCATTTTCTTCTCTTCTGCATGATTTCTGCAGAGATCTGAGCTTATTCTTATCTGTGTGCCTTTGTATGTGACCACTTTTATCCTCTCTAGCTGCTTTCAGAATTCCTAACTTTCCCTTGAAAGTAGATTTTTTGACTACTGCATATCTTGATTTGGGGCTTGGGGTTGGGGTGGGAGGGCTAACTTATTAGTCTTTCTGATTCCTAGATGATTATCATCTTCTCTTTTCTAATACTGCAGAAATTTCTTCCCATGAATTCCCTTACTATTTTATCTATATATTTGTTTGTTTCTTTGTGTCCCATTTTCCAATGAGATGTCTATTTTCCCTCATGGTGTCTCATATCATCTTCAGGGTTTCTTCAAATTCTTTTGCTGTTTACTTTGATTGCTTCTCTCATTTGCTGAAGTCTGTTATTGTCTTCCAGCTCACTTACTTGTTTTTTTCTTTTCTTCCATTCTAGTGCTGTTATTGTACCATATTTTTAATTTCTGTTATCTCATTTTTCAGTTTTGTGTTTCTTTTAGATGTGAGGTTCTTAGGACTTCAATTTCCTCCTTTGTTTTTCAAGATCGATCCCCAGATGTCTTGTTTGGCCTTAAACATAATTTTCCAGTCTTTTTCTGGAGGTTCTAGGGCTTCTTTTTCTGTGTATTCCATTGGGTTTGGAGAATCTTCAGTTGTTGACTTTGCTTATCTTCATTTCTTTATTTATTTTTGTGGTTACTGTTGTTGACTGTTCTTGTGTGGCAGAGTGGTCCACCTGTACATGGTGTACAGGGTTCTTGGTTGTGTAGGTGAGGGTTGGCTTTTTGGGTTAGAGCAAAATCAGATAGGAGATGGAAAAGTATTGTGTGGAGATGAGGAAGAAGTGATAGAGTTGGGTGTGTACCACGAATAGGAAATAGAGGCTTGAGAGGAGGATTTAAGTGATGGTATTAATGATAGGTAGTCTTCTGATCAAGTATAGTGGACTATGATATATTGAAAGTGGGAATTTTAAGAGGTGTGCTGGTTCTTGATAGTTTATGTGAAAGTATGTCTCACTGAGAAAGGAAGAGTGGGGTCTTGAGGTAGTGGTGGTTGGGGTAGGTGGAGAGTATATTTAGTAATCTACCAGAGGCACTTATTGACCCACCATAAAATATAGGAAGCGTAGTAGATCCATGGCATTTTGTTTATAGCAGACGACTCTGAATTTGGCAGCACACCACTCCCCTGCTCTAAGGGAGGTAGTGTCACATGGCAGATTGAGATTCTGTGCCAAGCCATGCTATCTGCCAGGGTCCCAGGTGGAAACAGGCTATGGGAATAGAGGCCCAACATGAAGGGGGGATTCTAATCTGGGGCATTGTGGGAGATAGTAAGTCCTAGTACCAGTGGGACACCCACCTGGGGGAGGGGAAGCTGCTGAGACTGGCTGTTATAATGAGTTCCATGTTCTTCAGGGGAAAACAGAGTTTTGTGTGTGTGTGTGGGAGGGGTTGTGTGTGTTACAAAAATATAAAGGAAAAAATAAAAAATACTCTAGAAGTACCCAGAGTTCAAGTTGTACATCTGATTTATGAGGGTGAGGCTTCTACCTGTTTGGTTCTGGGTGAGACTGACCAATCTTGCGGGAATGTCCATTGGATCTAAACTTCAGGCTGCCAGCAGTGAGTTCTGGGTTCTAGGGGTCAGAAAGGTGTTGGGGATAGGGGACTCTAGGTGAAAAGGGTGTTCTAATTTGGGGTGGCCAGGAGGGGGGAAGTCCCTTGCACTGGTGGTCCCAGATCTGGGGGTGGGGGGGCTGCAGGGGTGTGCCACTGTGCCAAGCTTCAAGCCCTCTCACGTTCTTCAGTGGTGGTGGTGGTCCAAAATATTCCTGGAGTACTGAGAATTCAGGTCAGTGCATCTGATTTAGCCGAATTTGGGGCTAGCCTGTTGGTTTCTGGTTTGGGCTGGGAGAGTTCTAGATAAGAAACACTATCCAGTTGTCATCTTTCCAGGATCTTTGCCAAGCTCCAAACTTTGTTTTAGTAATGAGCACATTAATCATGTGCTTCACACAGTATCTCCTGGACTACTGAAGGTACTTATAAAATGCAGATTCTTATGTTCTACTTCACACTACCTGACTCAGAATTTCCAGGATATTTTTACCCACAGAAGTTAGAAATACTACCGAGAGAGATTAATCTGCTTTTGTATGCAGGGAAAACTGTGTGTGTGTGTGTGTGTGTGTGTGTTTATTGAGGACCGAGTTTGCCAAGTGTATTTTAAATTTTTGGGAGCTTTCTGTATTATCTATTAGAACAGATCAAAAGTAACAAAGATTTGCTTCTTCAGGGCACATAGCTTTTTGTCTTGAAGGAATAAAGATATCAGACACTTGCCTTTCTTCTTGATGAAGAAGAAAGGAAAATATATGACATTGAGAGATGTATGAGTTGAAGAACATAGCGGCCATTTTCAACCACATCTATCATTACTTCCTGTTTTGAAGACATCAGCAATTATATTTGTTGCCAAGATTGTCCATCCCGAATTGTACTCATGGACTTGTGGATTTGATACGGTCAGGAAAGAAACTCACACCTATGCCAACAACTCCAAACAATTCTCAGTGGGAACAGAATTGCTCTAAATCTTCAAATCATAAGTATTTCTGAACCATTAGCGAGGTAAATACTGTGGGAGAAGTGAAAAAGAGAAAGATAGAAACACTATGAAATGTTAAGTTACAGCACAACTCCACCCAGTGGATTTCTGTTGGATTTCACTTGTGTTGAGAAGCATACCAAATGCGTTTTGAATTTATGTCTAACTGATCATAGCTAGGTTAAAATGAAAGGATTAAAGATATAGACAGAGTAAGGACCACAAGAAAACATATCCAGGTACAAACAACATTAATATTCTGTAGAAAATGGAAAAATATATTTTCTATTTATAAAAAAATTTGTATTTAATATACAAGGTGGCTTCAAATAGTTTCTGAAAAACGGGAAAGATAATAGAATCTTTCCATGAACTTTTTGAAGCCCATATAGCTGAGTGTACATACATGTATTTTCACTATAGCATGTATGTACACATGCACATATATACATATACACAATATATAATGAAAAAGATCATAAACATCATTCAAAAAGAGAAGAATCATCTTGCAATGTATTGAAAGGTAGTTTTTTGGTGGGGTTGTCTACACGACAAGAAGGTGATGCTGGTTATAAAACTTTTTTAATTGATTGTGACTTGTAATCCAATAGTTCGAGTGAGGTAATTGCATTTTATGTCCACATTTTCCATTAACTTTGTTTGCTATCATGGGCAAATAATTTAATATTTCAACCTCAGTTTTCTCTCCAGTGAAATGAGGACAACTGCATTGGCACTTTTTTTCTTCTTCTAACTTTAGCATCAAGAGTTGATTGAGGCAACGACTGGAAAGAATTGTAAGTACATGAAGAAAAAATTATTAATGTTCTGCAAGATACTGTCATTATTTCTTGGAGCAGTTTTATAATACTAACAATCTAATACTTTTTGCAAGCATCATCTTAAGTGATGCTATAAAAATATTTCCATAAAACTTGTAAAAATAAAGAAAATAAGTTGCAATAGAGATTTATTTACTTAAACAGAAAATAAGTGGATAAACTCTATAAATAAGTTAAGGTAGCCTCTTAACTTCTCAACAAAGCCAAACAATCCAAATGCAGTGGTCTAAATAAAATAGAACTGTTTTGTTCTGTTTTTCCTGTCTGGACAGGAAGTCTGGACAGACTGAGATGACTGTTAGTCACATGCCGTGGGCAAGAATTTAATTGTATGGTCTGACCATACCCAGGTGTAAGTGGACCTGGCAAATGTCATACCTAAATTGTTAACTGTATTATCAGGAAAAGAGCCCAAAGAGTTTATTTTGATTTAGGCTTAGTATTATTTGTCATGATTTACTCTTACAATTGGGTGCTTGAAAAGAGTTAATGAAATATTCTATCATTCAATGAAAACCATATCTACAAAAAAAAGAAAACCTATTTCCTAATTAATCTCACTCCAACCGATGACTTTATTTTTATCCATGTGCTGATTCCCAGGTTTATATTTCCAGATTTAATCTCTGCCTGAACTTTAGATGGGGATGGTGAACATGCCAAATGCCTATACGCTCGCATATCTAACACTTGAAGTGTAGCAGGTCAGTAAAATATCTACTGACAGAAAAAAGCATAACAACTTGTGCAATGCATACCCAATGGAGTAATTTTGAAGACAAAACACAACAAATGGCTGAAACACACAGCCACATGGATGACTCAAAATCATGCTGCATGAAACAATCATTATACACTAGTGTCCAGACGACACTCATCTCAGCAACGAAAGCCTTGCCAGGGGCTTGTGGAACAGACCATTTTTAAGTTCAGGATAAAACTGAGTATAATTAAAACAAGTCCAAGGGAGCCAAAATATGAATATTTAGAGCACCTTAAGGTCAGATTTGATGCATTGGACACTAATGACAGAAGACCTGATGAGCTGTGAGAATTAAATGGAAACATTTGAAACTGATTGTTGTAGAAAATTTACAATACTGCTTGATGTGATTGAACTATGGAAAGATATGATATATGTATTAGCTCTTAATAATAAAATGTTTTTGGGGAAAAAAACGTAGTGAAATAGAGTAAACATTTCAAAAATTGATTTCATTGTAATCAAATGAACTTAGGAAAACAGAATATTATTAGGGTATTAATTGGTTTCACATGAATGGAAAATGTAGCAATAATTGTAAAAGAAAATGGAAAAATTAAAATGGCAACTCGAGCAAAATATTGTAATGAAATATGCAAAAACCAAGAGTTAGAAACCCAAAAGGAAAGAACAACATAACAACATAGCTTTGTATAACTTAAACTAAAAAATTGGAAGCTCTAAGTTGCAATATTGAAAGGTTCTATGGAAAAAATACTGAATAATCAGGAAGCATCAAGAGAAGAGGAAAGAATACATAGAGTCACTGTATAAAAAAGATCTACTCAACATATTTTTCATAATTTCAGGACGTTGCATAGGAGCAAGAAACAATGGTAGTAAAGGAAGAAGTTCAAGTTGTACTGAAAATAAGACAAAAAAGCCCAAGATTTGATGGAATACCAATTGAAATGTTTCAACAAGCTGATGTAGCACTGGAAGCACTTACACTTCTATGCAGGAAATTTGGGAGACAGCTACTTGAGCAACTAACTGGCTGGAAGAGATCCATATTTGTACCTAATTAACAAAAAAAGGCGACCCATTGATATGACATGTAGGTGAAATTTTACTGAAGAATTTCCAGTAACTGTTGCAGAAGTATATTGAAAAGGAGCTGCCAGAGGTTCAGGTTGGATTCAGAAGAGGACATGGAACAAGGGTTATCATTGATGAATTCAGGTACATCTTGGTTCAAAGCAGAGAATACCAGAAAATGTTTACTTGTATTTTATTGTCTGTGCCAAGACATCTCACTCTGTGGATCATAACAAACTATGGATAGCTTGGAGAACAATGAGAATTCCAGAACACTTGATTGTACTTGTACATGGAACAAGAAGCAGATGTGTGAATAGAACCAGGGAATACTGCATGATTTAAAATCAGGAAACTTGTGTGTCAGATTATATCCTCTCACCATATTTATTCCATCCATATTCTGAGCAAATAGTCAGATACGCTGGCTTCTGTGAAGAAAACCACGGCTTCAGGATGGAAGGAAAGCTTATTTAACAACCTGTGGCATGCAGATGACACAACCTTGCTTCCTGAAAGTAAAGAGGGCTTGAAGCACTTGAGGATGAAGATGAAGGATTGCAGCCTTCAGTGTGGATTACAGGTGAATGTAAAGAAGACCCAAATCTTCACAATTGAACCTATAGATAACATCATGATAAATGGAGAAACAGTTGGCTCCACAATTAATGCTCATGGAAGCATCAGCCATCAGTCAAGAGATCAAAAGATGTGTTGTAAAGGTAAATCTACTGCACAAGATCTCTTTAGAGTATCCAAGAGCAAGGGTGTTACTTTGAGGACTAATGGGTGTCTGACCCAAGCCATGCTTTCTTCAATTGTTTAATATGCGTGTGAAGATTGGACCTTGAATAAAGAAGACTAAAGAAGAATCGATGCATTTGAATTGTGGTGCTGGGACAAGCTTATTGAAAGTATCATGGACCGCTAAAAGGACAAACAATTCTGACTTGGAAGAAGTAAAACCAGAATGTTCCTTAGAGGCAAGGATGGCAGCACTTCCTTTTGTATACTTTGGGCATGTTGTCAGGAGAGACCAGTCCCTGGAGAAGGAGAGCGTGCTTGGTAAAGAGGAAGGGTGGAGAAAAAGAGTAAGGCCCTCAAGGAGAAGGACTGACACGGTGCCTGCAGCAACGGGCTCACGCATAAGTGGAGGAGGGGG
Source organism: Echinops telfairi (assembly GCF_000313985.2). Taxonomy (NCBI): domain Eukaryota; kingdom Metazoa; phylum Chordata; class Mammalia; order Afrosoricida; family Tenrecidae; genus Echinops; species Echinops telfairi. The sequence goes on along the minus strand of NW_022111320.1, from coordinate 13,672,169 downwards.
CAGTGCTTTGTTCTGTTGTGCATAGGGTCTCTGCATCAGAACCACCTTGATGGCACCTACCAACACTTATTAACAAATAAGACTTACCTCCTAAATGAGTCTGTTGTAATCTTGGACTGATTTTAAATATTTAAATGATATTCTCATTCCTTTCATTCCAAAGCTTTGATGTTCCTCTTCCAGAAACATTCCATATTTTCCTTTAGCTGGTTCCTTAGTCCTCTTATTCCACCCACTGCAGAGGCTCATCAAACTGTAATTTCCCCAGGGAAGTTGTCTATGATTATATATCTAAACAGGATCCCGCCTCAAGAAATTGACTAGCTCCTTGACCTATTTTATGTCTCTTCACTGGACAAAAAGTCGGGTTTCTCTCCAATGAAATGAGCTCCATGAGACTATTCTGTTTTTTCTGTATTCTAGCCTCAAGATTATACCAGGTAGAAGATGTTGTTAGGAGACCACAGGTGGCCTATGATTCAGAGTGAGCCTATGAACAACAGAAAGACTACTGTCAAGTCCTGTGCCGTGCTCACAACAGTTAGATCTCATTGTTGTCGTCAAGCCATTCAGCGGGAGTCTTCACTGACCCTCCACTCTCCCAAGGATGCTGTCCTCATCTAGGGGATGGTCACTCTGAATAACATGGCCAATGTACACACGGCAAAGCCCTGCCATCTTCACTTGGAAGGAGGTTTCTGGCTGTGCTTCTACCAAGATAGAACTGCTTGATGCTCTGGCGCCAAAACCAAGCTCACTGCCAATGCTGACTCATAGCGACCACCCCATGGTTTTCTGGACTGTCACTTTTTATGCGAGTAGAAAGCACAGTCTTTCTCATTTGGAGCTGCTGGTGGTTTCCAATTGTTGACCATGAGGATCACAGGCCAATGTGTAACCACTGCATCACCAATCCTCTTCACCAGTATCATGATTGAAAGGAATCAGTCATTCTCCTGTCGACATTATTCATTGTCCAGCTTTCATATACATATATAGGAGACAAATGAAAATATCATGGCTTAGGTAAGGTGTTCATTAGTCATCAAAGTGACATATTTTCATTTTGAAAACTCAAATTAATGTTTGAAGCAGAGGTGCCCAATGTAATATGTCCTTTGATTTCTGGACTGTCATTTTGTTTTCTTTATATTGAGATGCAATCCATACTGAAAATTCTGGTTTTTGATCTTCATCAGGAAGTGCTTCAAGTTCTTTTTGTTTTCTGCAAGGCAGGTTGTGTGATCTATGCATCACAGGTTGTTCATGAGCCTCCTCTTTTCCTGATGTCTATTCTTCTTTATATAGGACAGCTGTAGCGTCCCAGCCAGCGGGACGCACGAGCAGGACCCTGGAGGGAAAGACGAACCTGGATGGAAAGAAAGACACGGAGACGTGGAGCAAGACAACTGCTGATCAAGCTCCGTTTATTTGGGCAAAGCTCGGGGAATATAAAGAGGAACTGGGAGGTGCATATTCTAATAAGGTGTACTGCACAACATCCAATCCAACATGTATATTATAATGAAGCATAAGAATGTTAACCAATCAGCTATCCATCATATTCCCAATATGGTATGTCTGTAGTCCAATGAGTGCTTGGTATTTCAACCAATGGGTGAAGAGCGAGGAGGATAACCAACCAAGGTCATGTAGCTGCACAACAGTTACAGCTACACAATAGTCAAAGAACATTTCGGGGGGAGACGGGGGAGGGGGGGGGCGTAACACAAACTGCAAGCTGTCTCAGACATTTTCATAGAACAAGGAATCTTTGGTGACTAAGATATCTTTTAAGGCATAACCACCTGCCAGTAATTTTCCACTAGGGCCGGTCACTGTTTGAAGGACCTTGAGAATGTCTGCTAGGGCCGGCTCCCAACAGACAGCCTTTCAGGTTATTTGTTCTCTGATGAAAAGACATAAGCTGGATGCATCCCCTTCTTGATTTATACTGTTTAGTAGACCATTTAGTATTCCTTGTCTAGTAGGTTACAAAACGGTAAGAATATAGTTCTATAGTCCACAGGGCCTCCTCTAAGCCACGCTGGCAAGCATGTTTCTCTGGTTCTCAGCCTGTCAGTCACATGGTCCCTTAACCTCTGCCTCCCTGGTCCAGGCTGCCCACCTACTGATCAATGCTGCACCTGTCCTCTGCCTTGTGGTCTCAGCAGTGCTGAGACCTTCACTCTGTCTCATGGTCTCTGCCTCTGATGCCTCTGCTCTCCTAGAAACTTCAGACGGGAATGCTGCAGTGGTGGCTCTTTTCTCTTGATCGTCACAGGATTCTTGTCCATCTTATGAAATGGCTCTGTTATAACCAGAGGAATGGGGAAACTGATCAATCATCTCCTTAAGAGTCCTCTACACCTTGTTTACATCATCTCTTCCATTCATTAAAATGGAATTACAACGTCTATAGGTAGACCAGCCACACAAAGTAATTTCACATCATTTTAGTATTCAAAGCATACAATCTCTTCTTATGATGGTCACCAAATCAAACTGCCTCAATTCCCCATTCATATTCCTCAATTGTCCAGCTTTCCCATGTGTATTCAATGATTGAATTATGGTGTTAACAAAGAATATTGACATTACCCTGAACTGCCAGAAGA
>NW_022111320.1:13662498-13666663 GCF_000313985.2 Echinops telfairi | reverse complement strand
ATGAGTCCACTGAGGTTAGTTTGTATATATATAAAAAGATAGAACAGAAAGGTAAATGCAAAAGGGGCACGGGGAAAAAGCTACTGTACACAAACACTCCAGGCGTGAGGTCCATGTAGCATGGCAGGGGCCAGACCAAATCCAGGGTACATATGGTAGCCAAATATTTATATAACAGAACTATAACTCTTGATAGGAGTAGAAAACGCAGTCTTTCTCCTACGGAGCTGCTGGGAGTTTTCAACTGCCAACCTTGCATTAGTAGTTCAACTTGTGACCACTATGCTACCAGGGTGACTTGGTATATAAATGAATATGAAGAATGTCTTCTAGCTCAATGTATTCTGCAGCATTTGTACTAGTTAACCTAGCCTTTTGTTTCATTTTAAGAAGACCTTGGAAGATCTTTTGGTTTTTGGTTTAAAGATTGTCGCGGAATAATTTATTTCAGATTTTTATTCAGCCTCTTTGGCTCCAGAAAATTTGGAGTCCATTTGAATTTAAAATTCCATTCTGCATTTTCCCCTTTTGAGCTGGAATTTTCTATCAAATTTCTGATCAAAACGTTGAGTAAGGAGAGCTATCACCACCCAGTATTGTTTTTGTTTTTATAAACTTATTACAAGATACGCAGTGCAGGGTGACAATTAGTCAAACATTCCATTGCCTCTTCCATTTCCAGACACTCCTTTTTCCTCGATTGCTCCAGGCAAACAGAGACCAATTGGATGGCCACTTGCTAGGTATCAAGACCCCTGACGCCACTACAGAAACTAGAAAGAAGAACAGAAGCACTCAAGGTGTTACTAGGCCAATTAACTGAGTAACACTTTGAAACCATGACCCTAAATCTCCAAACCTAGGAATCAAAGCAGTAAAAGGCTTTTAGCTGTACATAAGCAGATACTACTCTTTTTTGTGTGTCATGCATCATTTTTATACTATTTTCAAACACATAAATCCTGATATTTCTCCTTTATTTCATTTTTTACTGCTTTCTTTTTGTTGTTTAGAATACACAGAGCAAATCATACGGAGCTGATAATTTCTACATGTACGATTTGCTAACATTGATTACATCTACTAAGTTGTGTAGCCATTCTGATCCTTTCCCCATCAATACAAACTCACTGCTTTATAAAATTCCCATCTAAGTTGTTGCTGCCAAAAATGTGATCCTTTTTAATAAGAATTTTATAGCTTAATTAATTTAATTTCTTACAAATATAAATCAAAGTTGCTCCATTTGCATAAGGACTCCACCATAATCTTTGGGATGGAGAAAAATCACTGGTTTTCAATATGCTCCTGTTCTGACCTCTTTAGTTACACTATAGATCTTATTTCTCAAATCCATAATGGCTGCCTTTATATTAGTCACCATAAATCTGAACTCAGTCCATCTGATGAAAGCAATCTGACATCACGGCTGAGTATAGCTCCTCCGTGCACATGACATGTATTCCTCTAGCCTTGTTTTCCTGTGGAAACTAGCAATCAGACAGTTATTGTTTAAGGGATGAAGTAGTTTCATCTTTCTATTTCCCAGGTTGGCAGATACTCTGTGTGCAGGAAGATGGGGACCTTCACTTACTTGGGCTTCAGAAGACTCATAATATGTGTAGGCTTTCCCAAAACTGAATCTGAAGCCTTTTCCTAATGAAGAAGAATCGATGCATTTGGATTGTGGTGCTGGTGAAGAGTGTTGAAAGTACCGTGGGTGGCCAAAAGGACAAGCCAATCTGTCTTGGAAGTAGTACCATCCGAGTGCTCTTAGAGGCAAGGATGGTGAGACTTGGTCTTACCCACTTGGGACATGTTGTCAGGAGAGGAGGACAGAGGACATCAAGCTTGGTAAAGTAGAGAAGCAGCAAAAAGGCAGAGGACCCTTGAAGGGATAGAGTGTCACGGTGGCTACGACAATGGGCTAAAACATAACAATGGTGAGGCTGGTGCAGGACCAGGCAGTTTCATTGTGCTGTGCATCGAGTTGCTACGGATGGGAACCAACTCGCTGGCACCTAACAACAACAAGGCTACATAACAGAGTCCAGAGAGTCGGACACGTTATATGATGGTCGTGGTATGGAAAAATTCTTACTGTTGTAGCCGGAGTTTAGCGTCTAGTAAAAAGCTCAAGGGTGCTCACAGCCGCATTCTGCAGGTGTGCCGTCTTAGAGCAACTGCTTCCTTCATTTCTTTAACTATCATCTAATGAATTCCAAGTTTATCGATGGTTTTCCTATACAATAAATATTGAATAAGCTCACATTTCTTTAGCTGTCTGTTATATTCCATCGAGCTGCTATTGGCTCTTTGACTATAGCTATAGGCTTCATTTGTCATCATTGGTCGCTCCTTCGCCAACGTTGCTCAAATCTCAGTCTCTTTCATCCTTGCCTATTCTTCTTCTCCTAAGCCTCTGAAAGTTTTCAGCCATACTAGAAATATTTAGCTTTGTTAAGTTCATTATACTCTAACTCACAGCAGAGAAATAGGTATAAACTATTTTTTTCCCTACCAACATACTTCTTCATTGTAGCCAACCCTCACCACAAATCAGCTGGGGGCTCCTACTCAGCCATCTAGGCCAAACCTAGATAGGAAATTCCATATCTTAGGATGTCTTTCTTAAGTTTCAACTTAGATTAATTAGTGTTCTCACAGTATGTATCTATCATTCTGAATTCTTGTCTATATTGTTAATCTAGTCTTTACACTATGTTACACTATTTTCCCCACAAAGTCAGACACAGGTTTCATACATAGTGGTAGCAATTATCTATCAGAATGCCCAGAACATAGTAGGTTCTCAATAAATGCATCACTACCTTCACTGACATTAGACAAGATAAATTATGCTTTTATGAAGCAATGTCAAAATGAGCATGAAAGGAGTATCAACTCACGGTGGACATAAGAATGGCAAACTTGTTTTGTTCTACAGTAAAAAGAATTATGACAGCTTCTTTGGAATGCTTTAGGAGAACTTCTGCAAGGTAAGTCTGTTATTACAAAGTGTCTCCAGAAATTTGATGAGAAATGTGCCCTTGGGGATCAGAATGCCAGGAGAATAAAGTTGATGAAAGAAAATTAGTTAGACATCTCATGTCAAAAAACCTTGTAGCTCTTGTTTGTGCCTCGCAGCTTGAGTGCATAAAACAAAAATGCAAATTTTCCAAATGAAGTACAGCCAACAGTGCATAAATCTCAAGAAGACAGTAGGATACACTTATTAAAATTTGGCAAGGACCAGAAATGAGTGACTTTTTCTCTGAAATGCCAACTTTTTTTTCTTTTTAAGATGAGCTTTTCCCTAAAGCTACATCAATTATAAATAATTGTCTGCTAGCAAAACTGGCACAGTAAACTCAAAGCAAATAAGCTAAAAAGTTAAACTGATTAAAATATAAACAAGAGATTTTTCCTTTTTAAAAAAAATAAATTGACTTCTACAGCATGCTAGAGTGACTAACCTATCGGTCTAAGTATGAATATTAATATAAAATGATGGTGTACATCGATCAATGCTCTCCTATTATTCAAAAATGTTCTCTGAGAATCTACAGTTTGGTTTTCAGTTATTTAAAAAGTTTCTTTAGACTGTGATTCTTTTTGTAATCACCTTAGCCAATTTGTTTTGCTTTACCTTGCTGTTTTGTTTTACACAAAAGAAACCAATCCAAACTAGTTTATGCAACAAAGAGGAATTTATTCGAGTGATACACAGGTATATCATGACACCCCAAAGGCAGGCATGTAGTTAGACCTCAGGAAAGACCTTATTTCATGATTTCTACCTTCTCTTTCTCTGGACCCACTGCATGAACAATTTAAATTTCAATAAGAGACGTTGTAGGAAACTGGCTTTTCTTTCACCTCTTCTCCTTCCTTCTGGATTTAGATCCTGCATCTGACTCCTGGCTAGGACCAATGGTCCACAGGGCCTGCCAACCCTGGTCGCTGTTCTTGCAGATCTTGGATCCATGTGGCTGAATCCCCTAGCCTGTGACCTCCCAGTTTCCCACTTTGTCTTATTACCTCATAGGCCAGCAGCTGTATGTGTCTGAAGGGGCCTGCAGCTAGCATTTGTTCCATGGACTTAAGTCAGACTGGACTGGGCTGCTTCTTTGAGATACATTTCTTTCTTGGTATGAAATTCTTT
>NW_022111320.1:13651641-13661278 GCF_000313985.2 Echinops telfairi | reverse complement strand
TAACCTTGGTCACCCTTGAGTGGGCTTGACCTCCCTGGGTTCTCCTTCAGGGAAACAATCTACTACTATCCTTCTCAGAAGGGAGTGGGCCCCACTTAGGGTGGGACAGACTACACAGTCTGATTGTTCTAGATGGCTGATAAGCCTTAGCGAGAATAACCTCTGACCTACTTTCATTGACCTCCAAGTGTATAGTCATTTACCATGTGTAGCAAGCAGCTAAGGTTGGCATATATTTGGGGGAGACAACTTGGGAGAAATCGTTCTGCTTCCCACACTTTGTGTCCCATTAATCTCCACAGAAGGAGTGCAAGATACTATCAAAATATCATTTCAAATAGTTAAGAATATATTGACTTATAAAGATAGCACCAGAGTGTCACTAGGGGAACCAAAGGAGTACACATCCTACCAAGTCACAGTATGAGAGGAATTGACACCAAAATTACTGTCTATAAAATTTTGGGGCTTTGTTTCAGCAGAAAGAGTATTTTTTTTTTAATCAAAATCTCGCTGTAACTACTTACAACAACAATAGTTTCTGGAATCCCAGTTTACATGTACAAATGAGGCTGCAAGATAAACTTTTATGCTGCAAAATAAACTTTTATATTTACTTTTAGAAACTTCTAAGTCCTCTGTTATTCTCTGGTGGTGTAGTGGGTTAAGGGTTGGGCTGCTAACCTCAAAGTCAGCAGTTTGAAACCACCGGTAGCTGGTCAGAAGAAAGAGAAATAATTCTTTATTTCCATAAAGAATTGAAGTCTTGGAGAGCCCACAGGGGAAGTTTCACCCTGTCCTGTTGGATCACTGTGAACTGTAATCAACTTGAAGGCAGTGATTTTTTAAAAAAGTTTTGGAATACCTTCTGCTCTGAGCAGTTATTACCCAATTATAATGATGCTTGAAGTCATGTCTGCATGCACTACAAACATGCACTGTTATTTTCATTTTTGTCTGCATTTCTACAGTCTCTGATTTTCAAATTGTCTAGTATTTTAGTTATATTACTATGCTAAGCAGTATTTGTGAACCTACATCAATAACTTTTTTTGAAGAAAAAGTAGTAATTAAAGGAAAAGGAGAAAATTTTAAAAAAGACTTCTACTCACTTACTTGTAATGGAGCTATTAACATAATTCAGTGTAGAAAGATTTTGCAAAAATGAATATTGTCAGTATTCATTTAATCTAACATGTATTATATTTAATCAATTCTAATTAAATTGATTCATACTCTTCTGTTGTCATGGAGACAACAATAATGTTGAGGATGGCACAGGACTGGGCAGAGTTGGAGCAGACTTGACGGCACCTAAAAACGACCACTTACAACTAAAATCAATACTAAAATTACACGTACCATGTGACTCGATTATACAGCTCTTTGATCACTATAGAGAGAAATGGAAAGATGAAAACATGAAGTGGGGAAAATGCCATGTTTCTTAATACATGCTTAGAAATCATACTCAGATATTACATTCAAGTCTTTTTAATTCTAGTCTTTTAAAAGGTTTCTTCAAAAACATCACAGCCTTACAAATAGATACCTGATTTTGGTATAATTTTCAGGGTTTAAGTTTGAGTTAAAGTTTTAAAATAGTGAGACATTAACATTTACATTGTACAGAGCTAATATATCCAATAGATTTACATAATCTACTTTTTTCCCCAATACTACTAATTTATCTTAATTTTATTAACTATAGTCTCTCATTCCATGTGGAGTACATAAATCAAAGAGGCCAAGTGGAGGCCAGTAATTGAGACAGGAATTAAATCACTGGAAGCACTGGCCAGACACATGCTAACATAAGAAAAAGACAGGATGATGACCAGGGCTCCTCAAACGGCACTCTGTCAGGACTGACTGATAAATCTGATTCTTCTGAGACCAGAACGCTCTGCTGACTAGCAAAGTGGGGAACTGGCAGAATTTGGAGCACAGAGTGTGATAAAAGCAATGTTAGCCATGATCATGTGAAGAAGATGACATTAAGGAGAAAGAGTACTAAATTTTGCGTGCCATTTCTTCCTTCTAGACACCAATTCCAGATCATTTTCTGGTAGAAATCACCAAAAAGGGAAGCACTTCTTTTAAGAACAGAGATTGTCATCTCATTATTCCAGCAAGACAAGCTGTAAAAGCAAATGGAGATAGGTGCCTGCTTTCAAAAGACTGGTTTTAGAAGGTGAGGCCAAATGGCATGATTTATTCACTCATCACAGAAAATGTGTGCTGTTTTCTTCGGCTGACTCCGTTCTTTTAGGGCTGCAGATACAACATCCACTTTTGTGATTGTGTTTCAGAAGTGGTAGAAACTTAGCCAGAAAATGCAAAACGATGAGACATCTGACGAGCATTGATGTTGTCTTGAAAAGTGGACAAAAAAGGGCAGCAGGAGAGAGGTTGCACAAAACTATTGAAGCTGAAACTATTGCTTCACTGGAAATGGAGAACAAAAAGTGGCGGAATGTCTTACACGGATTACTTGATAGCACATTGTTTCTTGCCAAGGAGAATCTGGCATGCCTTGACTACAATAAAGGGGAGTCTTCATTAAATTCTTGAGAGGGTTCAGATGCTTTCAAAACACGGTCCAGTGCTAAAGGAGCACCTAGTGAGATTAAGGTGGATCATGTGCAAATTTAAAGTATGAGGATTATCTTGAACCAACAAGTCAGAATGAGTTGCCCTAGCAAATCATTCAAAGGAGCGTTTCATAGACATAAAGTACTTTAGAGTTCCAGAGCATAACTGGCACTATATTGATTAGATGTGGGAATGTGCCCATGGTACAAATTATGATAATGCTACAACTTTGACTGGATCCATGGATGTACGCCAATCATTCTTAAGGGAAAGAACAGGAAGAGTATTTTAAATGAATGTGTAAGCCATTAGCTTATCTTGTATGATCTACACATTTTTCTAAACATGCATCACGTGGTACATTTTTGGAACTCAGGAGACAGTGTTTTCTTTCTTTGCTGTTTTCACCCATTGATCCATGAGAAGAGTATCAGCCACATGTTTGAGTGCTCATTATGCTGCAGTTACGCCATTCAAAGAAAGGTTTCATAAGTCTGTGCAGCAATTGAAACTCTTTGTGACTCACATGAACATTTAGACACAAGAGGAGCAGCACAAGGTCTTTGCTTGCTGTCTAGAATTGTGCTTCTCTGTGCTATGGGGGTTTCTGATGTGATGGCTCACAGGAAGTTAATCTTACATAACAATACCTGAGGACTAAAGAATGACAGTTCAAAATGAAAGTGGCCAAGGCACATAGGCATCACCCTCTCATTTTCTTCCTGCACAGTGAGTCCAGAATCACTTGCCATTCTTTTCTTCCTACTTCAAGTCCATATACGTACTGATTTTCAAAACACCTGTTCAATTGCGTGCTCCACTATTTGACTGTATTACTCATGCAGAAAAAATCTTAGTATTTCTAATTTTGTCATCATCTTGTTGGGACGGAAGCCTTTAGTCCTCAGATATTGAGTTCCAAAAAATGTACACACAATTCCTGTTCATTGTTATGTCCACGCCATCACTTTCTAGACTTCTAAGACTGTCAGGACAGTGCTCATCTGGGATTTTGTCTCCTTTTAAATAGAAGAGTCTGAGAAGGCCATCATTCACTTCAACTTTCCTATCATTGATTTTTACATATTTGATAACTTCTCACATCTGAAACATATAGTGTCAGTTATGCTCTACCACTCCATCTGTGGGAAAACACAATGGAGAAGCTTATATCAGCAACCAAAACAATGCCAGAATCAAACTATGGAATAGGTCATCAATTGCTCATATGCAAATTCAGATTAAGTCTCTAGAAAATCAAAACAGGTCCAGGAGATCCAAAACATAACTTTGAATATTAGAAAAAAACAAAAATAAAATAAACCTCACTGTTGTTGGCAACTCATAGCAATCCTGTAGAGCAGGAAAAAAAACTGTCCTTGTGGTTTTGAAGACTAAATCTTCACAGGAGTAGAAAGTCTCTTCTTTCTCCCATGGAGCAGCTGAGGGTTTGGAATTGCTGACCTTGTGGTTAGTAGCCCAATGCATAACCAACTTTGTCCCCGGGTGGACCTACAACCTTGGATTTTCCCACCTGACTTTAGACAAAAGTTTGAGAACAGATTTCATTCAATGGACCCTACAGGCTGCAAAATGGATGAGTAGTAGGGTGACACGAGAATACCACACATGAAGAATGCAAAAGGTCATTAAAAATAGGAGAAGAAAAGAAAAGACCTCAGTGGATGTCAGAAGATACTCTTGACACTTGCTCTGGAATTCAAAGTAGCCACAGTAAATGAAAGACATAATAAAGCAAAAGAAATGAAAAGAAATTTTCAAAGCATATATGAAACTAAGAAGAACTACAGAACAACTCAGTCCTCCAATCCTAATATTGAAGGACCCTGTTGACAAATATTGAGCAATGTAAGGAGCACTGAAAGAAGATGGAAGGAAAACACAAAACCATTGAACCTAAAGGAATTGTTAGAAGTTCAACCATTTCAAGAGGGACCCTATAATCATGAACCAATGAGATTGAAGAAAGAGTCTAAGTTGCAATGAAGGCTTAAGCAAAACAAACAAACAAACAAACCGCAGAATCGAGGGAATAACAATTGAAATGTTTCAACAAGCTAATAACGCGCTGGCAACACTCCCTTGACTATGGCAAGAGACTTGGAGGGCAGTGTTCTAGTCAACCAATGGGAAGAGACCCATAGTTTTACTTGTTCCAAAGAAAGGTGATCTAAAGAATACAATAATTACTGAAGCATATCATTGTATCACATGCAAGTATACTTTTGATGAGAATAATTTAAAATTAGTGGCAGCAGTAAATCCATTGAATCAGGCATGTTTGTACATGTTTCCCTCATTCTTTTCTAGACATTTACTTTCTATTGAGCCCTTGGTATCAGCTCTTCCTTCCTTGTCCCCACCCTCATAACCCCCTTATAAATTGTACATGCTCTTTACTTTCATCTCTCACACAGATCACTGTCTCCCTCCCCCCTTGTTGTTCTTCCCTCTGTAGAGGGGTGTATGATTACATGTCGATCATTGCGATCGGTTCCCCCTTTCTCCCTTCATCTCCCCCTTTTCCCCCTACCCTTCTAGTATAACTATTCCCACTCCTGTTCCTGGATTCTGTGTGTTGTGAGCTCCTATCCCTTTCTATACCTGTATATGAACCAGAGTAATATAATGTGTTTCATCGATGCTTTACTACACCCTGGTGACTTCCCTGTGGCCCCTCTGTGGGGAGATTGTTCCACTGTCTACAGATGGGTATTGGATGTCTGCTCCAGACCCTCTCGTTCTCTACAATATGTTTTTGTTTGTTATGTGTCTGCTGATGCCTTTTACCCAGTCCCTATGACTCCTCATGATCACACCAGCGGTGTGCTTCTTCTATGTGGACTTATTGCTCCACTGATGAATGGCAGCTTTTGTAACTTCAAGACTTTAAAGACCCCAGACACTGTATCTTTTAATAGCCCGGCACCATCTGCCTTCTTCACCACATTTGCTTATGTACCTATTTTGTCTTCAGCAATTGTGTCAGGAGGGTGAACATCTCAGACTGCCAATTGGTTAGAACATTCTAGCTTAGTGTGATGGGAATAATGGGTTCCTGCAGCTGGGAACTCAGTAGATTGCTCTTTAAATTCACCTGAAGAATCATAAGCTAATAGGTTGACTATATCCTTGTGCATAAACCATAGGCGTGGCTGTGTTGATTGATATGCACTCCAACAGTTTGAATGAGCAAACTATGCAAGAGACATGGAATATTTACAAAAGTATAAGAGAAGGCCAGTTCCTTCTAGAAGGGTTACTGACACTCAATAGAGAGAAGCAAAAATTATCACCTGATACCTAAACCAAACCCAACCCATTCCTGTTAAGTAGATTTCAACTCATAACAACCCAACCCGACAGCATAAAACTGTCCCAAAGTGTTTCCAAGGCTATCCTATTTACAGAAGCAGACTGCACATCTTTCTCCCATGGAGCAGATGGGTTCAGTTAGCAGGTGATCATTTTAACCACTGTCGACCTTTCAGTTAGTAGGTGATCATTTTAACCACTGTTCCTCCAGGGCTCCTACAGGATGTCTGTTGTTTTTAGGGCCCCTTGAGTAGATTCTAATTCACACTCTATGAACAACTCAATGGAACATTGTCTGGTCCTGCGCTATCCTCACAATTGTTGTTTCAGTCTATTGTTGCAACCAGTGTCAATTCATCCTCTTGAAGGTCTTCCTCATTCTTGATCCTGGATCAAGTATAATTTCCCTTTCTGGAGGCCGATCCCTCTTGATTGTATGTCTAAATTGCGCCTGTAAGAAGCATCATGTTAGTACTTACTATATTGCTTTATTTGTTCTCTAGATGTCTGTGGTATTTTAGATATAATTTTCCAACACCATAATTCCAATGTATCAATTATTTTTTTTAGTTTTTCTTTTTTTTAATAATAAAATTTATTTATTTATTTTTTAGTTTTTTCTTATTCATTGTCCAGTTTCACATTTTTATCCGATAATCTAAAACACAATGGGTTTAGTGGTACACATGTTGGTCCACAAAATCACAACTTTGCTCTAAACACACACTCTAAACAGGTCTTGTCCAGCAGATTTGTCCAATGGTACATGCCACTTGATTGATTACTACTTCCATGAGCGTCTTCTGGATCCACATAGAATTAAATTCTTCACAACATCAACCTTTTCCCCATTTATCATGATATAGTCTATTGCACCAGCTGTGAAGATTTTTTTTACAGAGTTTTAATTGGTATTGAAGTCTGTGTTCTTTGATTTTCATCCGTAATTCATTCAAGTCCTCCTTGTCAGCAAGCAAAATTGTGTCATCTGTATAAAGCAGATCGTTAATGAGTTCTCTTCTAATCCCGATCTTCATATAATCCAGCCTCTTGGATTACTTTCTCAGCAGCCAGATTGCATAACTATAATGAAAGGAACCAACCCTGATGTACATCTTCCCCAATTTTAAACCATTCAGTATTCCCTTGTTATATTTGAATAACTACTTCTCGTCTATGTACAGTTTCCACATGAGCCAATTGAGTGTTCTGGAATTCGTGTTATTCCCAGTGTCATGCAGAGTTGGTTATGATCCACAGTTGGAGGCCTTGCACAGTCGATAAAATGTAAACATTTTCCTACAATACTTGGTTTTCAGGTAAGGTCCATTTTATGTCAGCAATGTTATTTTTTGTTCCTTCTTGTCCTCATCTGTGTCTGGCTTGAATTTCTGGCAGCTCCCTATCAATTTAGTCCTGCAACCATTTTAAAATGATCTTCAGTCAGTTTCCTTATATGTGGTATTAATGATATTATTTGATAACTTCTCATTTTCCCCCCAAACCATTATATTGGGCATGAATATAGATATCATTCGCATCAAGCAGTATTGTACAATTGCTACCACAATCAGTTTCAAAACATTCTTTTCCTTCTTGAACTCCTTGATGCCAGCTCTCCTTACCGCCTCCCACCACTGTGTCCTCTACAAACCCTTATTCTACTGTCTTTGGAATGGGCTCATATATAAATCTTTTCCAGTCAGTTGGACAGCAGGCTAGCTTCTAAATTTCTTGGTATAGACCAGCGAGTCCTTCCAGTGTCCCATCCAATTCTCCTAGGTTCAAATTTTCTACATCCTACATGCAGATTATTAATAGGTATTTGTAGTTTTTCCTTCTCTTTAGCAAATGAAGGTCCTGTGAACTTTGCTCCATCCATACATTTCTCTAAGGGGCTTCCAACCTGAGTGGTTCATATTCCAGGACTAAATCAGACAATGTTCATTGCTATTTATAAGGTTTTCAACCTAATCCCACTAACTTGGACCATCTCTTCCTTTTTCCTAGTCTGGAAACCTCAATGAAACTTGGACTGGTCCTCAATGCATGGGGAAGGTACAGTGTCTGGGGAATGCCCCTCTTTACACACCAGGAAGATTCAATCAAATTAAGTTTTATTTGTTTTAGTTCCTATCCCTTCCTGTAATCCTAGTGTAGGCAACTAATAAAGGCAAAGAAAGAATGAGTGATAAAAAATTTAAAAACCACATGTCTTTCTTAACAGGTTCTTGATTTCGGGCTTCGCTGATATCAACAGGTCCAAACACTGTTCAAAGAAGAGACTTAATGAGACATCACATGCAAATTTTTGGCTATTATGTGGGACTAGACACTTTTTTATTCATATAAGAATTTTTGTCATGGGACATATCACAATTTTCATCTAAGCTGTCCTACTAAGTACTTTTGAAGAGAAAGTGCTGCTCAATAGAACTAAAGAGATTAACCCAGAAACTACAGCATGAGCTCAAACAAAGGAATGGCTGAGAAGAGGAGCAGGACCAAGCTGTGTTTGAGTCTGCTGGACCTGGGGTGGTTGTGCGCTGAGATCAATTAGATGAAGCCTAACAACACCAACACCAACAACAGCTCAGTGGAAATGTATGCCTGTGTCTGAGTGTGAGCATTTACTAACAGCCTTTGTAAGGGTGACTTTGTAGTTTTCCTCTGAATTTAGTCAATCTGTGTTCTTAGTTTCCACATTCTGGGTAATTGTTCTCTATATCAAATATTCCAAGTTAGAAACAAAATGTGTCAGAGCTTGTTTTCGCAGTCATACCAGAAGGAATGGTTGAACAAAACCCCTCAGGAATATTGTCTTCCTGATTTAGACATTGTAAACTATTTGCAGAATCGCTGGTGTATGCGTTAAGTGCATTCCACTCCCACCAGCGAGAACATCGTCTCTCTAGAGGTGTCATTGCTTTTACATGCTTCATTTTATTTTGTCACTAATCACAGTTATGAGAGACAGGATTCTCATATCTTCCATTTTACTTTGTAACTTGCCATGGGTTTATATTTTGCCTGTATTTTGTCCTGAAACAAAACAGCTCAGATTTTTTTCTACTCTAAGTAATATTATTTTAGTGTTTTTGAAAACTGGAGAATTTATCATAGTATTTTAATGACTTTTATGTTATTACTGAACTGGTAAATACATTGTAAAAATTTATATTTGACGTAAAAGTGTCCTGTACAGAAGTGATGAGAGGTTTTATTCAGAATACTATTATCCACAGGGACAGATTTTAATTTTGCTCAGTTCTTTCTGTCTGGAACACTACTAGTCCTAATTGCCTCCTATCTTTCTCTCTCCCTGCAAAGACTTTCTCCACCACCTTACCTAAAATGGACACATTATATCTACTTCCATATTTTGTTTTATTTTTCTTTATAGCACCCAAAATGTTTATGTCTATACTTTACCCAAATTGATGTATACGTTTGACAGTAACAGGGATTTAGTTTTCCTCATTGCAATATTTTTGGGTATTAGACAGTGAATGCTCAATGAACATTTGCTAGAACAATAAATAAATGGAAGAATGAATGGATACATATTGTGTTAGGAGGATTGACTAGCTAAACAAATCCAGAGACACTCATATATGTGTAAGAAAGAGTTTTACATCAAGGAGTAACTGTATATCAAGAAAACACCCCAACCTAGTCCAACTCCAGTTTATAAGTTCAATACTAG
>NW_022111320.1:13643420-13650790 GCF_000313985.2 Echinops telfairi | reverse complement strand
GCCGACTGCAGGAGGAAAGCTGAGTCAGTGAATGAATAAGCATCTCAGCACTAGCAGGGGTCTCCACACGGCTGCTCCAGCACTCAAGGCTGCATTGGGATAGGTCCATGTAGCTTCTCCTTGGGGATGTCTTGTAGGAAGTCAATCTTGCATAAACTTATTTTCATTGCTACTTCATAACTGTAATTTTGCTACTGTTATGAATCAGGAAAACCCTGTGAAAGGGTCATTCGACCCCCAAAGGGGTTGTGACCTACAGGTTGAGAACCGCTGAAAACAGTGATACTAGAATGTTTACCTTGCTCAAAATAACACAACAATTGAGTGTGACATTACCAGAACACACATGACAATAATTTATAATCATATACAATTTAATCAGCCAAAAGAAAACAGTGAGTGTGTTCTTAAAATGGAGATTGACAGACACATTAATTTAAAAAGCAGCAGAATCTTAACCATAATAATTGAGAGTGTTAGCCCAGAAAAAGGTAGAAGCCATAGGTGTTTATAGAGCTGAGACTACAATATTAAACACACATTCTACTTGCAATGTATGAAGTAGATATCAAAACCCAGCATATTTGGAAACTAAAATAACATGAAGTTTATCATAGATGTCTCCTTTTTTCAAGTAAAAAATAGAAATTTACAAATATAAGTTAAAATTATATATGTATATGTGTATATTATAACCAAAGGCATGATGATGACCCAAGGTTCAGTGCTCAGTTGCTAACCAAAATGGCAGCAGTTCAAACCCACCCAGTGGGGCCTTTGGAGAAAAGACCTGACAATCTGTCCCAGCAGAAATTATAGTAGGAAACCCTCTGAGGCAGCCTGATGTACTTTGTCATAAAGGCTTCTGAGGAGTCCGAATTGAACTGATGGCAAACAAAATGCCCGGGTAGTGCCTGGTCTGTGATTTGCTGTCAAGCAAAAAGTTGATAGTTCAAACTCACGGGAGGTACCACAAAATAAAGGCCTAGAAATCTGCTTGTGTAAACATGACAGCCCAAAACATGACAGCTCTGGAGCAGCCCTGCTAATCACCACATGACAGCAGTTAAAAACCACAAAACATACCTATATTTACACTCACAAAACCTCATGTATCATATAGTTGGCATAACCACAGTTCTAGCCTTGCCAGAAGAAAGACCTGGAGTCTAATATTGAGCTTGTATATTGAAACTTTTGATAAAAAATTACCGTTGATATATATGGACCTGGAATTTCTGAGGCAAAAGTCTTGGATTACTTCCTCTTCCTGCTATTTACTATGTACTGTGGGGTTGAGTTACTCAAATGTTCTCTAACTTAGTTTTATTACATGAGAATAGAGGGTGATAAAAATATCTACCTCACTGGAATTTTATGTATTAAATATCAGAGATGAAGCTCTTAGAACTGTGCCTCGGATGACTGCTCAGTAAGTATTTTTGCCATTGTTAAGTGTCATTGAGTCCGTTCCTACTCACACTGACCTTGTGGTCAACAGAAGGTAGCACTCCCAGGCCCCGCCACACTCACAATCGTCCCCATGCCCACACCCATTGTTGCCGCCACTGTGTCAATCCAACTCCTCGAGGGCCGTCTCTTTCCTGTTGTCCTCCAAACATGATGTCCTTCTGGGACTGATCACTTCTGAAGTCATGTTCAACATAAGTAAAACGAAGTCTTGCCATCCTAGCCTCTAAGGAGCACTCTGGCCATACTTCTTCCAAGACACATCAGTTTGCATTTTTAGCAGTCCATGGTATTTTTAATATTCTTCCCCAGCACCACAATTCAAATGTATTTCTTCTTCTATCTTCCTTATTCAGTGTCCAGCTTTCACATGCATATAAGACCATTGAAATTACTATGGCCTGGGTCAGATGCACCCTAGTCCTTGCTTGTGGGGCAGATTTACCTAAGGCAACGCGTCTTTTGATCTGTTGGCTGCTGCTTCCACGAGCATTGATTGTGGATACAAGAATGACAGAATCCTTGAGAATTCAAACCATTTTTTCTCCCATTATCATGTTTCCTATTGTGAGGATTTAACTGGCTGTTAAAATATCATATTGACTGTATTATTTATTATTCGATCACTTCGGTTGCTATGCGTGGGGATCTACTGCATGGCAACGTGTTTGGAGGATTTTGAGAGAAGAATGGAACTCCCAGCCTGGAGACCAAGACGCCCCCTATCCCACTCCTCCCCTCAAGAAAGCACAGGTTTCCCCTGCCCTTGCCTACCTGCGCCAACACCTTTCTCTCTACGCAGCGCTCCCCTGCGCCCTCTTCCGGTACCCGGAGGCAGGACCACGCGTTCTGGTTGCTGTGGCTACCGAGGTAGCGCCGTAACCAAGGAGACCGAAGAGGAAGCTCTGGGCGGCAGACCGGGCAGCGGCTGCTGGGGTCTCCAGGTGGGTGGACCGGCTGCTGGTGGCGGCGGCGGGCGGAGGGGCTGGAGCAGGGTGGTGGCCGAGGCGGGTGCGGGCGGCGCCGCGGGAAGGGAGACGGGCGCGGCGGAGCTGAGGCCCCGCGCACTGGGCGGCAGGCTCGGGAGGTGTTTGCTGAGCAGCCGACATGCCGGCGGGCTGGAGACTCCGCCCAGGTCCCACGAAATGAGTCACATAAACAAGGCCTCCGTTTGTCGCCCGGCGTGTCGCTGGAGATGTGGATTCAAGGTGGACCCTGGGCTGTGAAAGATGGTGAAACCGGGGTCTTAAATAGGTATACCTCGCCCGTAGCCGTTCCGCCATAGGAAAACCATCTAGCACCGTCTACAACCACGTCGCAGGTACCTTCTGCGTTCTTAAAGTCCACTCTCCTACTAAGTAAACAACTAGGCGGAGATCGACGGAGGGGCCGCAGGGGAAACTGATTCCCGAGACTTCTGAAGCTGTGAAAGTTTCGGATTTTTCAAAACACTTTATTCCCCACATCAGCATTAGAGGCACTCATATATACCAGGATAAGTTACATGTTTTGTTGGTTATAACTTGGCTTCTTAAATCCGAAGTTACGAAGTCTTTAAAAAACACATTAGAAATTTGAAGGTATGCAAGATTGACATGCAGATTACACACTTACGGAGATTCAACAATCTCCTTCCCCTCTCCTTAGCACCCTATTTATTAGCTTCATAGAGCGTTCCCTTGACACACCCTCCCATATACTTGCCAATTGCTATTAAAAAAATAATTTTGCTGCCATTGATTCCCCCTCCTAGTGAGTCTGTAAATCAGACTACCGCTGCCCTTGTGGATTTCCAAGAAGGTAATGTTAATGGAGTAAAAAGCCTCGTCTTTCTCCTGCAGAGCAGCTGATGGTTAATAACCCAATGCTTCATTTAATGTATTCGTATAAGTTGCTATATGGATACATTTATATATGATCTCCCTCAAAAGGTCAATATTTCCTGCAGTGATTACATTTGCCTTAAATGTAAAACTAAAAAACAAACTTTCCTAATAGGAGTGTAAGCTCCGTGAGGATTGTTACTATGACTATCTGGTTGGCTTTGTTGCTCATTGTCCACACTGATACACAATGCTTATTGATTCTTCATCAATATCTGACAAGAGGACATGAAAAAGCAAAACAAATTTTGATGTTGTGTAAAAGAGAGCATTTTAAAAACCGTTTGTATCTTCTGGTAAATTGTACAACAAATTAGAAAATATTTAAAACTTATCACATTATTTTTGGCAAACATACATTGAGCTTCTGATCTGTGTAGGCTCTTTGTTGAAAACTGGGAATTCAAAGATTAGTGGTAGGCTTGCCTTCCAATTATTTGGTTTTGGGAAAATAGCACACTCACTCCTCATTCATCAATATGGTCAGATTCCAATGCTCTATATGACAATTGGCATCATGCCAAGATGGATAGGTACATCCAATCACAAAATGAAGGGTAACTGCATCATTACATAAGTGCCAAATTACATCATGTAGCTGCCAGATTTCATCAGTAGATAACTGCCAAAGCACAGAAAATCATGGCCTAGCCATGTAACTTTAACCAACACAGCTATTGTTACATTCATCTCCCATGTTGAAGTTCATTCCTGCCAGACTTACATTAGTTATTCTCAAAATTAGTTATATTATGATCTAAATCCAAAATGTCAGAAAATGAGTTAGTTGATAAGTGAGGAATAGGTATACATATTTAACAAAGAAATAGAGTAGCACAAAGTGGACATTACAGCAAACTACCATGAGTCCTTACAAAAGGAGAAGCTCACTTCTAATAGAAAACATCTTGAAACAAATTGGCCTTCGAATTGGGCACATAAAACTTGGTGAGTAGACGTGGGAAATAAGCTTAGGAAGATTGGGACAGATTTTGTAGCAGCTTAACTGCTAGGCAGAGTCACTGGACACAGTTCTTAAGAAACCATTTTGGGAGGGAGAGGAAAAATGTTTTGGAGAGCAAATGTTTTGAGAATGATGAAGGCAATGAATGTACAAATGTGCTTTACACAATTGATGTATATATGGATTGTGATAAGAGTTGTATAAGCCCCTAATAAAATGATTAAAAATAAAAGTAAAAAATCATTTTAATTCTGGGATCTAGATAGCAGAATTGGTGTGAGGAGGCTGGTGGTACTATGTGCTGAAGCTTTGGGCTACTAACTGCTGTTTGAACTTACCAATTGCGCTGAAAGAGAAAGATGAAGTTGTCTATTCTTATAAAAATTTACAGCCTCTGAAGCACTATATAAGTCTGAACTATTTAATGGCAGTGGATTGAAGAGCCATAGTAGGGGAGTGGGTAAGTGTGGCTGCTAATCACAAGGTCAGCAGTTTGAAACTATTAGCTGAAGAAGTCACAAATCTGGGACATCCCCCTCCTTACACCTTAACTCCTGACTGGAGAAAATTCAAGGATGGAGACAGTACAATCAAGCAAGTAAGCTTTTATTTTATTGGAAAAAGAATACACTAGTCTGGATGCCCTCCTGTAAGTTTTATATCCTCAGCTACAGGTTTTCAAGTCTACTCTCTTCAGATATCAGATACACATATTGAGTCCATATGGTCTTTTCCCAGAACTGTTGAAACAGTTTGTTTTATTTGGGGGATGGTGAGAGTAGAAGCTCATCCTTACATAGCTGCTTCCTACTGAGTATGGTGATAGAACAGGGTGTAAGAAGATATCACCTGTTCCCTCTCAGGGCAGGTTGGGGTTAGGGTTTGTTGGAGATCTTGTGGGTGTGGACTTCAATGGCTGAGGAGCTAGCGTTAGCGAAGACCTGGAGCGATTTCCCTTTCAATGGAACGAGATCAAACACAAGGCTGCTATACAGAGAGGCCTTTATTATGCATGCTTAAGCCAGGGCTCCAGTCCTCAGGTGTTTAACCACTCACACCATCTTGGGCTAAAGCCCTGAACAAAAAAAATTCTTAAGTATATATCTGTGAGGTACAGGGTGTTCCCAGCTCCCCCTCTTTCCACCCCACCCCCACCCCCCCTCACCACCATCAGTCCACTGATTAGCTCACTTGAGGTAGGTTGGCTGTCTGGTCCTTTGTGTAGTTCCCGCACTGGCTGGTTAGTCCTCCCCTCGGCGTTTGGCTTTGTCTTGCTGCTCCCAGGTTGGCTAGCCTCAGTTTCCGGGTATCCTACTTGGCACTGCTAGGAAACATGAAACCACAACCTGCCTGAGATCGTGGTACCAGTCACAGGGCAATCTGGCTTTACACTAGAGGGCTGAATACCGAGGCATAAATAGCTTTTAGCCTAGAAGATATTAAGTGGACAAGCATATTAAGAATACATGATCCAGAGAGCAATAAAACTATTCAAGAGGCTGGTGGACTTAAGAAAGGCAAGCAAGAGCTCCAAGGCCACATACTGGACCAGGAATGTGCCATCCTTGTTCTCCCTGGGCCTTGAGCTGCCTTGCTTATATAGGAAACAGCAAATGTGATTTTGAACTTGACTAATCTGGTTAGCCCCAAAGTTTTTGTTTGGTACAGATTCCTCCCTGTGCAGCAGCTACCATATCTAGGCATCTTCCATTTTGGAGTGCATCAGCTTCTAGGGAGTTTATGTGGTTTTGTAGGGTGAAAACAGAGGCTGCCATACAGATGTTGAGTCAAGCCGTTTGAAGAGATAACTGTGGGAGAAAGACCAGCCCCCACAACTAATCGTGTGTTCGATAGGTGGCATTGTACGGTTAAACAATACATATATATAATAAAGTTATAGCATGAGAGAAGAGAGATTGAAATAATGGAGTCAGACACATTTCATAGTAGCATGCCCATCTCAGCCCTGCTTGGTGGTCCACGTGGAGATGGGAGACCCTAGGGCAGGAGAGAGGGGAGGGGAAGGAGGACAAGGGGAAAGGGAACGGGAGCGAGGATGGGGTGGGTGTGGGGGTGTGGAGAGCACCAGAATGAGAGAGAAGAAAGAGATAGAAAGAGAGAGAGAGATTGATTCTTTATTGCTCACCAAGGCTTATATATCTTTGGAGGGTGTGCAAGCCCCCTAATTACAGGTAAAGATATACGTCACAGGAAGGGGTTGTACTATAGGTAATACTGTACAGTAATGCGAGGGGGACAACCTAGGGGTACACATGCTATATGAAAAGGAGGAATTATGGGTATACACGTGACAAGATGGGTGGATCCCAGATTGAGGATGACAGCCTTACTTTGGATGCCACTGAGCAGGTTTGACCTGTTCTCTGGCTCTCCATGGAAACCATTATCAGTAGGGTGTGAACCCCACCTACTATGGGCCAGACTGATGGCTGGAAGCCTTCAGGGAGAAATAACCCATTGTCCTTAACAGCAATAAGTGGGCTCCACCTGTGGTGGGACCAGACTTTAGTCTGGCAACTGAGTGTCTCTAAGCATCTGACCTCTCACCATATGCTGGCAAATAGCCTCCAATGTTTGGCATATCTTTGGGGGACACAAAGCTGAGGAGAAGTCTCTTTATAATCCCACAAAATACCATAGCTGAAATTCAGTGGAATGAAATGGCTCCTGTATAGTGCTGATTCCTACTAAAATTGGAATTGAGAATCTTGCCCTCTTTTCTATTTTTGTGAGTGATGCTTAGGTATTGGGGCCATAGCTTTAGCCACAAATATAGGTGGTAGAACTTTTAAGGCATGAAGTCCAGTTCATATAGTGGGTAGGTAATGATAAGAAGATTCTCTCTTTTTTAAAAATCATTTTATTAGGGGCTCATACAACTCTTATCACAATCCATTCATATATCAATTGTGTAAAGCGCATTTGTACATTCAAAACATTTCCTCTCCACTTAAACCCCGGACATTAGGTCCCCATTTTCCCCTCCCTCCCCCCTCCCCCCTCCCTCATGATCCCTTGATAGTTTATAAATT
>NW_022111320.1:13627308-13642672 GCF_000313985.2 Echinops telfairi | reverse complement strand
TTTAAGACCCCAGACGCTATATCTTTTGATAGCCGGGCACCATCAGCTTTCTTCACCACATTTGATTATCCACCCGCTTTGTCTTCAGAGGTTGTGTCGGGAAGGTGAGCATCATAGAATGATAAGAAGATTCTCTGCAAACAAAATATAACCCCCCTTGGGGAGGAAGACGGTCAGACATGTGATACATATATAACTGATTCAGTGTCATCATGTCAGCCCTTCTTGTAAGTATGTTTCCAAAAATTAGTACTTGCTATCACTGCCGCAGTGAAGGGGCTGAAGTAAGGACTGTAGGATGTTTGTTGATGAGGGCTTCTCTGAACATAACATGCCAGGTTGGTCAATGGTGGCTCTTGCCTGAGCAGTACGATGTAGCAGAAAACAGTTATTTTCTCCTACACTGGCCCAGAATATCAAAGAGGCTGGCTAGGCTTTCTCAGTTAGGCCGAAAGCTATCTTTTTTTCCCTAACAAGAGCAGTTGTAAGGAGTGTTGGCTCACAATTAACTGTAGCTTGCAAAGTTGTAGTAAACGGAGAACTGTGAAATATATGTTTAGGATAGAGAAACCAATTAATGAGAGATAGCCTTAAGTACCTTTTTTTTTTAAATAACAGAAACTTCACATTTATCTGGATTTTTTGAAAAGTAGCTGTAAATCTTCTGTGGGTTTACAGGTCCAGCTGTATTTTCCTGCTGTGGCAGTCTCTGGTTGGCTTGGATGTGTGGTTGTATCTTCGAGTGATGAACCCAACAGGCCATTGCTGGGGACTTCACTCCTGTGAGGGTAGAGAGTATAACAGTATAAGGGCCCTTTCAGTGGAGGGACAGATGGGAAGCTGGGTCCTTCTTTCAAAGTCTTTATTGATAATTGGGGGTTCTAGATGTTTGGGGGCAGGGTTTTTATTCCCAGATCTCTTATTACTTGTTGGAACTTGGAAAGCAAGGTGATAAATTGTAGGACTTGATCTAGTTCTTGTCTTCTGTTTTCTTTATTTTTAACTGTTTTATTGACATATAATTCATGTACCATAAAAGGTAATGAGTTGAATATATTTACACAAGTGATATAATCGTCACCACAATCAATTTTAGAACATTTTCTTCATTCTTGTAATCATTATTATTAGCTCCCCCCTTTCTTCCCAATTATACCTCCCCACTGCTGTAATCCTAAAAAACTTTTAATCTAGGTAGTGTCTCCATAGAGTTACCTCTCTTGGATTTCTTATAAAGAAAATCATACAAACAAGAACAGAAGTAAAAATGTTGTACATGAAGTGGATAAGAACAACTCAGTTTTTGGTACAAAGGAAAATAGTTTATTGAAGGAGGACAGAATAGAAAAAAGAACCTGCGCAGGGACCAGCCACCTGAGTCTAAAGAGAATGAGTGACTGGCCCTGGTTGATCACAGAATTAGGTTTTTATAGGGTTTCATCAAACAGTTGAGCTGTGCAGCTGTGTAAGCAAGCTGGTACAGCAGCAGAACTTGCAGTTAGGCAATTCAGCACAATTTACTGTTACAAGATAGTCTGTTGCCAGTCCTGAGAACAAGGGGCTATTTCAGTTTGAGGAACAAGGGGCTACAAAGGCCTGAGGTTGCACTTATGGTCTGGTGCAGAATGTTGGCTTAATATAAAATGGCTTTACTTAGGCTAACTATTACAAAAACAAAAACTAAAACCCAACAAGCAAACAGAGACAACTTAATCCAAAAGAATGCAGAAAGTAATAAAGCCAAAGCTTGATGAGCTTAGACATCCCTATCAAAAAGGCCTGCGCTGTCCCCTCTAAGCGAGCTCTACACTCTGGCCTAAGTAAATACTTAGAGAAGCTGGACTGTATGAAGAATAACGCAGCATCAGGATCCGAGGAAGCCTGTCATATGCAGATGACACAATTTTGTTTGCTGAAAGTGAGGAAGGAAGACGTGAAGAACTTGATGAAATTCAAAGATTACAATCTTCCATAGGGATTGCAACTCAACGTAAAGAAGAACAAAATCCTCCCAACTGGACCAATAGGTAACATCCTGATAAATAAAGAAAAGATTGTAGTTATCTAAGGGTTTTGTCTTGCTTTGTTCCACAATCAAGGATAAGGCAAGCAGCAATCAAGGGATCAAATGATGCACTGCATTAGGTGAAGCAGCTGCACAAAACCTCCTTGGAGTGTGGAAAAGCAGGAAAGCTACTTTGAGGATGAAGGTGCAGCCGGCCCAAGCCATGGTATTCTCAGTAACATCATATGCACGTGAAAGCTGGACATTGAATAAGGAAGACCGGAGAAGAATAGATGCATTTGGATTGTGGTGCTGGAGAAAAAAAATATTGAAAGTACCATGGGCTTCTAAAAGAACAAAGAGATTTCTATTTAATGTTTAGGTTTGGAAGTATAATAATTCCCTAGGTTACAAACCGTCTACTTATTAGCAACTTGTACTTACACGGCAATGTTATATCAAATTCCCCTCACTTTAAATGACTTCATCAACCTCTAACCCACTGCCTTCGACTCAGAATCCAACTCTCTGTAGGACAGGGGACTCTTCCTTAGGTTCTCCAAGGTCTTTACAGGAACAGGCAGTCTCGTCTTTCTCTCACAGAGCAGCTGATGGGTTTAAACTGCTGATCTTGTGGCTCCCAAACCCAAACCGAACTTATGGCAATTGAGTCGGTGCTGACCCATAGTGGGTTTCCCAGACTGTATCTGTTTACAGGAGTAGAAAGCCTCCTTGTTCTCATGAGGAGCTGCTGGCATTTTGCTACCATAGGGATCACCGTCCAACCTGTAAGCACTTTACCACCAGGGCTCCTTAGCCCACAGCTTTCACCAACTCCTAGTCATAAATTCTGCATAATACTTTCCCTTGCCACATGTGCAGCTTTTAAATCTCTGGAAGGACCCTGAGGATGTTTTGCACTAAACCCACACCCACTCCCTTGGAGGTGAGTCCCACTCATAGGGACCCGAGGTGGGGTTTTGGAGACTGTCAATCTTTCTGAGAGCAGTCTGCTCCATCGTTTCCCAGGCTTACCCCACCGAGCCCACACGCAGGGCTCCTTTTCAGGCAGTAAAACAAACAAACTCACTACCCTTGAGTCAATTCTGACTCACTAGATGTTATGGACAAGAGGAGAACTGCCCCTGTGAGTGTCTGAGGCTATACATCTTCACAGGAGAAGAAAGCCTCCTCTTTCTCCCTCTGCTGGGTTCAAACTGCTGGCCTTTTGGTTAGCTGCCTAACTTGTAGCTCACGATGCCGCCATGGTTCCTCTAAACCGAAAGTCTCTGCCATTGAATTGATTCAGATAAGGTGCACATAGAATTGTCTCTGTGGGTTTTCAAGACTTTATCTACTTATAGGAGTAGAAAGCCACATCTTTCTTCCCAGGAGCAGCTGGTGGATTTGAACTGCTGACCTGAGATCAGCAGTCAAAGGCTCAATAAGAACCTAGTGACTTACCTACACCTTTTACCTAGATACGTGATTGGATCTCATTTAATAAATCCAGGGACTGCCTATATTTTAAATGAGTAATTTGCCTCTTCATATCTAAAGGAACACTTTCTCAGTCATTTATAGGGAACCTATACATAACCCCACAAATCCACTGCTATAGAGTCAACTCACAGTATAGAAAATGTATGGGCCAATTTGCATGCTGCTAATGCACTGACATTGTACTTCAGTCTTTGAGCTTTTGGTTGGCTGAAATAATGAATACTTTTAGGGTCTGTTTGAGGAGAAAATGGTGTATATTTATTCAGGAAGTCACTCTAGCACAGGAGATTATGGGAGTGATCATGTATTATTTATGAAGTGTTAACAGTAGTATGTGTAATGTTAAGAGTTTAAATTATTTTAACAAATTCATTTTCAACGTTTCTTCCTTAGGACTCAGTTTCTATGGACTATAGCATTATATGACCCAGGCATGCAGCTCGATCCCAAAGAACTTGTGTTTTCAACCTCTTGAAATCATATGTTGAAGGAAATGATACTGGCTTTTCAGTTTTTCTACCTAACAGGACAATGGGATGTTAGAACAATCAATTAGCCTTAAAATGAGTTTTCATTTACAAAATGTGGCCCACCTTGCTAACTGATGTTATTTTTTCAAATTTCCCTTTTCAAAGAGTGTGTTGGTTAGTTCTGTGGGAAAGTAGACAACTCTTTCTGAACATTCTGCCTTTCTAGCTTAAAAAATCGTTCTAAGTTCGTTGTTTGTGTTCTGTGCTCACAGGTTTTGAGGATCGGGCTGCTTTCCTTAAGTGGGAATATATGTGCAAGGGTCATCAGAACCCTCATCGGTAGTTTGGGGTCATGTTACCCAACATGTATGTAGGGCTAAAGAAAAAAAAAATCATAGTGTAATTTTAAAAAGTAAAGTAAGTAGAAAAAATTCTAGATAGCTGTTAACTTTGAATATTAAGTAATTAAAAAAGTAGGGTGACCAAAGGACACAGGAGCTCTGACATTTGCATAATAGAGACTTTATCTGCATCCCCCCTCCCCCGCTGCTTTTCTTCTAGGCGACTAAAGCTTTGTCCTTCTTGCTGCTGACATTGTGAGATCCTTGCTGTCCCCAAAAAGTGACTCACTCTCTGTTGGGTTTACCATAGGATATAGGCAGAACTGCATGACTCACAATTATAATCTTTCTCTTGTCTTCATACAAGGAAATTGCCTTGTGTGTGTGACTTGATAAAGCATTTAATTGAAAATAAACCTTACTAATTGCATTCAGTGAAATTAAATGCCCCCGAATAAGACCATTTAGAGGTTAAATTGCATTATCAGCAGAGCTATAAATCTGAATCATCTCAGTCTAATGGGATTTACAGACTTTCATTCTTTGTAAAGGTAAGATAGTCATTGTTTATTTGTATACACATACAATTATATTTGCCAATCAACATGTAAATGGACCTAAGGCCATTTCAGTTCTTTGAATTAATCAGCGAGATCGTCTTTGGGGTTTCTGTTGCTCTATGTATTTCATGGCACTGGAATTTTCATGGAAATGTTACATCAGATGAGGCTACAGCAGTTATATTTCCTGACTATGAATGAAATATGTGTAGCCCCCATGTTAATAGGCAGGGTAATTCCTGGAGTGTTTTGTTTTTTTTCCATGAAGATATTTTTTGGGGGTAGCTTTTATAGCCATTATTTGGTAAAAACGAAACAAAAGTTTGATTTACTAAAATGATTATTGAAAGAGAGTTCCATTTGAAACTATTGCTTCCTCTGCCCCCAAAGTCAAACCAAACCCTATTCTTCTATCCTCCATACTGTTTTCTTTCTCTGTGCCACTTGTTCTAGTTTTGAGAGACAGCACTTGATGCCTGAGAAATGAGTCTGAATCAGTCTGAAACTCCCTCGCAGAGACAGTTTTTCCTACAGGAATGCCATGGACCACTGTAATTGCATACATGGCTTCTCCCTGTATTATGAGGTATTTGGGAGGCCATGTCATGTCTTATCTGCTGGTGTAGCTTCAGCACCAGGGATAGAGGACACAAAGCAATAGTTAGGTACATGTTTATTGATTGATACATATGTATACTTCCTCCTATTCCAGAATTAGTTCATCGTGTAAGTAAAATGCATTTTTAATCATTCCATTTTAAAATTATCCTAAGAGACTGTAGAAACACACTCAGATTTCCATTCAGAGTGGTCAAGCCACCCTGCCAGGGTGTATTGAATGACTGGAGCCAGTACACATACTGTGGAGCTAAAGCTAAAGGAACATCCTAATTGCTTCTGCTGGACAGTGTCATTTTTAGGTTTTAAAATGATACGTGTGTGACATTTATGACAGGCTCTGATTAAAGTTCCCAAAGAAGCATTTCAAAGGCGTTTTGAAGGTTGGAGGATGGTTGCATCACTGCAATTAGGTGATGGCTACCCACAGGTCTCTCATTGAGTTGTAAAGAATGATGTCACAATAGCTTGTCATTTGGTTACTCCACTCTAATCTGGGCATTGCCCTCCCTTATGTCATCGAACAAACTTCTAGATTATTTTTCAGTATTTCTCTCTAAATCATTCAGTGCTTTGTATGCATTATAGAATGCATTTCAAATAGATCAATTTAGCATTTAAAACTACTTTTTACTGGGCACTGGGCTGTATTTCTAGACTTAGGCCTACTTGTTCTCTCCCCATAATTTGCATAGGTGCATTAACTTGCATATTAACTACATGGAACTAGTTGTTAGTCCACTTTCAAGGCTAGTGCTCTCCCACAGTCTGATATGTTCCTGCTATCTATATCTTCATATAAATCTCCCTGACCCTTCAAAGCCCCACTTAAATGCTAGTAAGCAACACATTCTTTCTTCCTTATAGTATTAAATCTATACATTTTATGGCCTTTATGCTTTCTATCTTGCATTATGGTTTTGTATATAAATCTAATATGACCTATTTCACAAAACCATTTGCGCCCACAATACATATGTATTGGGGTCCTGACTCCTCCATGGTGCTCAGCATAGTACTTCACACAGCGGAATCTGAATCAATATTTATTAGGATGGGAATAAGTATTTATCATAAGAACTACAGTAAGCAGCTTGGAAATGGCCATATCTGACCTCTTCCAGCTTCCTGATTTGCCAAGAGGCAGGGGTCAGATATGCTTGTACCCTCCACCCTCTTTACTTTCGGACAGAGCCATTTCTTCCAAGGCAGTTTACTTCTATGCTGGGATCGATGATTCCCTTTCAATGGCCAAACAGAACTCACAGAAAATACTCATAATTTGGGGGATTTATTAGGGGACTTAAAAGGTTACTACAAGCCAGGATTAGTAAACAGCAAGGATACAGTGGTTCACAGCAACACCTCTCTCAGCCAGGAGTCAAGTATGTTTCTAGTCTCAGCCTCTGAGCCTCGTGGTCCCTTGGTCTCTGCCACTGTGGCAAGCCAGCCAGCCTGGCTGCTCCTTCTCCCATCCTCATAGTCTTGGAGCTGCTTCCCTTTTGTGTCTCCTGGTTTCCTGCTGTGTCTGGTCTTGGCTTCCCCTATGTAGACAGAATTCTCTAACAGGTTACCCTGGGGCTCACCTACAAATGGTCTTGGCATTTCTCTCTCTCCCTTTTGAGATAGGGGAATGACAACTGAGACTGATACACCCTCTCTGTTGGTGTTAAACACACCTTATCTGCTTAGTCCCAACGAGTCATTTGGAGGGAGCTACAGAGGCTTGGGTTGTTGTTGTTGTTGCTGCTGTTTGGTGCCATTGAGTCAGCTCCAACCCATAGTGACCCTGTGCACAACAGAATGAAACACTGCCTGATCCACCCCATCCTCAGAATTGTCAGTCTTTCTCCTTGAGGCCCTTCCTCCTTTTTTTGCTCCCCCCTCCCCTTTACCAAACATGATGTCCTCCTCCAAGGACTGGTCTCTCTTGACAACATGCCCAAAGCATGTGAGATGAATTCTTGCCAGCCTTGTCTCTAAGGAGCACTCACGTCTTACTTCTTCCAATACAGATTGGTTTTCTCCCAATACAGATTGGTTTGTTCTTTTAGTGATCCACTGTACTTTCAATATTCTTCTCCAGCACCACAATTCAAATGCATCAATTCTTCTTTGGTCTTCCTTATTCAATGTCCAACCTTCACATGCATATAATGCACTTTAGAATGCGATGGCTCAGGTCAGGTGCACCTTAGTCTGCACAGAAACATCCTTACTCTTCAGTACTCTAAAGAGGTTTGATGCAACAGGTATACCAAATGCAATATGTCTTTTGATCTCTTTATTGCTGTTTCGGTGAGCACTGATTATGGATCTAAATGAGGCAAGATCCTTGACAACTGCAACCTTTTCTGCATTCATCATGTTGTTACCCATTGTTCCAGTTGTGAGGATTTTGGTCTTCCTTACATTGAGGTGTAATCCATACTGAAGGCTGAAATCCTTGATCTTCATCAGCAAGTGCTGATGAGTCAACAAGGCTTATTTTCTTAAATCTGAGTTGACTAGAAAGTTAGGCTGAAGTTGTGTTGAAGACTGTATGCATAGCTGCGAAGCATTTTCAAATACTGAAAGCTTACACAATGAAGACTTGTGTAGAAGAGGCCTATTAAACCATTTCACACCACCACAGGAGCACATGTATAAACAGACAGCATCAAATGGACTATGGCTACAATGATAATTGCTTTCTATATTTCTTTGAGGGCTTTTGGAATTTGGATATTTTATTCCTATAAAAATCTCATATTGTGCTTATGATATAGTAATTTACTATTACCCAGTAAATTATCATAGAACCATGGGATATTTTGGAATCAAGGTGTTCTAAATAATTTATTTTCCTAGATAACTGAGATTTAAGGAGAGGACCCTTTTTTTGGCTTCATTTCTTGGTGAGTCATTCTAAAATACGCTCATTTCTGATCTTAGTCAAAGACAGTGTGATGAAAGTTTTCTTTGATAAGTGAGGTCATTAGAATTCCTCTGGACAGTCATTGCATACGTTCATTCTCATTTTCTATTCATATATGAATGGTTTTTGCATTTAGTTTGTATCTTTAAGGCCCTTTTCATGAAACTATATTGAGGAGGATCAAATGCCTTGCAACCTTAGCCATAGGAAGACCCAGACCCTGTGGCTTCGCGTGTCTTAATGAGTGCTGTCTTCACTCTCAGTTGAATATTTTCCCAACTTTTTGCCACATATAAATATTGGTGAAATTTCAGCCCTGTAAGGTATATTTTATTAGTACCTTTTTAGCTTAGTTTTTTTTTTTCCCCTGCCAGTTACTGCTGCGTAGATCCAGCTCATGATGAGCCACATGTGCCAGGGGTGAACTGTCTGCAGAGGGTTTTCCATGACTGTGGTCTTTCAGACATAGATCTCCAGGTTTCTCATCTGAAGGCCCCTGGGCAAATTTGAACCACCAACCTTTTGGCTATTTGCCAAACACTCAGCCATTTGAACCCTTCAGGAATCGTGTCCACTTTTCTTCTTGTTGGGTGCCATTGAGTTTTCTACACAAACTCATAGTGACTCTGTCCACAATAGGAGGAAACACTACCCACGCTTGCACCCTCCTCACAATTGTTGCAATGTTTAAGCTCACTATTGGGGTCATTGTGTCAGACCATCTTACTGAGGGTCTCTCTCTCTTGCTGACCCTCTGTCACGCATAGTGCCCTTTTACAGGGTCTGGTCTCTCCTGCAACATGTTTAAAGTATGTGACCTACAATCTCACCATCCTCACTTGTAAGATCTATAAATACTTGGCATAGGACTTCTGGTGGCACAGTGGTCAAGGACTTGATTGTTAGTTCAAAGGGTGGAGTGTGAAACTCACCAGCCACTCAGTGGAGAGGGTTGTGGCAGTCTGCGTCAATAAGAATGTATAGCCTTGGCCTGTTCTACTCAGTCTTATAATGTCACAATGAATTAGAATCAACTTAATGGCAACGGACTTGTTTGTACTTTTATATTCAGCATAAATAATACTTTCTTTGAAACTTTGATTTAACCTTTCCCCCATAAAGCTGTCTTTCTGCTTCCTGAATTATAAGTAATTTGAATTTTTAACTTGTACTGATTTACCTCTGTCATAATTATTTTGTTTATCTTGGATATTTTTCAGAAGGTTTTTACAAATCACAGCACTTTTAAGACAACATTGAGAGGCAAATCATGAACACAAGAGATTTTATAGTTCTTCCATGGGGAAAACCTGGAAATTCTGTTAAGCTAAAATATAAGTAAGTACATATATGTTTATTGCTTAAATAGAAACAATTGTCCACTATTTACAGTATATGTTGTGTTTTAAGCTATTCTCTTTAGAGGTGAACTCAAGCTTTGTGAAATCTTATATTTATTTTCTTTACATTGTTATATTCTTTTTAAAATTTTTAAAATTATTTTAATCATTTTATTAGGAGCTCATACAACTCATCACAATCTGTACATACACCAATTGTGTATATTCTTATCCTTCACAGATTAAGCTTTGAATATGATAGAAATATATGTATATATCTATAATAATTTAAAATATGAAAGAAATATTTGTTCATAAAAAGAACAAAATATTTTGTTAATAAAAAGAACAAAAGTGAAAAGTCATAAATAAAAGTGGCATACTTATTAAATATTTGGTAAGGCTAACAGGAAGTTACAATGATTTTCATGTACTTCCTGCAAAATTAAAAAATGAAAGACATATCCTTAAGGAGAAATTCGGGCAAGAGGCTTTTAAATGAAGAAGAAATGCTTTGCATGGAGAAGGGCATTAGGAGGAATTCACTTTGAAGGAAGAATACTGCCATAGTTCTCTAGCATCGCTATCACAGAAGGTACTACAGATGGGTGACATTCGTGAACAGGAATATTTTTTCGTAGCTCTGACTCTGAATTCAGGGTGTAGGCGCTGCGGAAGGTGCTTTCTGTCTTCTCTCCGTGAGAATCTTTGCCCCAGTTTTTCTCAGCCTTCCTTGAAGGTCTCCAGTGACCCATTGTCCTGCATTCAGACTTGCTCGCCGAAGCTACTCTCTCATATCTCCAAAGAGAATGACTAAAAGGTACACCTACACTGACATGGCCTCGTTAAAATAACAAGGAAAACCCTCTTCCCAGGAAGATCAGATCTACATATATGCTGCTGTTGCTGTTAGGGACCAGCCGGTGAGCTTTGATTCATAGTGACCCCTGTACAACAGAACAAATGACTGCCTAGTCATGCACCTGATTGTGGCTGTGTTTGAACCAATTGATGTAGTTACTGTGTCAAGAGCTGCATGGAAAGAGTTTAGACTTGCTCTGCATATTTTTGGGGTGCACAATTCAATCCATACAAGGTGATTATGTCCTAGATTAGTTACAAGATACCTTCAGTCATAGCATAAAAAAATGTTGGTCTTCCGGGAATCTCATGGCATTGCCTGGGTCCCCGAGTGTTCAACCTACAATTTCTTGTTGAGATCACCTAATGTCTCTGCAATACCTAAGGCTTTGCCCTCTTAAATGTTGGAGGACCAGCCAACCTGGGCTACGGACAGGCTGTCGATTTTTAATTTTCTTGTCTGAGTTGCCTGAAACAGATCAATACACCTGTCATTCCCCAGTGTCTTTAGGATTTCCCTTTTGCCCACTTCACCTCTGAGATACTGGTGGAAAAGCTCTGTGTAAAATGGAAAATGCTATACAAATATATGGCGTTATTGCTGTGGGGTGCAGCACTGTAAAAATGGCATGGGGTGGCACCTGACCACCTCTAACTTCACAAAGGGGAAGGAGAATCAAACAGTTCAGCACAAGGCTGATTTCTGTTATGCTGCCTCCAGACAAGACTTCAACATCCAAGCTTCTTTATGAATTTGAACACCAGCCACCCCGCCCATGGAACTCGCGGCTGCTCTTTTCGGTTCAATAAGGCATTGCAGAAGCCACATAGAACCTAGACCATACTCATGGTTTTGCTATTTATTAGGGAAATTAAGAGATTACAATTTAGAATCAAAAGGATACTGTTCTTCAATCAGAGCCACTTCTTCCCAGACATGCGGATACCTCTCTCTGGTCCTTGACCTCTTTCCTGCTCAGGCAATGTTACCAAATTCTTTGGTAACAGATAAAAGTCCTGTGCTGTAAACCTCAACCCAGAAACTTTCCACTGAAGTGCCTGGAGGCATTCCATTGAGCAAGCCAAGATCCTGCTGCCCAGAGGCATGCAGTTTTACTTGTCCTGTCTGCATGGATGCCCACCACTCTGATTTTTCGGTGGGTGGGCTGGTGGGAACTGAAACTGAGCCAGCACTATTTTAAAGGGCATGCACTCTGTGATGTTTCAAGAGGTCTGTGTAAATTTCTATAAACTTTAAGAAAATTATATTAAGAACATTCTTATACACTACTCGGAAAGATTGGTGGCAAAAGCACAAAGTCACACTCTGATTCTCTGCGCTAGGTAGCTTTGGAGGACATAAATCAGTACCCATGTCCCATAAATTCATACAAACCAGCTCAGGAATACCCAGTCTTTGACAACTTCCCTCAAGTACTCTTTCTTTGTTTCATGCCTGCCTTCATTTGGCAATGTCTTAGCTTAGTTGTGATCTCCTGGTACTCTATTCTTCCTTTCATTGCCCTGCCCATTTCAGTTACATTCATTGGATTGGCTTTTCAGTATAAACCCTTGCTTTCTTCAGTAGGCTTGCCTGCTCACTGGCTCTGTTTCCAAGACTTTCTCTAGGAGAAATATTTTACTTGCTTTAGATACATAGAATAAACCCATAAACCTGACCATTTGGTCC
Source organism: Echinops telfairi (assembly GCF_000313985.2). NCBI lineage: Eukaryota > Metazoa > Chordata > Mammalia > Afrosoricida > Tenrecidae > Echinops > Echinops telfairi. The sequence continues at coordinate 13,630,367 of NW_022111320.1, read as the reverse complement.
CTAACCCAGCTCTTTTATTCAGTCTCTTCTCCACCTAATTGGTGAGCTCAATTTTTGTAACCACAGCAGTGATACAATCATAGATTTGCATCTGAGCTATTTCCTTGCATGTTGTGTAGACAGTACTGTAGGCTGTTGGGATGTTGTTGAAAGTACGCAGGCAGGGAGACTTGCTGAGGGACCAATCCTGAATTATGTCCCCTACATGCCCTCACCCCATGTGATGTCCTGCAGAAAATGGTACCATTTGTCTCCCGTTTCCTCAAATAGAAAACCTAGTATTGGTCTCCGTTTTCTTCCTGGCCTCCTCTCTCATCTGGCTTCCACTTTGGCTAGTTTATTTTTCCAGTTAATTCTATCTCCACACATTTTTCAGGTGCTCCTACTTTTCTCTTCCTTGTTTGTAAGCAGTCAGACCAACATAATCCCTGTATTATTTGTATTACTGATATTGTTTTCTAACTGGCTACCTGTTTCTAGCCTTGAAAACACTAATTTTCTATAAAAAGTCAGAGTAAAGTACATACAAGTATGATCATTTTTCTTGAAATCTTTTGATGGCTTTTCCTTATGCATAGGATCAAATGGTCTATTTTGCATCATGGCTAAAACAACTTTGGATGACCTGGCTCCTTTCTAACCTCAGTCACTCACTTTCTTACCATCTTTTCAAGCCACATATCACTCTTTCCCACAAGTGCTTTTCTTTCTTGCTGTAACATTTCTAGTCCTACTTCCCTTTGACTAAATCATTTCATCCTCTAGCTCTTAGCTCAGACTCTCCAGGTATTGCACATGCGGTCAAAGAGGCTGGGATATATGGCCCCTATGTAAGGTAGCTCTGGTACTTCCCAGTGAGAGCACCATTACACTCACAATATTTCAAGCGCCATCACGCTTGTCTGCATTCCTCTCTAGACTGGAAGCTTCATTGTTTCTTGTATCCTCTTACCCATTATAAAGCATGGGCATAGTAGTGGTTATATTGCTCCCTGTCAAGTCGATATAATGCTTTTCTCTAACTATATTTTCATGCCTCCCTGAAGCTTCTGAATTGTCTTTACTTCCTGTTACTTTCTGGTTATCTTCTTTGATTGAACCTGTTTGGAGATATATTTTCAGCCCACCTGCCCTTCAGTGGCTGCTCATCACCTGTATTTATCAGTTCCCTTCTTTGATTTCCATTATTTTTTAGTCTAACCCCTTAGTTAAGTGTGAGAGCATGCATCATGATTGTGAGAGGCTGGGATGGTGAGATTTCGGGTCATGCTTGGTACAGTGGAGCGGCAGATGAAAAGAGAAAGGTCCTCAAGAAGATGGGTTGACATAGAGGCTGCAGCAATGAACTCAAACAGAGCCATGGTGAGGATGGTGTTGGACTGGGTAAGTTGCTTCTTTTTTGCATAGGCTCACAATGAATCAGAACGGACTCAATACCTTCTAGCAACCTGAGCAATACTGTCCTCAAATTTCTTTTTACTGCCTTTCTTCAGAGAAAAATAGTAGGTGGAACTCAACTCCACTCCTGTTCAATCTCCTTTTAAGGGTTCCTATGCCCAAATCTGTTTCTGTTCCCCAACTGGACCCCACGATTTATTTTGTGCATTATACCTCTAGGACCCCAAGGTAGAAATTTGTTTTAAAGTTTCTAAGATGATCAGTTAAGTGAAAATGTGTATTCTGTCTATACATAAAAAAAGAGTTATTTCAGTGCTTTGAGCTGTGTTCTTTCAGAGGAAAGACGATATGAAAATTAGAAAATATTTTTCACACACGGTTGTGTACCTATAAAGAGAGGGTTGATATAGAAATCTGTATCTATGAAACAGTACAAATAAAAGTGTTTCTAAAGGATACTTCAATTAGTTTGAAGGCAAATGTTAAAATCACATTTCAAAAAAGTACTAGAAATATTTCATAATTTCTTAATTAACTTTAAGGATGAAATATGATATAATATTATGTCATATTTGTATTTTATTGTGATATTAACCCCTACAGTTTTTTAATCCTGGACAATTGTGTTGTGTCTGAATCTTACTTCTTCAGAAATGCACAAGAACTGCGGATGGAGAAGGTGCAGCTGGAGCTGGAGAACAAGGAGATGGAGAGAAAACTACAAGAGTTAGACTCCACCAGGCACAAAGAAAGAGATAAGAAAGAGTGGGTACAATCTGAGAGAATTTCGGAGGAATAATCTGATAGGTGCAAAGAATTGCTTTATATATCATCCCTGTTATGATAAAACTCTTCAGTGAATGAGTCATTTAGTGAGTGAATAATTTCCCTTCTGGACACATAGTATCAACTCTCTTCTCTCTCAGTTTATGCTCCTCGTATCATGTGTCCTATTCAAGTTGCCCCTAGACTTTGTGTAGTCTTGTCTTTTCTTCTTTTTCTCAGCTATTCTTAGAGAATGTGTGCTCTGGAGTGGTTCAGGGGATTATGCCAGCTTGCGCCTTGGCTCTCAGATGAATGCCACCAAGAAGAAGCCAAGACCAGTGTACTGTATTGATAGGCTTATTTTTATTTATTAAAATACTTTCTGAAAGAGTGAATGTACATATTTCCAAGGTTATTTAAATCATTAAGTGTGTGAAACATGTGTAGCAAATACTTTTTTCCTGAAATTTTATGGATGAGAACGCTCAAGTATTCTACCTGTATATCTGTATTTACTGAACTGAGCTTTTGTTTCTTATGAACAGAGTATCATAAAAGTTTAAGTAGATTTGGAAGATATATGAGTGAAAAGGATTTCTTCTTAGATCTGGTTGGCTCCCAGCCCATTTTCTAGAACCACTTTTAACAATTAATGTATCGTTTTAACAATTAAAATAATGCTTTCCCTGAAGATATCTTACAAGCTTCAGTATGTACAAGTGGAAGGAGTTTGAATTAAGGTAGAAGAAAAATGGAATTAAATACCACAAACTTTATGAAGGCCCCTTTTGTGTTAATGAATGTATCTTTGTGCATCTGATGTGCTTGTGCTATACTTTATTAAAGAGATCATCTCTATATATGTGAATTAATTTATAGAGGTTTTTTGGTTATTT
>NW_022111320.1:13621705-13625871 GCF_000313985.2 Echinops telfairi | reverse complement strand
ACCCATAGCTTTATAAAATTCCATTGCGACCTTTAGTGTTTCCTATAAATTATAGTAAAAATCTACCTTTAGTTATTGTAAATGCCTGAAAGATGGAATTTTTCATCCATGTTTGGACATTTAGCATTTGTTCATTGCTCCACAGAGTCACAAACATGGGAGGGCTATAATTTAAAATTAGTGTGGGTATTGTGACATTATTGATATTTTATTTTCATTTTGTGGTTGTCTGTTACATTTTAACAACTGTATTTCCATTTCCTGAAACAGGGAAAATATATTTGTTTTCATAAAAAGGAGAAGGATATTTAGTAATTACATTTTGCTTCCTATTTATATATCTTGAAGGTCAAGTGGATATCACTGGAAATCAGGGCAAGTGGGCAAATTGGGCAATCGATCACACACGATGTCACAAAATAGAGGAAATGTTATTAAGGTAAGAAGATACTATTTGATTCTCAGACAATTGGCAAACAAGAAGATATAACTTACTTTTTCAGCTCATTTCCATATTTAAGAATCTTCTAATATCATTTCACCTTTGCCTAATCCTTGATTTTTTAAATGAATTTTCTTAGGCTAATTATTTTGCAGTTATCATTATTCAAATATATTTTTGTTTTCAATCTCAAGGTTGATTTTTAAGAATCCACCTTGTTCAGTTCTGGTAATGTTCACTTCAGCTCAGTAGTTAAATATGTTGATAATAAGCTTTTTTTTGATATAATGAGCAATGGACTTGTCAGAACTTTTTTATTAAATCATGTTTGTTTAATCGTTTACAGACTGTTTGAAAGTAATCCACCGAGTGCTGATTCTGCGTATGAAAACACCCAAGCTAACAGGCTTCCATACTTCCCAGCCTGGTCATTGCTTTCTCCTTATTCTGAATAACATCAGAGTAACATCAGACCATATTTACGATTAAATCAGATGTGACTCGATGTAAGGAACACTAGAATCTGTCTGTAGTGAAAGAACCGTGACTTGGCAAGCTTTAACTTACCTAACTTTTTATATTTCATGTATTACCATTAAACCCTCATTGGGTCAGATGCCATCTGTAAGCATCGTATTTTGGTGCTCCTCAACATTTTGGTTTCTAAAGAGCAATTTATGTTTTAGTGTCCTTCTTAATTATGGAGGTTTCTTTAATTTCTTACATGAAAATTTTTATAATCTACTTTACATTTTCCATGACCTTTCTGAAGTAATTTTCCATATTTCAGATGTCATTGTAAATACAATCTGGTAAAACAGTGATGACTAATCCTTTTTATCATTGATTTATTCCAAAAATATATATTAAGAGCCTTTGTTGCCTTGCAGTGAGTTTTCTTTATTTGTAAGGAGGTTGCCATCTAATGTAAAAGATGAGGCACACGAGAGACTATTCTTAAAAAGTCAGTATGTAATTTTTCCCATATCTATAAAATATATGACTAATAGGTACTTGGGGAAGTAATGGTTTAGTTTTGCAAATATTTGCAAATCTGTTCAATGCATTTACAAGACAAAGGTAATGAATAAAGCGTATTCCAGCTTCTCACAAACCTCATAACTCACAAGTGGGGGGATGACTGAAGATGCAGGTAAGACAGGTGCTGGGTGCTGAGAGAGTAGCCCCAGGAAGTGCCTCTAGCCCAGGTGGAGGAGTACCCTAGATACGGATAAAAGCTGTAAGTGGATGGTAGTGACCTTCCAGAGGTGGTTTGGACGAAATATGCCAGTCAGTGTTCTGGAAATAGCACTGAGAAGTAACTAAGGAGAAAACTTTCCTTCCTCCTCCCTTGGGCCCCGCCCCCCATCCCAAGTGCACACCCCCTTCCCCACCCCACCCTCCTGCCTTGTATGGTGATGGAGGTTGCAACTGTGGTGGTGGAGGTGGTGACTGAGAAAAGGTAGGTTCCCATTAATGTGAACATTTGAATGAGACATTGCTGTGAAAACTTTAAGGGAAGAGAAATAACAAATTCAATAGGAATTTCATGGAATACCTGAGCACCTGGATGAAAGGGCCATCGGTAGCAAAGTGCTAGTAGTGTGAGACTAAGAGGATGTTTATGGGAATTTGGGCACAGCATGTCAGAATAGTACATAGTCAGAAGTTACAGGCATCATGAATGCCCTTAGTCGGACTCCGTGGGCGAGGTGCTATGTCTGCGTGTAGTACCTCTAAACTGCTTTGGTTTCCAATGGTCCATGGTGAAAGTACCCCTTTAACACCAACTGATGGAAGTGTGGGCAGGTTGATAAATACAGTCTTTTCTGTATTAAATTCCTGATCTGAGATGCGCACATACATAAGTATGTACACAGATGCGTACATATTTTTATATATTTATGTATGTGTATGTGAATACAAGTGAGCTCTAGTTGTGCAGTGGTCAAAGCACTCAACTTTTAACCGAACGTTAGTCATTTGCACCCCCAGGCCACACAGTGGGAGAAAGTTGTGTCAGTCAACTTCTGTAAAGATTTCCAGCTCTGCAGACCCAATGGGGGCTGTTCTATTCTATTTGTAGGAGCTTGAATCGACTCCAGGCAATGGATTTGGGTTTGTTCTTGGTTGTCCTTGAGTCTGCTCCCATTCATGAGGACTGCAGGTGTGGAGAGTAGAACAGCTTCCCAGGGATTTCAAGTTGGTGACTTTGGGAGGCAGATCATCAGGCGTGCCCTATTGAGTGAGCTTGAACTTAGAGTATTTGGGGTAATAGTCAAATGTTAAGCACTCTGACTCCTCTGGGACTCCATGGGTATGTATAATGTTTTTGATGTTAAGTGCATGTCAGTCAGCTCTGACTCATCATGACCCTGTCTGTATGGCAGAATGAAACTCCCTCCACCCCTGCTCCGTCTCCACAATAGTTATGTGTGAGTGTCTTGGTGCAGCCATTAGATCAATCTATCACCTTGAAAATCTTCCAGCTTTGCACAGAGCCTCTGCACTTCAGTATAGATCAGCATGTAAATCTCCACATTTCCTGTGCTAATATTTGCATACCTCCAACTACTAGGAGGAAATTTCATTTGCCTAAAAATAGTAATTAGAAACTTCATTTGCCTAAAATAGTTACTAAGAATAGCAAAAGCAGGTTTTTCCTGGAAAGAATTTTTAGCAGTTTCAATTACTTTAAATTTTTCATCTTAATTAAAACCACAGAAAAACTTTCCTAATAATGGGTTCAGTTTACTTTGATATATCTAGCACATAACCATAGTGATCATGTTGCAAATCAGATAAATGATTAAGATAATCAAATTGGTTAATATGCTTATGAAAAATGAGAGGCAATTATCTGTAATATGCATTAACATGATCAGTTTAAAAACAAAAGTGTGATTCATAGAAGAACTGATTATTTAAATCCCATTTTCTGCTGCTTTTAAAACAGTATCTAAGCATGTGAACAATAAATCCCCCTTTTGAAGCAAAGCCACTAGATTCACTGAGAATAAATAGGCTTAAATTTCAAAGATAACTGCAGTTGGTACAACCATGGACATAGAGGCAGCCATTGTTCTCCTATATTTATGTACAAATCAGGTGATTGAGCATGCAAATTGCAAATTGAAAGCTAGGTGTGAATTGACAGTCTAAGTAAATGCTCCCCATCCCCCGCGCGCTTCATAGACTTTAAATATTAGTTTCATAAGGCCAGGGCAAGTGTCTGCAATTGACAAACTTGTTTCAATCCCTAAAATCTTCAGATCCTAAGCTTTTTCGTGCCTATTTCAAACACTTTAAAGTGATCTCATTTACTCAATTATATTGGCTCCAACTTGGGAAAGAAAATCAGGGATGACAAACAATATATTTTGAACTTAAGTCTATAATGTTTAAGCATGCAGTTTTTAAAATTGGGCAAATAAAGTCATACATGTGGCTTCTAGTCCAGGTCAACAAAATAGCTCAGTCAGAACTCAGCCTCCAGTCAGCCCAGGCCTTTGAATCTTTACAGTATTTGTTTACTAATGTTTTCCTGAAATTATGCCATCCGTATACCTGTTGATATTTGTTCATTTAAAAATTAAATTTATGACATACGGAAAACTCTGTTTTATATATAGATTTTTAAAATTTTTGCAAATGTTTACTTAGTTAATAGGTCTACATATATGTTTTTAAGTGGTCTTTCAGTAATTTTACTTTTTTTCCCCAA
>NW_022111320.1:13618849-13619958 GCF_000313985.2 Echinops telfairi | reverse complement strand
GGGCCTTGATGGGATCTCGAACTCAAACACAATGACAGGATCCACCAACCTCAAGGTCAAGCGATGTATGCACCAGCAGTGTGGCAATGCAGGTCTCGAAGGTGCCTCAAGCTCTAGTGACACGAATGTAGTCCAGCAAAGTAGCTCAAGCAGCGGCACTCTGGTCCAATAACCAGAGGAAGAGGAATATGGGATGCAGGCAGTTTTTATTGATCTCAGTCACTCTCCAACCAGGCTGCAACCAGATTAAACTCAGTCCACATGTTCCTAGTGGCCTTGTTGACACAATAAATCTAATTATCACACCTGGAATGGTTAAGGAAACACTGCTGATTGCTATGGCTAAAAGGATAGAGAATGGAAGAGCATTGGATATGGGAATGTTTCTTAAACATTCATTCATGGTGGTCAAATAAATATGTGGTCATTGGAGCATAGTGTTCAGAGTCTGGGTCTTTGAGCCACTCTATCTAGACGCACAGCTCAGTATCTGTGTTCTGCTCTATGATCTAGGGAAAGACAGCTTGACTCACAGTTTTAGTTTTCTTATTTATACAACAATCATATTAATACAGTCTCTTAGTACTAAAAGGTTAATTCATGTAAAATATAGAATTATGCCTATCATAATTTATATATTAGCATGTTGATGATTTTAGTTGCCATTAAGTTGGTTCCAATTCATAGTGGCCTTGTGTGTTACAGAATGAAACACTACTCTTTCCTGTACCATTCTCATGATTATTACAATGTATGAGTTCATTGTTATCATGTGGCAATCAGATTCAAAAGCTTCTCTCTTTTTTTGCTGAATCTCCACATTGCCAATCATGATGTCTTCTTCAGGGCTGGTCCATCTTAATGACGTGTCCTAATTATGTGAGATGAAGTCTTTCTATCCTCATGTCTAAAGACTATTTTGACTGATTTCTTCTAAGATAAATGTATTTGTTATCCTGGCAGCCCAAGGTGTATTCAATATTCTTTGCCAACCCCGTAATTTAAAGCCATCAGTTCTTCTTCAGCTTATGTATTGTCCAATTCATTCACATGCACATGAGGGAGTCAAATACCATAAGACTTGTTCTTGAATGTGAGAGTGGCTTAAG
>NW_022111320.1:13613984-13616252 GCF_000313985.2 Echinops telfairi | reverse complement strand
GCTAATTTTCAGTTTATGCCTAATCGCAGGAAGTGTTTCTTCACCTCTGTTTGGTGAGAAGCCTTCATGGTCTCTTGGGGCTGCTGCCTTTCTGCGGGCAACCTAAGCAACTCCACTTTTTCTACTTCACGTATCAAAACACAGAGGCTTGTTTGAAGAGCAGCATTATAGGCAAGTTGGCCAAACAAATGGTGTTTTATATTTTAATACCACTTCCTAATATTTTAAAGCAGTCCTACTATAGTGCCAGCTAATTGCCAGCTTTCTTTTAATTTACCCCAGACTACAATCTTTCTCCTCAGGCCACCAGTATATTTCTTTCTACTGTTGTTTTCTCTCCTTCCCTGTTGCTGAAGCCACCAGAATAGAACTTCCAAGTAGCCGCGTGCGCCTTTCACAGCTCACCTGCTTCGGCGGTCACTGGCGTGTCCTCCCTCTCGCTCCTTTGTGTGAAATGTGCATGCGACTACAGAAGGAACTTAGTCCTTTATTTATGCAGATTCCCACCCTCTCAGTCCTGTTGCAAGCCATCGCTGTAACACTGGCCCTCTCTCCACTGATTGACCTTCATTGCTCCCAGAAGGTGCTGTCTGCTGAGCAGTGGATTAGAAAGAGCAAGGCTGGCAGTTTGCGCCCACCAGATACTCCTCAAGAGAAAGATGAGACTGTCTTGCTTCCATGAAGATTTAGTCTCAGAAACCCCTTACGGGGTCACTGTGGGTCAGAATCATATTAGCATGCAACCACGTTGCAGTTTCTTCCATTTATAAAACAACAACCAAAAGATAAACTGCAGTAAAAATCCTTCCTGACGCCACATCTCCCTCTAAGTACCCCTTCATAGGAAACATTCTCTGAAACAATTGTAGATGCTTGCTGTCACCACTGCCTGCTCCCTGTTCTCCCTTGAACCCTTTCCGTGAAGTTTTTGAACTTTCCTATCCAGTCCCTGCTCTGACCAATGTCAGAGTGACCCCTCCAGTTCCAAATGCAGTGGTCAGTTCTCCTCTGTGAACTGTTAGCGGCGCTTGGGATAGTATTCCTCCCACCTTGTTTCCACTGTCTTCTCTTGGTTTCCACCCTCGCTCACTCCCTGCCATGGAGTCAAGGTGACTCTTAGCCAGCTCCCTCTGGGGTTTGGAGACTGTAACTGTTTAAGGAAGTAAAAAACCCAGCCTCTCATTCGGAACAGCAGGTGACCTCGAACTGCCAACCATGAGGATCACAGCCAAACGGGTAACCAGAACCATGAAAGCCCCAGGTTTCCACTGGCACCCCATCATCTCTTGTTTACTTTGCTAGCTGCTCAGTGTCCATTTTTCTGTGTTCTTTTTAATGTTGGCATGCCCCAGAGCTCCATCTGTAGTATTCCTCTGGAGTCTTCTTCACTACTTAGCCTTTAGGTGGTTTGATCCTACATGCCACTTTGCTGTGGCTAGTCCCCAAATTTACATTGCTCGCCCATACTTCTCATCTGAATTTTGACTCAAATCATCTTCTGAACATCTATACCAGCGGTTCTCAACCTGTAGGTCACGATCCCTTTGCAACGACCCTTTCACAGGGGTCACCTAAGACCATTGGAAATGTGTTTTAGGAACCTCTATCCGTCTCCAGGCGGGTCCGCCCTCCTGCAGACACACCACATATGCTACACCATGTTTCAAGACAAAATTTTATATCTTTGTAATTAGAAGTAAATATTTCACAATATATAAATACATATTTTTGGGATTAATCACTATGGTTTAATTATGTTCAATTCGTAACAATGAAAATACATACTGCATATCAGATACTGGTATTTATATTATGATTCATCACAGTAGCAAAATGACAGCTATGAAGTAGCAATGAAAATAATTTTATGGGTGGGGGTCACCACAACATGAGGAACTGTCTTAAAGGGTCATGGCAATAAAAAGATTGAGAACCACTGATCTAGAGTAAAATGTCTAACAGGAACCACATGGATTCAAAATAGGAGCTCTGGTGAGTTAGAGTCCGGGAAAAACACACGGGGGAAGTTCCACCTGCCTTGTGGGGTTGCTGTGAGTCAGCATTGTCCCAAGAGCAGTGAAAATACAAAATTCAATTCTTAATTCCTCTCTTTCTAGCTCCCGATGTCAATAAATATAAACAAATAATCACTTACCCTGACTGACCTTTATAAAATAGGAATGACTGAGTTACATTCTCTTCATGTTCCTGAAGCTACGTCATTCCCCCACATAACAGTAAAAACCCCAGACTAGACTCTGCCCTCGA
>NW_022111320.1:13611467-13613884 GCF_000313985.2 Echinops telfairi | reverse complement strand
TACCAGCGGTTCTCAACCTGTAGGTCACGATCCCTTTGCAATGACCCTTTCACAGGGGTCACCTAAGACCATTGGAAATGTGTTTTAGGAACCTCTATCCGTCTCCAGGCGGGTCCGCCCTCCTGCAGACACACCACATATGCTACACCATGTTTCAAGACAAAATTTTATATCTTTGTAATTAGAAGTAAATATTTCACAATATATAAATACATATTTTTGGGATTAATCACTATGGTTTAATTATGTTCAATTCGTAACAATGAAAATACATACTGCATATCAGATACTGGTATTTATATTATGATTCATCACAGTAGCAAAATGACAGCTATGAAGTAGCAATGAAAATAATTTTATGGGTGGGGGTCACCACAACATGAGGAACTGTCTTAAAGGGTCATGGCAATAAAAAGATTGAGAACCACTGATCTAGAGTAAAATGTCTAACAGGAACCACATGGATTCAAAATAGGAGCTCTGGTGAGTTAGAGTCCGGGAAAAACACACGGGGGAAGTTCCACCTGCCTTGTGGGGTTGCTGTGAGTCAGCATTGTCCCAAGAGCAGTGAAAATACAAAATTCAATTCTTAATTCCTCTCTTTCTAGCTCCCGATGTCAATAAATATAAACAAATAATCACTTACCCTGACTGACCTTTATAAAATAGGAATGACTGAGTTACATTCTCTTCATGTTCCTGAAGCTACGTCATTCCCCCACATAACAGTAAAAACCCCAGACTAGACTCTGCCCTCGAGTCAGTTCCTATGCATAGGGACCCTATAGGACGAGGCGAAACTTCCCTTGTGTGTTTCTGAGACTGTAACTCTTTTCGGAGTAGAAAATGTCATCTTTTTCCCGAGGAGCGGCTGGTGGTTTCACCTCCTACAACATAATCTTCACGAGAGTTGGAATTTGGTTTTATACACGGCCATGTACCCAACCACCTACCATTGTGCTTGCTCTGTAGAAGATATTTGTTAAAATGAAAGATATGTTGGAATCCATTCTATAATATCAACTTTTCCTTCATTTATACATATTTTCCTTTTCAATTAACACCGAGATGTGCGTTGCTATCTTTTGAAATGTAGGATATTACACATATGCATGCATCAGTTTTCCCTTCCAATAATTTAATAGTCACAGGTTATATGTGTAGATCATAGTTACAGAGAATTTAGCTGCACTCATTTCTGATTTGAGAATATATTGTGAACCTTATTTAATGGCAATATTACCTACGCTCAAATAATCAGAGTACTATAAGTTTAATAAAGGGCTAATAACAGTATTTAATCTGAAGCCCCAAGTTTGTTATGATTATTGTTTCTTATGTTATTTGATATGATGGTGGGCAGTAATGTAAAGAATTGTAGTAAATTATAAGTCGCCAGAAAGGTGTAAGACATATACATAGCTACCAATATTCCTGGAATTGGAATTAGGAAGGTGAGAGGAGTACTTCTTATTGGAATAGAATTGTTGGAATGCTCCATGCATTGTTTAAAATGGATTTACCAAGGAACTATGAGTCTATTATGTTGAGCACGAAGGAAAAGCCATGGGATTGAGCCCGGAGAACCTATGAAGATAAAACTTGACTTGGAAATTGATAGATGGAAAAGGAAGAGGAGGTGCAGCCTAGACAGAAAACAAAGACAAAAACAGGAACCCCAAACCCAAAGCGTATCTCTTGACATGAGGCTGGTGAGAAGCACTGGGTTTGCAGTAATTAAAGAATTGCTTTGCCTACTCTGTTGTGTGAAGAAGACAGGGTGTAGGACCTAGAAATCCTTGATGAATTTCACTAAGACTTTAAAAAATTGTCATTTTTTTTTAATTTGAAAGGAAAACAATTTGAAAACCAAGGTCATTTGAAATAAATAAATAAATACCATAAAAGCTGTCAAAGCACAGCAATAAACCATTCACAGATTCGCTGAGGCAGGCAAGTCTGCGGAAGTAGGCTCTTGTTCAGTGCTATGGATTTGGGTTCCACCCAGTACATCAGAATGCTAGAAAGTCTGGTCCTGCGCCATCCTCACAACTGCTGTGATGTGGGAGCCCATTTCTGTAGCCACTGTACCTATCCACCTTGCCAAGGACCTAGCTCTTTTTGGTGCCCCTATACTTTACCAGCATTATGTCCTTCTCCAGAGACTGGTCTGTCTTGAGAACATGCCCAGGGGATGTGAAAAGTATTTTCACCATCTTTGCCTAAAAGGAGCATTCTGGCCATACTTCCCCCAAGACAGAATTGTTTGTTCTTTTGACACTTCAGGAACATTCAGTATTCTTTGCCAGCACCATAGTTGAAATTCATTGATTCTTCCTCCATCTTCCTTATTCAATGCCCAACTTTCACATGCACCTTACTTTCAGGTGCACCTTAGTTCTCAAAGTGACATTGTT
>NW_022111320.1:13609884-13611045 GCF_000313985.2 Echinops telfairi | reverse complement strand
AAAATGAGCTGATTCTGGGAACCCAAGAGGCAAGCGAATTTTGGGAATGAGGGCAACAAATGTATAGATGTGCTCTACACAATTGATCTATGTATTGTGATGAATTGTATGAGCCCCAATAAATTGATTTAAAAAAAACAAACAGTACCAGATATTCTTGAGAAATTGATGAAAATAATAGCAGGTATATTCAATAAAATTTATGTTTGAAGAATACACTTTATTGTCTACATTCATATGATAATACTGCCATATGTTTACATGAAATTTTAGCCTTCTAATGTATTTAACACTTAAAAAGTGTGGATTTAGGAAAGTGGTTTCATCAACATTTCTTCGTGACACTGTAATTCTGAAACAAGTGGAAAGGAGAGGACTAGTTGCATTGCCTGGGCTAGTGTTTAGTCTTCCTCCCCTTTAAAAATCTGTTCGGTGTAGCTGATTCCATTAGAAAAATACTCAGATTGAGCAGTCATTTGAAATATTAAATCGCAGATTTTCTCAACTTGCTTTCGATAAATGATTAGTACTGAACATAATGACCAATGATTGGTACAATGATTAATCTTGTGTAGCATTGATAGCAAGGTTCAATATAACAAACAGGTGCAGAGACGGGAACCCTCATTCATTGCCGGTGGTGTTGGAAAACTGTAACTACCGTGGTAAACTGTAAGGGACTTCCTCAAACAACTGGGGTTAGAATAGGACCCGGCAATATCTCTAAGTCTGTCCCCCAAAGACGTGAGGCCATGGCACGGACATGAAAGAGACGGTGAGGTGGGAATCCTGGCTCTCCACCATGACTAGAAATGATGAATGTGGGCAAATCCTTCACCAGAATACTCCTTTGTTTCTTCACCTTCAGAGAGGAGATACCAAGAATTAAGTGAGATGAAACACATAATTAGAACACTAAACATTAATTACAGTGTTATTATTATTTTAATCTAGCCCCCGTTTTAAGTTTCATTTTACTTAGATAAAATTGGCTATTCTTAACTCTTTTCTATTATTATTTTAATCTAGCCCCCGTTTTAAGTTTCATTTTACTTAGATAAAATTGGCTATTCTTAACTCTTTTCTGGTGTTGTTTTTATCATTTTATATTTTATGAACCTGGCTACATTATTGTAGGTAACAGGGTCATCACGGGGGTGG
>NW_022111320.1:13607590-13608694 GCF_000313985.2 Echinops telfairi | reverse complement strand
ACCCTCGTAGATACAGGCATCTAACATTATTCAATTTATACAGGCGATTTCAAAATTATATTTTTCACACTCTAGAGCATTGCAGGGAGAAAGAATTAGAGCGCCGGAAACCCACAGGGGCAGTTCTCCCTGGTCCTATAGAGTCGCTCGGAAACAGAGCAGAGAGGAACATAAACTGGCTTATCATCACTTCACCAGTGACAAGCATCATGGACTTTTTGATGTGGTTCTATCCAATTTTGTATTCTTTCTTTACTTTGGAGACTCTTTTAAGAATACTTTGAAAATCATATATTTTGGTAATTGCAAAGGCTATTTAAGGAAGTACTTGAGGATCTTTGGAGGCAGATAGTATACATATAATTCAAAAATTAATTGTAAATCCATCCACAGGAAATTACTCATCAGAAAAACTGAAAGTTGTTTTGTTTTTTTTAGCACAGAGAATGCTCCTTAATTTTTACCAGGTTAAAAAGTTTGACCTGAGTGTGCTGGAAGTTTCTTTGGCAATTTTGTCTACGTACATACAATGAACCAAATGCAAACCAAACCCGCTGCCATTGTGACGGATGGCGGCCCTGGCAGGCAGAGGAGGACTGTTCCAGACCGTTGCCAAGGCTGTGAATCTTTAGGGAACCCGATTGCCACATCTTTCTCCCATGGAAGAGGACGACGGGCAGGTGGATTTGAACCACCACCCATTCAGTTAGCAGCTGAGCACTCAATCCCTGTACCAGCAGGTCTCCTATCCATCTAATGCATGGTTCTGAAACCTACATTAAAGCTATTATATTTCATATCAGAGCCATGATAAGTTTTATGTTTTCTGTAAAAGTTAAATCTTAACTCAGGTAAATGACTGTATTCGTTTCTTCAGACTTTTGCATTCCAATGCCATCAAGGTATGTTCTTGCAGAAACGGGAATGTTAATAGTGACATTTTAACGCAATCATTTGCTCAGCATCATTATAACTTCTCATGATATTTTTCTATCTCTAAAGGCATGCCTTGAATGTGGAGAAGATTTCTGTTCTGGCTGCTTCGCTAAAATTCACCAGAAGGGGGCACTGAAACTCCATAGAACGACTCTTTTACAGGTACGA
>NW_022111320.1:13606347-13607452 GCF_000313985.2 Echinops telfairi | reverse complement strand
GGTTTTTACATATAACTTCACATTATTTTGCTAAGTACTAATCTGGATTCTATTTTGTTGTCGGAACTGTGTTTTAGTACGGTTCTTGAAATACTTAGCTTGATTATGGTTTTTAGGTTATGTAGTCTGTTATTGGAACTTGACATTTAAAAGTGAGACAATGTGTTTATCTATTGTGGTTTCAGATGAATCCATGAATTGTTTTAAGTAGTGTTTCTACCTAGTTTATACATTGAAAAAGAGCATTGATGACACAGTGGGTCAGGCATTTGTCTACCAACCACAGGTTGGTGGCTCAAATCCTCTAGCCTCTCTGCAGATGAAAGTTGAGGCTTTTTGCTGTCTTAAGGATTTACAATCCCAAGAAGCATCCTTAGACTGAACTTCTATTTTGCCCTGTAGGTTTGTTATGAATGAGAATCCACTTAATGGCAAATGTGTTGGCTGGTTATAAATAGAAAAGACTTTTATCATGATGATTATTTTAAAAGTTATTTTTGACCTTTCTCCCACTCATTATCACTTAGATGAACTCTTTCCAAATATTTGCATCAGGATCTTTTTTTTTTTTTATTGTTTACACAGTCAGACCTTTTTGAAATGGCTAAGCTATATGATGACTTTAAAATTCTAATATTAAATTATAAACAGTGTTACAAATAGACATGACATTACACCAATGCCATTTAATGATTCATTGATTTGTCATAGATTACTTTCATTCCATATTAATTAATTCTACAAATATTTATGGAATATCTGTTTGGAATCAGGGCCCATCCAAAACTGTGACCTTATGTTGATGAATAACTCTAGGACAGGTGCCTCAGAAGACAGGCCTGGTGATCTATTACTAAAAAAAAATCAGCCGCTGAAAATCCTATACAGTGCAATTATCCTCTGACACACATGGTTTTGTATGAATCAGAATCAACTCTACAGCAATTAGCTCTCTGTTTTTAAGGAGCTGGGTATAAAAGGAAAGGACGTTAAGGACATTGTGTAATGAGGTAAGGAAATTGAATAGTATCTTTTTTAAAAATCGTTTTATTAGGGGCTCATCCAACTCTCATCACAATCCATACATACATCAATTGTGTAAAGC
>NW_022111320.1:13604127-13605321 GCF_000313985.2 Echinops telfairi | reverse complement strand
GTGGTTGTGTCGGGAAGGTGAGCATCATAGAATGCCCATTTAATAGTAGAAAGTATTCTTGCATTGAGGGAGTACTTGAGTTAGTACTCAAGTAGGTCCAATATCCTTATAGTATCTTATAGACCAAAAGAGGAGGTGATGGAATCTTTATTTAGTAAGATCACTCTGGTATCCTGCAATTCTTTGTTGTTATTTTTAGATGCCCTGTAATTGGTCCAGACTCATAACTATACCAAGTACCACAGCATGAAATACTACCTGATCATACACCCCACCCACACTTGCATTACAATGTCTGGGCCCCCTGTTGGAGCCACTATCTTCATCTCTTTGAAGGCCTTCTTCTTCTTCATGGGCCCTCCATTTTGTCAACTTGATCTACTTTCCCAGGGATTCATCACCCCTGATAAGAGGAACCACCAGCCTTGCTTCTCAAGGACATTAAGACTGTACTTCTTCCAAGACACATTTGGTCCTTCTTCTGTCTGTCCATGTGAGCTCAATATTCTTCTCCAGCACCGTGTGCAGTGCGTCAATTCTTTTTCAGTCGTCCTTATTCATTGTTTAGCTTTTGCATGCATGTGAAACGATTGAAAATAGACTGACTTGAGTCAGGTGTACCTTTGTCTTCAGAGTAACATTTTTTCCTTATTAACATCTAAAGGAGGTATTTCACAACACATCTACCCAATGCACTGTGCTCTTTGATTTCCTGAATACTGCTTCCATCGGCATTGGTTATGGAGTTAATTATACATTCTTTTTTTGTATTTATTATGATGTTGTTTATTGGCCCATTTGTGAGGATTTTGGTTCTTTTTACATTGAGTTATAATTTATACTGAAGGCTTCAATCTCTGAACTTCATCAGCAAGTGCTTCAAGTTCTCCTCACTTTCCGAAAGCAAGATGTATCATTTGCATATTGGAGGATGTTAATAAGCATTCCTTTAATCCTGACACCATACTCTTACTCATATAATCTAGCTTCTTTTATGGTTTGACTAGCTGAGTTAGTTTATTGTGCCAACCTGGCCAAAAAACACATGTAGGGTTAATTGAAAGGCGGAGGGATAAATGGCTGGGTGAGGCTTGCCTTTCTAGTTCTTGGGTCACTTGCTTTCCGATGGTCAGAACAGGGTGAAGCTGCCTTAGCCAGTTCTCTGCTTTAGCTGGCAAGGCTCACATCCTGCAA
>NW_022111320.1:13600884-13602173 GCF_000313985.2 Echinops telfairi | reverse complement strand
GCACTCCCCCCATCATTCACTATGGAAAGATTTTTTGTTCTGATGATGCCTTACACCTGATCCCTTCGACACCTCGTGGTTGCATAGGCTGCCATTCAGTATTTCTTGAGTGCTTTCAGTTTAAGATGTGCTGAGTGTGTTCTTTCTTTCTGGTTTCTAACTCTAGATCTTTGCACATTTCATATACTGGTTTATATTTTCTTCTCCATCTGCCCTTTGAAATTTTCTGTTCAGCTCATTAACTTCTTCATTTTTTCCATTTCACCTTAGCTACTCTACAATAAAGTGCAAGTTTGGAGTCTCTTCTGATATCCACTGTGATCTTTTCTTTCTTTCCTGTCTTTTCAATGACCTTTTGCTTTCTTCATGTAAGATGTTCTTGATGTCATCCCACAACTCATCAGGCCTTCTGTCATTAATGTTGAATGCATCAAACCTGTCTTGATATGTTCTCAAAATTCAGATGGGATATTAATTTAATTATTTTCAGCTTCAATATGAACTTGCATATGAGCGATTGGTGGTCTGTTCTGTAGTCAGTGTCTGGCCTGGGTTTAGCTCCTAAGATTGAGCTTCTCCCTAGTCTCTTCAAATTGTAGTCAATTTGATTTCTATATATTCCGTCTTTAAAAGTACATATATACACGTTCCAATTGCGTTGTTAAAAAAAAGGGATTTTCTAGGAAATTGTTGGTCTTGCAAAATTTCTATCATGGGGTCTCCAGCTTCATTTGTATCAGCAAGCCCATAATCTCCAACTGCCGTGCCTGCTTGTTTGTTTCCAACTTTGACTTTACTACCACCAATAATTATCAATGCATCTTGATTGCCTGTTTGATCACTTTTACACTTAATGTGTCGGCAATACTCCAGTGTCTTCATCACTAGCTTTAGTGGCTGTTGCATAAATTGAGTAATGATTGTATTGGCTGGATTTCCTAGTATGTGGATAGAAATGAACCTATCACAAACAACATTGAACTTCCAGATAGATCGAAATGCCCTTTTTGACGATGACCGTAACACCATGCCTCATGGATTTGTCATTCCTAGAAGAGTAAACCATATAATTGTCTATTTTAAAATGGCCAACACTGTGTCATTTGTTTGTTTGTTTTTCTGTTGCTATCATTTTTTTTGTTTTTTTCTGTCACTTTGCTTGGCACTCTCTTGTTTTATTGTGCATATTATTATCTATGCAGGTCTATCTAGATAAGATGGGCTGGATAAATAATGGGGAGAAGAAAACAACGGGACCAGTAGTTTCAGGGGACTTGGGAGAGGAGGAG
>NW_022111320.1:13595222-13600577 GCF_000313985.2 Echinops telfairi | reverse complement strand
GTAGCAGATGGACATTGGGCCTCCAATCAAGTACTCCCTTGATGCAAGAATACTTTGTTCTATTAAACTGGCAATTCATGATGCTCACCTTCCTGTCACGATCACTGAAGACAAATGTGTGCATAAGCAAGTGTCGTGAAGAAAGCTGATAGTGGCCGGCTATCAAAAGATATAGCATCTGGGGTCTTAAAGGCTTGAAGGTAAACAAGCGGCCATCTAGCACAGAAGCAACAAAGCCCACATGGAAGAAGCACACCTACCTGTGTGATCACCTGTGTCGAAGGGATCAGGTATCAGGCATCAAAGAACAAAAAAATCATATCATTGTGAAAAATCAGATTGGGGAACCCAAGGCTCATCTGTAGGTAAATGGACATCCCTTTGCAGAAGAGTGAGTGAGCCAATCAGGGTGCAGTGTTGCATCCATGAAACACACAACTTTCCTCTAGTTCTTAAATGTTCCCCTCCTCCCCCAGCCAACTATCATGATCCCAATTCTACCTCACAAATCTGGCTAGACCAGAAGATGTGCACTGGTACATATAGGAACTGGAAACACAGAGAATCCAGGATGGATGATCCCTTCTCGACCAGTGCTGAGAGTGGCGATAACCAGGAGGGTGGAGGGAGGGTGGGGTAGAAAGGGGAAGCCAATTACAAGGATCTATAAATAACCTCCTCCCTGGGGGATGGACAATAGAAAAGTGGGTGAAGGGAGACATCAGACAGTGTAATATATGACAAATGGTAATATATGATATAATTTATAAATGATAATAATTTATAAATTATCAAGGGTTCATGAGGGAGGGGAAAGAGGGAGGAAAAAAATGAGGAACTGATACCCAGGACTCAAGTAGAAAGCAAGTGTTTTGAGAATGAAGAGGACAACAAATGTACAAATGTGCTTGACACAGTGGATGTATATATGGATTGTGATAAGAGTTGTACGAGCCCCCAATAAAATGATTTAAAAATAGATAAATCAAGTGGCCAACACCAGGTCATTTCAGCTCACTAATGCCCAGGATATCTACCTTTCTGTGGCCATTTCATTTTTTTCCCCACTAGCTTCAGTTTTTTTTTTTTTATATTCATGCTTCATACATTCCAAGTTCCAATTATTAATACATATTTTCAGCTTTTTCTTCTCATTTTGAGTCACTCTACATCAGCCAATGAACATTCTGAAGGCGTACTATGAAGGCTTTACTCCATCCACGTCATTATGGTTGACACAACTTTTAGAAGACAGCTCTTTCTCAGTCATAGTTTGAGTGCCTATCCATCTAAGGGGCTCGTTTTCTGGAACTATCTCTGACAATGGACTGCTCCTGTTCACGAGGTTTTCAGTATCGGTGATGGTTGGGGAGTATGTCGACTCTCCACCCCTGGGTAAAGGTGGAGGCGGAGTCCAAACTATCAATTGTCTTGCAACATGATGATATCTCTTGAGTGTTGCCTTTTGTAGAAGAGAGAGCGACTGAGCAGAGTGGTATTGTTTTTGCCCCTTTGCTTCTTACTGGAGCTGAATCGCCTGTAGAGTCCTTCGATCTCATGTTTTGTTGCCTGTGCATTCTAGGAGTTACCATGGGACTACTGATGTTTGAGCCGTTCTGCCAACGTTGGACTTTGGTTTCATAATACCTCTCTCTGCCTTCCGTAGTCTATGCCCACCTCCACCCCCACGCACACACACACTTTGTCTTTGCTTCCTCATCTTGGTTTCTGTTTTTCAGCTTCCATGAATTACGAGAAACCTGAATTGAACCAGACATATCTATTTCTGCAACTGTGTAATCGATTTTTGGATGCAAATCCCTTTCTATATCTAACATATACTAGCCTCATTGGTTTTGTTTTTCTTGAGAGCCCAACTTAAAACATTTGGTGCTGGGAGTGGTCCAGAGAAACAAACTTGTAAGATGAGATTTCTAAATTGGTTCCTGGGTCTAATTAGGCACAAAGACACTGAGAACTCTGTCTCATTAAGTACATACATACAAGTCTGTCACAGAGAGTATGCAAATTAACACCCGATACAGGACCACCCATAGATGGAGTGTTAGTGAGAAGTGAGACTATGGGTGATCATGGGTTTAATATCTTTCTATAATTCGGTCAGGATAAGAACTATGGGGGAGCTGGTTGGTTGATGCTTCTGACAATAAACAAACTGCCAGAGGAACCAGATGAACTGAGACCTTCAGAAGCCCAGCTGAAATGCTAGATGCGCCATGGAAAGAAAGCCTTATCACTTCCAATAGCCTAACTCTTGGTATTACTCAAAACCCAACCCAGGGGCTTATGAGTGGCAGAATTACAATAGAGCTTAATTTTCAACTTAGAAAGGTGTCTGATATTTCAGTGAGATCACTGATTGAAGAGGAATGGGATCCTGAAATGTGGAATGGTTGGGCAGGGGGTGGGGTTGGGGGGGTTGTTACAGGCTGATGATCCAGAAGATGGAGGCACCGAACCTCCAGATTCTACTGAGCCACTCAACCACCAACATTGCCCCTCCTCGAATCTAAAGAGGTGAAGCCCTTCGTGGTGAAACTATTAGTCTTCACCCCTGCCCCCAACAACACTTGATGAAATTAGCCCAACTCCATATGCTAATATGGCACCTGGGCTATATCCAGAGAATGGCCTGAAGCAGATGCCTTACAAGAAAATGCTTCAAGTTCCCAGGAAACACATTCTCCACCTTGCCTCTAGACTTATAACAGAATTTAAGTCACAGTGAGTCCCCAAACCAAACCAAGCTCACTGCCATGAAGTCATTGCTACCTCATAACCACTCCCTGTGGGTTTCTGAGACTGCAACGGTTTATGGGCAGAGAAGCCCAGTCTTTCTCCGGAGGAGATGCTGGCTGTTTCAATCTGCTAAGCCTGCGGATTGCAGCCCAACATAGCCTCTACACGACCAGGGCTCCTCCAAGTCCCCAAAGGCCACCATTATTTTGAAATCCCACCGGTCAGAGTGGCAGCAGATAGAGGTCAAGGTTTCAATGGAGTCTTAGCACAGGTCGGTCTCACAATGGGTCCCTTGGGTCCCCAATGCCATCTTGTAGTAATTTCCCCAGTTCTTTAATGTGTTATTGGAATAAACTTACATGGCACCTAGAAGAACCCCCATATTGGATCCCTAAAATGTGGAATAAGGGCCATTATGGTATGAAAACCCAAGTGGAAACCATTAGAACTGCTTTGCTGAGGAAAATAGTAAATCAAAAGCAATATTACATACCTGGAGGGATTGCATAGTTTAGTGCTGCTCTAAAGACTTGAAGGATGCATGAGTGGTGATTCCTACCACATATAATTTAACTTAACTATTTGGCTTATACATATACTAGATGGATTTTGGTGAACGTTAGTGGATTATTGTTAACTTAACCAGATGGTGAATGCAATTGCAGCTGCTGTTCCAGATGTGATTTCATTGTTTGAACAAATCAATACCTCTTCTGGTACCCTGTATTCAACTATTGATCTGACCAATATCCTTTTTTTCAAATTCTGGTTTCAAAGGACCACCAGAAGCTGTTTCCCTTCAGATGGCAAGGTCAGCAGTACGTCTTTCTAACTCTCATCCAGGTTTATATCGATTCTTTTGGACTATGCCATAACTTAGTTCTCAGGGACCTTGATTTCCACAAAATGTCACACTCGTCCTTTACCTTGATGCCATTATACTGATTGGATCCAGTAAGAAAGAAGTGACATTAGACTCAAGAGAGTTTAAGACTCAGAAATTCAGGTGCCTTCTACCTTGGTGAAATCTTTAGGGGTCTAATGGTGTGGGGCATGTTGAGATAGCCCTACTAAAGTGTATGATAACTTTGCATCTGGCCTCTCCTACAACTAAAAAGAAGGCACCACACCTGGTGAGCCTCTTTAGATTTTGGAGGCAACATATCCCTCATTTGGGTGTGCTACTCCAGCCTACGGCCTACCTGTCAAGCGACTCAAAAAGTAACTGCCTGCTTTGAGGGGGACCCAGAGCACGGGAAGGCTCTTCAACAAGTTCTCACTGCCATGCAAGCTGTTCTGCCACTTGCGCCATATGATCCGCTTGATCTAATTGTGCTTGAAGTGCCAGTGGAAGATAATGATGAACTTTGGGGTCTGTAGCAGGGTCCTACTGATGAATCAGAGCTCAGACCCTTAGGATTTGGGAGCAAAGCTCTAAAATGTGGAAGAAGGGCCACTATGGTATGAAAACCCAAGTGGAAGCCATTGTAGGCATGGTTGTCTACAGAGGACACAAGTCCTCTGAAGAAACCATGCTTCTGTTTAAAAAACGCCTTTGGCCTGTTACTGAGCAAACACCTCACCTTGGACACCCAAGTCACCAGGGGGCCTGCGCTGCCCGCCATGAACTAAGTGTTGTCTGACCTACAGGGTCACAAAGTTGGACGTGCACAGCAGTACTCCTGCATTAAATGGAAGTGACATGTAGATGATCGGACTAGAGCTGGACCTAAAGTCACAAGCAAGCTGCATGAAAAGGTGGCCCAAATGCCTGCGATCGTCCTCCTCTCACAGTGCTACCTTTCTCCCAGAATGCACAAATGATTTCCCGGGGAGTTCCCTAGGACCAACTGACTGAGAACAGAAAACTCTTGCGTGGCTTCCTGATGGTCCTGCACAGTCTGCAGGCACCCCTTGGAAGTGGACTGCAGCAGCACTACAGCCCCTTTCTGATACATCCGTAAGGACGGTGGTGAAAGGTAATCCTCTCAATAGGAAGAACCTCGAGCAGTACAGCTGGTTTTTCGGTTTGCTTGGGGGAGAAAAGGATGGAATATGGGACTGTATTCATGGGTTTTGGCCAATGGCTTGGTTGGATGGTCAGGGACTTGGATGGAGAATAATTGGAAAAATCAGTGACAAGGAGGGAAGGAATATAGAACTCTTTGAATGGGTCAACCAAGTGAAGATATTTGTGTCTCATGTAAATGTTCCCCACACATAATGCTTCTGCCAAAACTATCATTCATGGACTTACAGAATGTCTCATTTGCTGACATGCTATCCCACACAGCATCACCTCAGAACAAGGGACTCACTTCACAGCAAAGGAAGGGGGGTGGGGTGCGGCAATAGGTCCATGATCAGGGGATCCACTTGTCTTACCGTGTTTTCCAAGATCTTGACCCAGTTGGCTGGACAGAATGGTGGAATGGACCTCTAGAGACACAATTATGGTGCCATCTTGGTGGCAACGCCTGGCCAGGTTGGGGCAGTGTTATCCTGGAAGCTGTAGATACTCTAACCAGAATGCAAGATCTGGTGCTGTTTCTCCAGTGGCCAAGACTCATGGGTCCAGGAACCAAGGCATGGAAA
>NW_022111320.1:13577114-13594676 GCF_000313985.2 Echinops telfairi | reverse complement strand
ATGGAATGGGTAGTGGAACAAGATAGTTCTAAATACCATCTATGGTCACGTGATACCAGCTGCAGAAATGACAAGTGTAATTGTTATGTGTAATTCCTGTTGGTATGTATGCACCAAATATTTTTGTCTTATTCACCTATAAGATAAGGATGAGAATGGGGTTAGTGCTTTTTCAATTTTACACCTGTTTCTGGTATCCTGTTCGGTGCACAGGTATATGTTTAAAGAGTTATGGACAGGTGCCAAGTTGACAAAGAATGGTCTGATGTTAGGGATTATGTCAAGTAGACACTCCAGGGTAAGGGTAGGGATGGAGTCCAACCTTATCAATTGAGTTGCAGCCTGATGACACCACCATGGATGTGTCCTTTGTGTAAGTGAGAGACACTGAGCACAGTCAGATCCTCTTCAGCCCTTAGCCTTCTGGCGGAACAGAATCTCAAATCGCATTTCTCGACGTCCTCTTGATTTTTCTGCCTGCCCATCCCGTTAGCTGTCAGTGGACTCCTAGCCTTGGATTCATTCAACTGACTTAGGACTCATTACTTCTGCATCTGACAGCTTGTGTCTCCTGCTGTCTCTGCCTAGTTATCTTGCTTCTTGTTCATCAGCTTCCATGAGGCAGGAGAAGCCTGATTTGAATTGGACTAGACTTAACCTTTCTACCACTGTGCAATCCACCCCTCAATATCAATCTCTTCTTAGACTCAACCCATAGAAGCCACCCTGGTTTTGCTTCTCTAGCGCACCAAACCTAACGCAGCGTCAGACACTGTCCTGCTGCGCCTCACAGGTTCTTCCGTAACAGATGTCCTTCCGCATTGTCTGTGCTTAGGCTGGAAGCTCGGCTGAAACCTGTTCACTTTGGGTGCCCCTGCTGGCATTTGAAATACCAGTCACATAGCTTCCAGCAGCACAGCAACACACAAGCCACCACAGCATGACAAACTGACAGGCAAGTGGTGTAGAATTCGTTAAAACTCGAGGCATGACTTTTTCTTCAGTTCTTTTAGGTGGAAAAATGCTAACCATGTTCATCCCTTTTGGTTTTCTGGCTCCTCCTGGTTCTTGCACATTTCACTGTAATACTTTATCTTCTTGAGCTACCTTTTGACACCCTCAGTTTAGCTCTTTTACTTCTTAAGGTTTTTTTTTTTTTAATTCACTTTGGCTTGTCTATATGCAAGAGCAAGTTCCAGCTATTACACATCATTATAAATATTGATAGCTCTTTGGGATGTTGATGACTTGAGTCATGATTACCATGGAAAATCAAAGAGACCTTATTTATATCAATCTCTACCAAAGCCAGTTACTTTTGAGTGCCCACTTAACGCTGAGAGCCTCAGAGCAGAAATGAATAAGGAGGATGAAGCTAACATCATCAGCAAGGAACTCAGCTCCTTTCGCTCAGTGTATTACAATTAGACAGTCAGAACGCAGGAAACTCAACCATTATAAAAAGTCAAACAAAAAGGTGAGCATGATTGTAAGTACATTTATAAATAGAAATTAACTAAAGGAACGCTACCGAGTTCATGTTCCTCATGAGTACATAATAGGAATTTTCATTCCTTTATTTATTCAGGATATTTTTTGACCTGCACCTCAATGCTTTTATAGCACTCTGTTTGCTATTTTAAAAATTATAAATTTGAATGAGATTTGGCTCTTCTCAATTCCAATATCTTAACTTAAAGGTTTATCAAAACTGGTCTCCTTTTCTTTTTTCTCTTCCTTCCTCTCCCCTACCCCAAGTTCACCTTCTCTCCCTCCACCTCTCTCTCTTACACACGCACAGACACATGCATACATGCACACACACATGTGTAGATACAGAAACAGACATAAGTTCAACTGACAGTCAAGTACGTTGTGGTTGAGTATATTGTTATCCAGAGGTAGATTTGTTATGGGTCAAATCATGCTTACCAAAGGCAATACTACATAGGATAAATATCATATATTGTCTTCTCAAAATGGAACATTATCTTCTTTTCCATAATAGTACCGCAATAATGAATGTATCCTATATCCTAGCTTAGAAGAATGTGATTTTTATAAATTAGAGCCTGATAAAATTCTATCTGTAGAACAAACATATTTGTCTTAGAAGTGAGAACTAATACTTACAGAGCGTATTCCACTTCATATTCTGTTGTTTTATAATTCCATCATCACGGGTTCTAGCTTCTCTTGCAGGAGAGGAAAGGTTTGTAAAGCACAGATTGCTGAATGGCATTTACATCTTTGTGAACACCAAATTATTGAAGACACATTTATCTTTAAATGTAAATATGAATGATTATATATATATATATGTATATATATATGTAAATCCAGAGCATATGGTGAGTTAAAAAGCACCCTTGAAGAGTTCCTATAAAGGAATTCTCTCACATATGTAATGTTACATGTAAATAATGGTCTATAACTGCTTATCATCCTGTTCATGTGTTGCTCCTGTTGCTGCTCCTTTCTCTGCCATGTGAGGACACCAGAGTTGCTGCTTGGTGCTCCCATTGGGAGAGGATAGTGCTGGGAATATATTGTTTATCAGGGAAGTTGAGTTGTGATG
Organism: Echinops telfairi; assembly: GCF_000313985.2. Lineage (NCBI taxonomy): Eukaryota > Metazoa > Chordata > Mammalia > Afrosoricida > Tenrecidae > Echinops > Echinops telfairi. Next base: position 13,592,098 of record NW_022111320.1, on the reverse strand, counting down.
CTTAAGCTTAGAAAAAGGCACGCAAAGCTACCTGCACTGGGAGGGAAGCATATATATGTTGCTACCTTTTTTTCCCCCATAACATCATTTCACCTATCCAGTGTGCTAACTAATGAGGAGATAACGTCTTACAGATCAATCAATCAATTGGTCACTAACTCCCTGTTCCCTGGATTAAAGAGTCTCAGTGCAGCACAGGGATCTTGAGGCTCAAAAGACATCCTACATGCCTGGCTTTTCTTTCTTGATGGCAGTGAAAAACCTCTCTCCACTTCTGAGATAGCTCATTTTAAATCCACGGAGATGACAAATTCACATGTTAGAATTCATTCACTCTGTTTTCATGATCTCACTCTTCGGGGGGTTAGGTGTTCACATTAAATATTCACATTAAAGCAAGCCATTCAGTCTCTCTGATCTGCTTCAAACACTTCACCTTTGCACAGTTTTACCCAGTTTGGTTTTAGGTATTACAAAGCCTTGCCATATAAAGCGATTCACTGAACCACAATACCTATAACTCTTTACAACAAAAGAGGTCCCAAGGACCTTATGATATATGTACAACCACAGATTCCTCTTAAGAGATTTGCTTTTCTGGTGAATACTTTATATTTTTCCCTTATATCATGGGCTTACTCATTCTCCACCATAACTTCTTGACATTAATCTTTATATTCTCTTTACATATCTGGAAGGAGCCTCGGTGGTCTATAGGGCTGCTAACCATGAGCCTGGCAATTCAAAACTGACCATCTGCTCGCAGGAGCAAGGTGGGAGTTTCTCTTTCCTAAAAGAGTTACAATCTCGGAAATCCACGGGGACAACTCTGCTCTTCTCGGGAGGGTTGCTGGGAGTTGGAATCGATTCAGTGGCATGGAAGAAGTTTCCTATCTAGCATTTTTCTATCCATTTTCTGCAATTTTCATTCATTTTCTGTCCTCTGTTTAATTTTGGAGTCCCTGGGAAGTGTGAATAGTTAATCACTTCTAACTACAAGATTAGTGGTTGTGGTCTATCAAAAAAGACACTTGGAAGAAAGGCCTGGACATCTCTTTCTGAACTAGCATAGTCATTGGAAATCCTATGAAACTCAGTTCTCTGAAGCACATCGGGTCACCTGAGTAGAACGAAATCTGTGACACCTGATTTGGCTTGTTTTAGTTTAACTCATTCATATTTGTTGTTGTTGTCGTTACATTTTTTCCTTTCCTTATTTCCATATTCTTCATTATCTTTTCTAATGCCTATGTGGTTCCTACTGATGTTGGGGCCTTGATGGCCATTGTTCAGCAAGTGATGGATATCTCTCTCTGCTTGGAGCTATTATCAGTCATACAGCATTTTTAATTCTCCACCATTCTGCTTCCCGTTAAAATGAGGCTCTTTTTGGGGGGCTTCACGGTTCAATTCATACCTAATCTGGAAAGTGAGGACATTTTAATATTAAAAATATATGTAAAGTATATAAGAATTTTTATATAAAAATAGAACATTCTATGATGGTGATTGGATAATATGGAGCACGAGTGAGATTGGTTGCACAAGTACAGTGTGTCATCACTCCCACTGAACTGAACATACAGACATGAGTGAAACATTGTCGGCTTTGTTGTATGCTTATCATTATCATTAAAAGAGAAGGAAAGCGGGCTTATCTGGGCTAATGATAGTTATGCTTTGTATTCTATCACCTATGCTGATGTTTCTGGTTATTGTGCAGCATAGAAAAATTTCATAATTGTAAAAAGTTTCAACCCTCACCCCACAACACATGGCATTTTACAGAGTTCACCATAATTAAGCCCATTTTGTAGTAACATGTCTTGTTTTACATAGGAGATAAATCTGAAAAATTAAAGGCCAATGATTCTTATTTTCATGTTGACTAGCATTATAATTTCAAAGGGCCTTTCTTTTGGTTATGATTGATTTTGCTTGACTTGACCAGGCTTCAACACATTTCACGTTTCTTTGCTTTCTCTAGTCTCTGTTAAGTGTTTATTTTCTGCAAACAAAAGTGTATTTACATACACAAAATGAAATACTGAAAATGACGATTCTGTTTCTAGACAGACATTTCCCCAGTCCTGTAACAATACCCGGATCTTCGTTAACTTCAGTAGTACCAGAATTCTAGTAAAAACAAGGTAGATATCCAAACCTGCCCGTTTTCACCTCCTAGTTCTATGTTACTACCCCCAAGAAGTGAAAATTACAAGGCAGGAGAAAGGAAAGAAGGAAAGTAACATTTATTGAAGGGGCAGGCTGGGCCCATACAACCGGAATGGAAGACAGATAAGAGAGCCAATCAATGAGTGGTGGTAGGAAATTAGACCTAACTGGGTTCCCTCCCCACTCCTGGATTGCCACACTTAGCTATGCAGTGTCTGAGACCGGGTGTGTCCTTCAGCTGTAAACCGTGGGCATGTGGAGGGCTTTGGGAGGTACAGCCCTGCAATGGAAGAACGCTGTGTTATAAACCACTGGAAGACATTGGAGCACAGCAGCGCATCCAGGAGCCTGGGCTGAGCCACGCCACCAACACCAGCACCAGCGCCCCACAGGCTTGTCCAGCTCCCCCTTGTCCAGCAGATGGCTGTATTCACCTGCCTCCTGATAGCCAAAGGTACACACTATGGACTGTACTCAGAAAAGCGAACTTCTTTTTGACTCTTATCAACACTTTATTATTGTTATATTATTTTAAAGAAGCTTTCACAGTTTTGGAAGTGTTTCTTTTAAAAAAATTACACATAGAATAGTGCACCTAGTCTCCCTGGTGGTGTAGCGGTTACACAATGGACTGCTAACTGCCAGAATAGTGCACTCTGTACATTATACTAAGAAGGACATTTGACTAATTGGCTATAGATTCAAAGCATATCTAACTGTTCTGACTTACATAAAAATTCAACCTAGAGACAGATATAGGAATGGGATTCCTTGCGCACCTAGTCACGGTATTTGGAAATATTTGTAACACCAAGACTTGAAGCAAAAGATTGATTTCAATAAGGAGGCCTGATACTTTTGGTCTTCACATGGCAGGCACTCCTATTTCCTCTGAACAATAAATGATCAGACAGAGGAGACTAGGTTAATCAGAAGAGACGATGAGAAAAACAAATAGGAGGCATTATATTGTGAAGTGCAGCATGCACATAGGGAGGTTGGATTAAGTAAATCATTAACAGATTTTGGTAAGTCTATTTTATTAATTGGAATGGGGATTTTCTTAATTGGAAAGGTGAGACCTTGGGAGAGGGGGTGGTCATTAGTAATGAGCAAAGGGATAATTGAGGTAGAAAAAATTAGATTACTGTATTTTTTTGTGTTTTCTGGTGCAAGGAGTTTATATGCAGTCGTATTACATTTTCATCTTCAAAGAAAGATATGTTTGCCTAAATATGGATATATTCAAATAAACAAATGAAGAAAGCAAACAAAAAATCAGTTACTCTACCAGTTCATTATGCGTCATGGCAGTCACATGCATTTCAGAGTGGCACTGTGCTCCGGAGGGATTTCAATAGCCAGACCTTAAGAAGTGAGGATGGTAAAACTTGCCTCCCTTGCTTTGAACATTCTATCAGGAAGTACCTATTCCTGGAGAAGGACCCCCTGCCTCACAAAGCATAAAAGACAAAAAATCAGGAAGCCCCTCAAGGAGACGGGTTTACACAATGGCTTCAACTATGGGATCCAATATACGAAGGAGGTGAAGATGGTGCAGGACCTGGTGGTGTTTCCATCTGCTTCACAGACACCTGAGTGACCGTGAGTTGGAAAGAACCAGTGGCACATAACAACTACAATCCTTTTTCACAAGGAGATCCTCAGATCTTTGTCCTCAAGTCCCTTGGGGGTAGATTCAAAGCGCCAACCTTTCTATTAGTGCTTGTGTGCTTCACTCAGAGATTTATATTCCTCAGAGATTCCTAAATGTTGTACAATTGGAAATATTCCTCAATATTCCTACAAGAACATAATTATTATGCAGAACATCCTTGTCATGTGTCATGGCATAACTATTGCATAGAACATATCAGAAGACAGTTATGTGCATTAACTTTATGGTAGAGTTTTTAAAATTTGAATATGATCGATACGAGCTTTGGGGCTCACAGTATCATTGTTCTCTCAATATTAAGGATAATATAGTGCTTTTAGATCATTGCTGGTCATTTTGGATTGTCGAAATTACTTGCTTGATCTTAATATGACCAATTGTAAAGTGTGTGTGTGTGTGTGTGTGTGTGTGTGTGTGATGCCGTGAATGTGCCACCCAGTTTCTCCTCCTCACGACTGGCAGTGCTCACTCCCTAGCTGACTGAAGTGTTGCCTATTCTTGGATCTTAGGAGAGTCTTCAGACAAATTGCCCTCACCCAAAGGGAAGTGCCTCTTCTAAGAAGACATTTCTTCTTGGTGGTAACACATGCCCTAGCTCTGTAATGAGCAGCAAGGGCATACGATCCCAGCATTCCCCTGTATCCTCACTTGGCAACTCTGACTGATAGCCATCACGTCTTTACTTGGGATTAGCAGTTATACTGAAGTTCAACTTTTCTCTTTGTCAAACTCTAGGCCACCCATCGGTGTTCTTGTGGCAATCTCCAATGAAAATCCTACAGGCAAATCTTAGCATTTACCTCCTTCATAGGAAATCTGCCTTCCTTCCATCCTGATGCCAAATTTTCCTTCATATAATCCAGCTTCTCTGACTGTTTTCCTCAGCAGACAGATTGAATAAGTATGGTAAGAGGATACAACGCGGACGCACTCCTTCCCGGATTGTAAACCTGCAGTGCTCCCTTGTCCTGGTTGCACAACTCCTCTTGCTCCATGGGCAGGTTCCACTTGAATGCAATCAAGTGTTCTGGAATTCCCATAGGTTACATATATTTGTTATCCATAGTTTGTTATTGTCCACACAGTCGCATGTTTTGGCATAGTCAATAAGGAAGTGTCTTTCTCATATACTATGCTTTGAGCCAATATCTGTCTGACATCAGCAATGATATTCCTTGTTCCAAATCTTCAGCATCCAGCCTGAACCTCTGTCAGTTCCCTGCCAATGTACTGTTTTAACCATTGTTGGATAATCTTCAGCAAAACTTTATTTTCATGGATATCAATGATATTGTTCTATAATTTGAGCATTCTGTTTGGTCACGTTTCTCTGTAATGGGTACAAATATGGATCTCTTCCAGTCAGTTGCTCAAGTAGCTGTCTTCCAAATTTCCTGGCATCAACTTATAAGTGCTTCCAATGCTTCAACAGCTTGTTGAATCATTTCAATTGGTATTCCATCTATTCCTGGAGTCTTATTTTTAGGCAATGCTTTCAGTGCACCTTGAACTTCTTTCAGCATCATTGGTTCTTGCTCATATACTATCTTCTGAAATGGTGGAATGTCTACTAGCTCTTTTTGGTACAGTGACTCTGTGTATTCTTTCCATCTTCTTTTGATGCTTCCTGTACCATTCAATAATTGCCCATAGATGCTTTCAATATTGCAACTTGAGCCTTGCATTTTTTCTGTAGTTATTAACAACTTGCAATATGCAGAAGACACAACATTTTTTGCTGAAAGTGAGGAGAACTTTATGCACATACTGATAAAAATCAAGGATCACAACCTTTAGGATTGTGATCAAATGATTATGATGCAATGTAAAGAAAACCTCAATCTTCACAGTGGACCAGTAAGTAATGACAGGAAAAGTGGAGAAAAGTGTGCCATTGCATTGTCCTTGCTTAGCTCCACAGTCAATGCTCATGGAAGCAACAGTCAGGAGAGAAAAAGATACATTGCGTGAGATAAGTCTGCTGCACAAGGCCTCTTTAGAGTATTGAAAAGCAAGGATTTACTCTGAGAACCAAGGTGCCCCTGCCCCAGTCCATGGTATTTCTATTTGTGTCATATGCATAAGAAAGTTGTACATTGAAAAAGGAAGACAGAAGAATAGACACATTTGAGTTGTCGTGTTGGAAAAAAAGGTTGAAAGTACCATGGGCTGCGGAAAGGACAAACTGATCTGTTTTGGAAGAAGTACAGCCAGCGTGCGCATTAGAGGCAAGAATGGTAGGTTAGTCGTACATACTTTGGACTTGTCAGGAAAGGCCAGTCCTTGGTTGTTGGGGGAGGTCAGATGCACAGGCATTCCCTCCCCTGAGGGTGATCAGTTGCCAGACTGCACTGGGCCTGCGCCCTGCTGCTGGGGACAATGGACAGGCTCCTGTGGGCCATCATACTGATAATGGTCTCTATCATTTGGGCCAGGAACAGGCCAAACTGGCTCTGTGACATCCGAAGTTAGGCTGCCATCCTGAATCTGAGATCTGCCCATCTTTTCATGTGTATACCCCAATCCCACCTCTTCCTATTGCATGTATGTCCCTAGACCACCCCTTCTCATTGCTGTGTAACCTATAGTGCAGCCCCTCCTTGTGACATATGTCTCTACCTGTAATGAGTGGGCTGGCATGCCCCCAAAAGGTATATAGGCATGGGTCAGCAATATAAAGCTCTCTGACCTCTTGCTCCCTGGTCGCTCCCCTTTCTTCCCCCTCTCCTCTCCAGTCCTCTCTCCCTTGTTCCCTTGCCCTCCTTCCCTTCCCCCTCTCTCCACGTGGACCACCAAGCTGGGCTGAGGTGAGCAATACTACCATGTAATGTGTCTGACTGCATTATTGTATTATCTCTCATGCTCTCGATGCTCTCGATGGCTTTAATATAATACTTATATATCTCAACCGTACAATTGTGCTTACTGTGCAACTTACAACTGTGCTTACTAGCGGTGGGGGCTGGCCCCTCACCTCCACCTACCCACATTTAATTTAATACTACACTTGGTGAAGTAGAGAAGCAGGAAAAACGATGAAGGTCCTCCTTAAACATGGACTGGCACGGTCATTGTTAGCTATGGGCTCAAGGAAGGGAACCACTTTGAGGATGGCGTAGAATGGGGCAGTGTTTTGCTCTGTTGTACTTGGGGTCAGTGTGGGTCAGAACTGACTGAAGACATCTAACAACATCAGAGAACCTGACCCAAGTTGATATAGAATTCAGTCTAAAATTAGAGTTCACCCTTCACCTGATTTTAAAATGCACTGGATTGTGAACACCAGGAAATAGTCTCCCTGTCTTCAAATTCTTAGTCAACTGAGAAACAGATATTAGCTTCAGGAGAACAAATCAAAATATCAACTTTATTGAGAGGGGATGAACTCAGTGTCAAATAATAACAATTGAGACCATCAGGATTAGAGGTTGTAACATAAATGTTAAGACAAATCCTGGTCTCCTATACTTTCTTAAATTATACATTTCTTACACAAATTGTAGTCATTTTTCTTTGGCAAAGCACAACCATGCATCTCTCTGTGAGCAGGCAGTCCTGAAATAGAGAGCCAGAAGGGGCCTGGTTGAATTTGGTCAATTCCTTTCCTCCAAATTGCCACTGATATAAGAATAAGAGGATAAAGAGTAATTGATTTTTAGATCCCAGGTGATATGAATATCCTAAAAATATATAAATTTGTTATTTATATGAGTATCAGTTAATATTAGAGTAAATAATTAAAATATAGAAACAAATGAGTATTATCATATTCCATAAATTTATTAAATATGAGTAATGCTTCTTGCAGTACTTGTTTTTTGTCTGCTTATATGATTATTTATCACCTACACTTTCCTCTATCAAAGAGTTTTCAAAACTTCAGTGTTATTGACTATTCACTCACTTATATTTTGACAATTTCAAATCCTATTAGAGGAACTAGTTCTGCCTTATTTATCGGTGAATTCTCTGTGCTCTGCATGGTGCCTGGCATGTACTAATCAATTTCTGAATGAATGAAAATGTGAATGACCCATTACTGATACAATTAAGTGCCTGAAATAATCTCAAGCATCCTTTGGCCACATATTGTAGTTGTTTTTAAATTTTGAGAGCCAAAGTATTTGCAAGGCAGGCATTGGATAATTAAAAGGATTTATTGCATGTTTTTGTGTTATGTTGGTTAATGAAAACCTCTCTGCTTGCTTTTATCCTTTCAACTTTTTTATTGTAATTTGAGGGAATGATTGCAGATCAAACTGGAGAATCAGACCTTTAGTTAACTTTTTAACTCTTTACCTCAGAAGCAGGTAAAGGTAGTCAAGTCAGCTATGTTACTAGGCAACATATGACCCTTGATTGGTAAATGACATCAAGACAGGGAGAGCTATAAATACTTGAAATAAACAACGTTCCTTGGTGAAGTGTGTCTTGTAACTCCCACGTCCCTGACAGTGTGAGCAGAGAATGGCTGTGCCTGGAAATGAGGTTTCTAGGCCAGGGATATTCCTCAACTCTCGAAGGGGTTTTCTTGCCTGAATGACTGCAAGATTCCCACAGAAGAGACGCATCTGATACGTCCCTGCATCCCTGCTGGCTGTGTCTCTTGCTCTTACCTTCTGTGTAGACTGAAGCCAAAGGTGGCTTGATGGTGAGCTTGGGTATCTGACCAAGGCAGATTCTTTGGTGGGCATTTCAGTAAAACCTTTGGTTAACTAGAATTAAAACAAATGAATGAATGAATGAATGAAACTGGAATTATGAGATATCTGAAAGATCAATGAAAACTCTACAGGGATCAATGCTATTTATTTTCAAAACTAGCTTGAGTGAGATATAATATCTGTTACATAAATCACTCTTTAGTATCTGATAAATGCTAGTACTCATATTCACATAATGTGCCACCACGGTCAAGCTGATCATGGAAACATTTTATCACCTCCCAAAGGAACTCCATATTCTTTAGCTATGATCCTCCCTATCCACCTCTTTCTCTAGCACTAAAAAAATCAGTAATCTACTTTCTGTGTCTAAAGCTTTATATAGTATAGACATCTCATATAAATAGAATCATCTATGTTAGGGAATATGTCAGTATATTATTCTTTAATGGCTGAGGAACATTCCACTGTATGGATAGGTCACTTATTTATTTATTTGATGGGCATTGGATTATTTTTACCTTGGCAATTATGGGTAATTCTGCTATCAATATTTACATGCAAGTTTTCATATTTGTTTTTAATCACTTTTGGGTATGTACCTGGGAGTGGAATTCCAGGGACACATGGAATCTTCCTTTAATATTTTGAGGAACAACTATGTGATTTTCCAAAATGGCTGCACTGTTTTGCAATCTACCTGCAACATATGGGGGCTTTTATTTCTGCACATCTTCACCACTGGTTATAGTCTAACCTTTTTTTACTTATAACCTGAATACTTTGAGTACAGTGATTTTGATTTCCATTTCTATGATGGATAATGGTACAGAACATATTTTTATGTGCCTATTGGCCATATTTGTGTATATATAGATACATATATTATATATGTAGCTTTTTAATATAGAGATGGAACAATTTAATAGCCTGCCCTTAATCAAACCATGTGTGGTAAACGCCAGTACTAAGAAAAGTTAGAAAGAAGGAAGAGAAAACAGTTGAAAGGGGTAGGGGGAAAGAATAGGATTACTACTGCCATAAACAAGTAGGTAGAAGAACACAAGTAGCTCAGAGACTACCTTACACAACTAACTGCAAATATCAGTACCAATTACAGCTGTATGTTAATTCAGTACAAATGTTTAATAAAGAGTTTGCCTCACGCAATCATGAGGTGGAAGGGGATGGTATTTCTGTGATACATATAATAAAAGAACAAAACAAAACAAACACTGCCTTCCAGTTGGTTCCAGCTCAGAGCGACCTTGTAGGACAGACTTAGGGTTTGCAAGACTAGCTAAATATTTATGGAAACATACCATCTCATCTTCTGCCCACAGAAAGGCTGGTCGGTTCTGACTGTCATCCTTTCTGTTAGCTGTAGTTAGGTGACAGGCGATCTGGCTCATAAGGACCATCAATACAACAGAACAAAACAGCAGCCTGGCTCTGTGTCATCCTCACTTTTTGTTTGAGCCCTGTGTCAATCCCCGTCACCAAGGGTCTTCCTCTCATTTGCTGGTCTTCCATTTTGGCAAGCAAGATGCTCTTTTCTAGAGACGGATATCTCCTGAAAACATGTCCAAATACCATGAGATGATGTCTTGCCAACCTTGCTTCCAGGGCATATTTTGTCCGTACTTCTTTAAAGACAGATTTGATTGTTATTCTGTTAGCCCATAATACTTCCAATATTATTTGCCAGCACCACAATTTAAATGCCTCAGTTCTTTTTCTGTGTGCCTTATTAATTGCCCAACTGTTGCATGTAAATGAGGCTATCAAGAAGACCATGTTTTGGGTCAGGCACACATTAGTCCTCTGAGTGACATCCATGCTTTTCAACACTTTCCAGGAGTCTCGAGAATTGCACTATTTGACTTAGTGCCAGCTGTTTGCATGAGCATTGGTGGTGGATCCAAGGAAAATGAAATCTTTGGTGACTTCAAACTTTTCTCCATTGATCACAATGTTGTCTATTAGTCTGGTTATGAGAATTTTTGTTTTCTTGTACACTGAGTTGCAAACAGTACTGAAGCCTGCAGTCTTTGCTTTTCTCCAGAGAATACGTCAAGTCCTCATTTTCAGTAAGCAAGGTTGTGTCGTTTGCGTATTGCAGGTTAATAAGACTTCCTCCAAATCCTGATGCTACATTCTTCTACATATAGGCCAGTTTCTTGGGTTATTTGCTCCTCATGTGTGTGATATAAGTATGGTGGTAGGATACAACCCTGATGCACATTCTTTCTGCTTTTAAACCGGGCTATGCTCCTTGTTTTATACAAGGGACTACCTCTTGGTCATGTACAAATTCCACTTAAACATAATAAAGTGTTCTAGAGTTCTCGTTCTTCTCAGCATGGTTTGTTAAGATTCACAAAGTCGAATGCCTTTTCATAGTCCGTTAGCACAAGTAAGTATCTTTCTGATACTCTTTGCCTTTCAGGCAAGACATATCTGTGGAAAAAAATATGGGGAGGAGATGAGCCAGTCAGGGTGCGATGTAACAACGATGAGAAATACAACTTTCCTCTAGTTCCTAAATGCTTCCTCCCTGCTCCCACTACCATGACTCGAATTCTACCTTGCAAGTGTGGCTAGACCAGAGGAGGTACACTGGTACAGATAGGAACTGAAAATACAGGGAATCCAGGGTGGATGAGCCCTACAGGACCAGTGGTGTGAGTGGCGAAACAGGGAGGGTAAAGGGAGAATGGGTAGGAAAGAGGGAACCGATTACAAGGAACTGTGTGTGACCTCTTCCCTGGGGGACAGACAACCTAAAAGTGGGTGAAGGGAGACGTTGGACAGGGCAAGATATGACAAAATACCCATTTATAAACTATCAAGGGCTCATGAGGGAGGGGGGAACAGGGCGGGAGGGGAAAAATGAGGACCTAATGTCGGGGGTTTAAGTAGAGAGAAAATGTTTTGAGAATGATTTACAAATGCGCTTTACACAATTGATGTGTGTATGGGTTGCGATAACAGTTGTATGAGCCCCTAATAAAATGTTTAAAAAATAAATAAATAAAATAAACATTTGATTTCTGCTCCACAAAAAAAAAAAAAAAAATATATATATCATTTGTGCTACATTGTCTTCTAAATATGACTTGAATGTATGGCTGCTTTCTGCTGATATACTTCTGTAGCCATTTAAAAAATTATCTTCAGCACAATTTTATTACACGTGATATATACTGTATTGTTTAATAAGTTGTGCGGCTTATTGCGTCACTTGTCTTCAGGATGGGTGCAACATTAACCTACTGTGTCACCGTGCCTCTTAGGAAAGAGGCTGTAAGATAAGTTTATATATGCATACTCAGAGCTTCTCAGAACTATTGAAAGGATCACATTAATTGACAATAAATGTAAATGTATTCAGCTCATAGCAGGTGCTCTCAATGTTACTTTTATTATTCAGAATATAGCATGATGTATTGTAGATTCAACCTGATACCTTCACCTACATTGAAAGCCTAGGAGACCAAGCAACATTAATGATAATGAGTCTCAAGAATTTATGAAATGATTGCTTTTGGTGTTAAGGCTGTTTTACCAAGCATTATCATAATAGCTCAATGATTTTTAGTTATATATAACATGTAAAAGCTTATTTCACTATATATGTGTATATATAGTGGGGATATATATATATGCTTTAAAAGTGTAATGTACCAGAGTAAATTTTAAAAGACAGACTTTTTCCTTCTCCAAATAGAGAATAATAGAATCTCTGCTTTGGAGAAGAACATAATGACCACTGTTTCATTTAATGATCGCTTCTTTAATCACTCCTCTTTAACGGTCAGTATGCCATGCCGACCTGGATATACGAGGAACCTTTATATTTTTCAGGTCCTTGATCTGTAATCTCACTTTTTGGGGGTCATAAAGTGTGACATATTTTGTAAGTCATATTTACTAGAACTTTTGACCATTGGTTTTTGTGGATTGAAAACCATCTAAATGGGTTGGAACAGCAATGATTATTAATAGTAACCACCACGACAAAAACAAACTCACTGCCTTCCAGTCAACTCTGACTCGTGGCGACCCTGTAGGACAGGGTGGAGCCCCCTGAGGGTTTCTGAGACTAACTCTTCACAGGGATAGTAAGCTTCATCTTTCAGCTCTGAAGGGGCTGCTGGTTTCAAACTTGCTGTTGAAACAACCCAACAAGTAACCACTAGGCGCCCTTGGCTCCTTGTAAAATCAATACCATCTTTAAAATCCAAATTAGACAACTATTGATTGCTAGTGAGTTTTTAGGTAGTGAGTTTATTCTTCTCCTCCTAAAAATCTGTTATTCAAATCATTGCATATAAAACAGTTTTCCTCTTGCACTCAAAATATGAGAAATTTCTGAAAGCAGTTAACTCCCCTGGATGCATAATACATGTAATATTAGCTGAAAACAATAGTAACCACTTTCCAAGACAATTAATATGGAGCATAATTATATGGCATCAAAACCGCAAATAGAAAGCAAGATTGCAGGTGTGAATTCCCTGTGCTATTTTCTTATTGCTATGATAGCTCACTTTGAAGATTTCTAAGTAGAATTTTTTAATGCTGCAATAGAATTGGATGTCATTACTACAGCATTCATTGCATTTTTTTCTCATTGATATCAGGTGACTTGATTTTTTGACAAAATGTTTAACTTATATTTATAGATTACACTGCTTCATTTGAAAGTATTAGGACTGCTCTCACTGTGTATTAGTTTTCCTTGACAGAATCGTATGCTCCTATCCGCTGGCCAGTAAACTGCACTTACCACCAGGGACAGGTGGCCAGGCCCTCCTTTGTTTTATTCTCCCCTGTTTGCCATAAGTGGGAATAATACACATACCATATATACTCGATTACAATCCGACATGAATATCAGCCAAGGCACCCAATTGCACCACAAAAACTGCAGTAAAAAATGTGCCAAAAAACTTGCGATATACATGAATACATACAGTATATCTTTCATTAATAAAACCTGTGATTTCTATCAGCCCTTTGTAGAAAAGGTAAATGTAAACGTTTCTTAAGTTCTACTTGAATTTATAGGATGTCAGAATAAGCATTAAGCTTCACCTATGTTTTAGTAATGCAGAGAAAATGAGAGTTGGACCTTATCTTTTTCATCCTTGATTAATGAATTAGGATATTAAAAATTAAATAATTTTCACTCTATAGAAATGTAATGGGCTTCATGGGCCCTATCACAGGCTCATGATAACTTGAAGAGCTTACTTGGTATAGATGGCATCTCTTCTTTTGTGTACAGGTTATAGTACAGAGAGATTTAGTGTGATTTGCTATGGTTGATTATAGACAATTGAGCCCTTACACTATCATTACCAAGTATATTCAATGAATCATCAAGGCATAGTGGCAATATAGTCTCTGGTGATTTCCTTTAGTAAATAAATTTTGAGAAAATGTGTTGATGAATTTAAATTGAGAAGTTTAATTCATTATCAACTAAGTAATGATCAAAATATGGTGTTGCCATAGCAAGCTGTATGATTTTTGAAAAACTTCCAGTTCTGCAAAACTGCCTGCTTAAGTAACAGAACTTACTTGAAGGAAAATCAGGCTTAGGGGCCGGGCCCTTTCATCCTTTGGCACAGTATAACCAGATCCCTAACAAAACCACTATCCATCAAAATAAAAACATTAACGCATGTACCCAGAGAACTTGTGTTTCCTTGTCTGTGATGTAAGGGCCATTTGCTTCTAACGGATCATTTTCATCAACATGAGAAATCTCAGTCAAGATCCTTGATTATAAGCTCCCCCATCTCCCCCTCCCTCTCCAAATCCTCCCACCCTCATGAATCCTTGATTGTTATTATTATAACATAATATAATAATATTATTATTATTATACCAAGGGCTCAAGTAGAAAATGTTTTGGAAATGATTATGGAAACTATGTACAAATGTGCTTGATACAATTGATGTACAGAATATTATAAGAGCTGTAAGACACCCCCCAAAAAATAACTTAAAAAAAGATCCTTGATTAATTCTTCATCAATCCCTTGTTTTAATTCAGATGGAGTATCTTTGCCATTGCTATATCTGCACTCAAATTTCCCCTCTCGATAGTTTAACTTAGTAGAATGTATAATTGTTATTGATGCTATTAAAATAGCCAGGGCTTTTATGAGGGAGGACATTTCTATAGATTATTTTAGCTTGTTTCTCATGGTATTCATATATAGCTGAGGTTGGGAAAGCCTGTCCCCAATTACTTCAAAACAGTAATGTCTTAGGAAAGGAAAACTTAAGAATCAATAAAACGTGTGAGTTATACTGACATCCTCCTCCTCTTTATCAATTTCATATTTTTAAGTGCTGTGGAGTTAAATAATTCTCATCAAATACACTAGAACAAACTTTTGTTAGACGGGGTTCTCTAGAGAAACAAAACCAGAATGCTAATAATTATATAT
>NW_022111320.1:13575360-13576812 GCF_000313985.2 Echinops telfairi | reverse complement strand
CAGTGACACAGTCCACGGGTTAGGTGTCCCACAGGTAGTGTAGCTTGCAAATTGTAGCACAGAACAAGCAAGGCAGCCGCACACTGGTCTGATGATCAGAGAGCAAGAGACAAGACAGGCGAGGCTCACATAGCCATTTATCTCTCCGCCCTTCAATTCATCCCACATGTGTTTATCGGCCAGGTGGGCACAATAAAGTAACTACCTCAAACTGTATTTGGGGAAATACTATTGTATGGGAAGTAAATATTTCCTTCAAAATCAGCCCAAAATTATATATATGAACACACACATGCACAAATAATTTCAAAAATCCTATTTCTATGCAATTTTGTCTCTCTGAAATGACTTTAAATTTAAAGTTTCCCATGCCCCAACTATATTTAACAATTACTAGAAGCCATGAATTTCTATTTCTTGAGGCCTGCTGCAGTACATTCGCCCACCCCTCGTATGTGGGTGTGTGCACTTCCGTCTTACTACATAAATACTTGTTTATCTTCAAAAGTCAGATGAAATAATAGGCATCTTATACAGTTCCAGTGTTTGAGTAAGTTTGTTGTTGCAATTAATCTTCTCTAATGTTTTTAATGCATCTGGAAAATCAATCAACTATGGCAACAAGGAAATTAGACATTCCTATACTTTTTTGGGGGGGATGGAGAGGTGAGGGGGGTGTTGGAGCAAAACTTGGGAAGCAACATGAATCTAAGCTATGGAAATTTAAAAAGCTGGATTACATACTGGTCAGATCCACATGACCATTCGCTTTTGTTGCTAGCTATCTCAAGGTTTGGGCTGCTGGTGCTGGTTAAGAGTTTTGAAATGTTGGCACTACCATAAAGTATATCATTTTTTTCTAACTAAACTAAAACTTTTACTCTTGGACCTTAACTTCTAAAATGCTATAAAATATCAACTCTCTTTACTTTGATTAATGATACATTGTCAGAGTGATGAATTCTTCTACAGTGTAATTTGAAAGATAATATCATTCTAGGGGAAAAAAGTTCAGGTGAGAATTTAGAACAGTTACCAGATGAAATCCTACCATCACATGGTGTAGTGAAGGATGTGGGGGAATGTGGAAATGCTGGCTGTAAATCACATTCCTTGGCTCTAGTTTAAACTTCTATTCTACAGTGAGATACATGATTTACTATGTGCCTAGAGGATGTTTTGGTTTGATTTTTAAACATTTTTAGCATGTAGAGCAGCTACACAGGTAATTTTATTCATTTTCTCTGCATATTAGTACTTCCATATTTACATTTCCAAATTTAGAAGATAGAAAGAAATTATTTAAAAATTAAATTTAAAAACTTGATGATAGTTTATATGTAACATAATAAAATGGTCTATAATATGTGTAGTTACCTATTATAAATATTTTCTAACAGTAACCTTTACATGGTTCCATTAATTATTCATTAAAATGATGGTTGCTATTTT
>NW_022111320.1:13573048-13574530 GCF_000313985.2 Echinops telfairi | reverse complement strand
GGTAACCACCAAAGTCAATTTCTTTTGGTATGGAAACCTTTGTTTTGATTTTTTCTTTTATAAAAATGGTCTCATGGAATATTTGTCTTGTTGTGATCGACTAACTTTAATCTGCATAATGTGTTCCAAATCTATCTGTGGCACATATGAGCATTATTTTTAGTAGGTCCCAGTCATCTATATTGTCTTCTGCAATGTGTATGTGAATATTGTATTTTTCAGTAGTGTGTTTATTCCATGTATTTGGGCCTTTAAGTTTGTTCTTATTTTCACATTGATGACTTTTATAGTTCTAGGCTTTACTTTTAGTCTTCAGTCCATTTTTGTGTATGGAGTGAGGTATAGGTCTTATTTCATTCTTCTAAAAATGGAAATCCAATTTTTCCAGCACTGTGTTCCCCCATTTAATACATGCCAGCCACTTGTCCAAGATCAGTTGTCTGTAGGTGGGTAGATTTACTTCTGGGCTCTCTATTCCGATCCATTTGTCTATGCATCTATTATTGTATCGGTTCCAGGCTGTTTTGACTACCATGGCTGTGTAGTCAGGAAGTGAAGGACTCCTATGTTGTTGTTCTTCTTAAGTAGTGCTTTGCTTCTCCTAGGCCTCTTTCCTCTTCATATGAAGTTGGTGGTTCGTTTTTTCTATTTCTTTAAAGAATGATGCTGGGATCTGGATCAGAATTGCATTATATGTATAGACTGTTTTGGATAGTGTTGACACTTTCAAAATGTTAAATTTTCCCAACTATGAACATAGAACTTTCTTCCATTTATGTAAGGCTCATTCTGTCTCTTGTAGGAGTGTTTCACTAATTAGGCTTATTTTGTAAATAGTTCATCTTTTGTATGGCTTTTGTAAATGTTATTATTTTCTTGATTTCATTTTTACAGTTTTCTTCCTTATTATAGAGGAAACTGATTAATTGTTGTAGGTTAATCTTGTTCCTTGACAAACTGCTGAATTGTTCAATTACTTACAATGATTTCTGTATTAGGCTGGGCTATCCAGAGAAACAAATCCAGTGACACTCACAGATGTATACGAAAGAGCTTTATCAACAGGCAATCTTATATCAAGAAGGCATCCCAGCCCAGTCTGAAGTGCATAAAATCTATGCAAGTCAGGGCCTTTTCAGACTCACATAGGTGCAGACTGATTACATAGAAGGAGAGATCACAGGCCTGTGCGTGCAGTCCCATGTATCTAAAGTTAATAGACACATGGCAGTGTGCTGACGGTTCTCAGGGTTGGACCATCATATGGGCCCACCACTGGAGGCAGGATGAGTAGGGAGAGCCAAACATACTGTTTTTCCCTTATAAGAATGCTGCAACCCAAGGAAGCATCATCAGGCTGTGACTTGACTGACAGGTTGTATTCCACTTTTGTACTTTCATTCAAATGTAAGTTGCCCTAAAAGCATCCAACTACCATAATTTCTTCGAGTTTTGGGTTTTTTTGGTTTTTAATGTATAACA
>NW_022111320.1:13570684-13572203 GCF_000313985.2 Echinops telfairi | reverse complement strand
CCCCCATAGATCTTCCTATTGTTGCTTTCTAAATTTATATTACTCTGTTGTGAAAAATTATTTATAATACCTTGATGCTTTACAATTTATTAATGCTTTGTTTGTGCCTTAATATATGGTCTATTCTGGAGAATGGTCCATGTGTCCTGAAAAAAAATGTAAATTTTATTTTCATTTGGCAAACTGTTCTTTGTATATATGTGGAAGTTTTTAAATTGTTTTTGCTTCTTTTGTGTCTTTCTTGAGTTTATTTTCTGATGCTCTGCCCTTCTCAAGAGTGTTGTATTGAGATCTGCTATTATTGTAATGTTATCTGGTTCTCTTTACAACTCCATAAAAATTGGATTAATAAATCTTGAGGGTCTTCAATGGGTACATTTATGTTTATGATGGTATGTATTCGTGTTCACTTGTCCCTTTAATAACTATTTAATGTCCTGTTTTGTTGCTTATGATGGACTTTGTGTTGAAGTCTAGTTCATCAGAGTTAAAATTTGCCACTCTTTCTTATGCTGTTAGAATGATTTAGTCTATTTTGTCTTTGGTTTTTTTTTTTTTTCATGAAAAAAACAATTAGATAGATCCTGCTTTATTATCCAATCTGCTACCCTCTGCCTCGTGATGGATTCATTTAATCCATTTACTTTCAGTGTCTTTATTGATATATGTGAATGTATTTTTATTTTGTTGTTATTGTTCCTCATAAATTTCTCTCTGGGTTCACTTTGTGGGTTTTCCTGGCAGTCTTTCATCTGCCATCGACTAGATGTTGGGGATTATCTTCTTTTTAATTTTGGCAAGGTTTTAAAATTTTCTTTGAGGTTATCTTATTTTTTATTTTCTTCATAACTTTAAGACAGACTCTTGTGACATAATTAAATTCTTCTCCATTTGAATGTTTTGAATCTACTCTTTTGACTCTTATTTTCTTTGTAATTGTCTTATTGTGGAACGATATCTCTGGCTCTCTATTTTAGGTCCTGTAATTTTGCTTTATTTTGAGTACTATTTGAAGTAGGTTTATTTTTGAACTGTAGTGTCATGTTTGTTGATCTCAGGTTGTTGATGTCTGCTGTTATTGATCATCTGTCTGAAAAACTCCCCTTAGTACTTTTTATTAGATTTTACTATTTCTATAAATTCTTTTAATTCAACCTTTTCTGGAGATGCTCTTATTTCTCCTTCAAATTTGAGTGATAATTTTTCTGTATGTAAGATTCTTAGTTGTCAATTATTTATTTATTTTCATAATTGTATATTTGTGATCGCATTGAGTTCTAGCTTGCAAGATTTCTGCTGAAATAATTAATCTAGCTTATTCTTATTGGTTTGCCTATGTAAGTAACTCCACCTACCCCCCCTCAAATGCTCTCATTATTTTTCATTTTCCTTGATATTGAAGAGTTTTCCTATGCTGTGTTATGGTGATTTCCTTTAGGGGTTTATCCTGTTAGGGATCTTTCAGCTTCTTGTATGATTAATTTCCCCTCTTGTATGGTGTTAGCAAACGCTTCTTTCC
>NW_022111320.1:13568141-13569744 GCF_000313985.2 Echinops telfairi | reverse complement strand
TTCCCTTTGAGCAGAGCTCTACAGGCTTAAAAAGCTGGAGGAGGGGTGTTAAAAAGTAATAGTCCCAGGCTATTGGCAATAGCAGAGCATAGAGTGGGGGTGAACAGGCCCACCCTTCTAGCACATCCCACCTGTGAGGTGAGGCTTTCCTCACCTGTAAAGGAAACCCACAGTGGCAGTTTCACTCTGTGATAAAGGGGTACAATGATTTGATAACCACGATATATATGTCAGTATTTAATGCGAACATTTTGACTAGTTTACTTATAATGCTACTGCAGCTGCAAAAGTTTTCTGGTTTCTGACAATACCAGTGCAGTTGCCAATGCCTGCCTTTCACCAGGAATCAAGCACACTCCATGTGAAGGAAAGCCACTGGTACCCTAGTACTAGCGAGGAACATGTGAGGGGAACAGATGAAAACAGTTCCACGCAAGAAGGTCATACACTCATTGCATCACTGTTGGTTGTAAGTCACGTGTAAAGATGTACTTCTCAATTCGTTGTTGGTATTTAGTTGAATCCAAAAGCCATAATACGATTTTAAACAAATTTTCTAGTTTTAATACTTGTGTGTGTATGTGTGTGTGTGCCAAAGACAGGGAGATAATTTACTTATGTCTTCATTACACCAGCTTTAGAATTTCTTTTTCTGTTAATTTAATTTGGCAGCAATGCACTTCTCTGGCTAGTTAAACTGTTTATCTTACAGAGGAATACCTTACTGTAATCTAGAGGAAATTCTAGCTATATAAAATGTGTACTGTTCACAATATCCCTATAAGGTAGATAATATCACCCTCATTTTACAGGTGAGAACACCTCCTCTCCAAAAGGTAAATGATTTGCCTTTTGTGTTGTTTTTAATAGTGTCATTGACTCTGTTTGTACTCACACATATTTATCTTGGGCATAAGGAAGGAATGTTCAGATACAATTTTTAGTCATTTTTATCTCAGTAAGTCAGCTAAATTTCATTTGATGCTGTCTAAATTTATCAAGTGCTTGATCTGGGTCAAGTAACACTGTGGTTATTAGGTTTGAAGGGCGGGGTTATAGGAGAAAGGAGAGTTGAAAGAGGGAGATGGAAAGTGTAGCATCACAAAGGGGGAGTCAGGTATATGACGGCACTTCAAAAAACTTCATGGAAAACTTCCATTATCTTTTAATTAAAAATGTTGTGAATTTTTGAAGCTCCATCATACAACCGGCCGCAATACAGCTGACTAACTATAAAGCATGCAGATAAAACTATTCTTGAAAGTGAACCGTGCATACAAATTAATAAGTTAAAGTGCAGATTATTAGGGCTGAGTGAGACCTGAGATTTTGTACTGCTAGCAAGCTTCTCAGTGCTGCTGATTCATGGATCCCATTCGGAGAAGCAACCCTGCAGGAGATATGTAAGCCAGGAGTTAGAAGAGCACTCCGGGAGACATTCATTTTTCTGAGGTGTGTTGGGGAAGAAGTCTTAGCCTCTGAGAGGTTAAGCAATTTCCCCTTTAAACTTGTTTATTATAATGTCGTTGGATTTTCATTGGAGTTGGATAACATTTAACCCGAGCCTTCTATTTTAGGTCCTGTAATTTTGCTTTATTTTGAG
>NW_022111320.1:13565519-13566491 GCF_000313985.2 Echinops telfairi | reverse complement strand
CAACAAGATTAAAGCATTGCAGCTTCAACCTTTCTCCATTGATCATGATGTGACCTATAGGTCCAATTGTGATAGTGTGGTGTTCTTTACATTGAGTTTTAATCCATACTGAAGGCTTGATCAAGTATGGGAAGGAGAGTAGAAATATTATATATATATATGTATATACAGACACACACATATGCATACACTTGCGGTCATCATTTCTTTTGCAAAAATTAATACCAGACTAGTCCAAAGGAGTCAGAGATTGGGTATATACCCAATAAATGTCAAGAAGCTACACTCTTCTGTTCTTTAATATTGCATTACATTAAACTGTGTGTACACACCAAAACTGATCTATCCATTCTTTATTGATGGGCATTTAGGTTCCTCCCATATTTCTGTGATTGCGAACAATGCTGCCACTTTTGTGGGTTAATGTTTGGGCTCTTGTTTCTCTAGGATTATTAGCAAGTAGAATGGCTGAACCTTACTGAATTTATATTCCCAACCTTTTTGCTGCATTTCGTTTCAGTTGTTCTGTCCATTATGGCAGTGGGTTGTCGCCTCCTCCCATTGTAGGGTTGCTCGCTTTTCACTTCATTTCACTCACTTTGATTTATGTACTCTGTGGTTCTTTCACGGGTGCATAGATATTTGTTCTGGTTATACCCTCCCATGCAGTTGACCCTTTCATCATGCAATGGCATCCCTTGTCGCAAGCTATTTTTTTGAATCAGAAATCAGTATTGCCATTAGTTTGTTTTATATATATATATATATTTTTTTTTTTTGAAAAACTTGATTTTTAGAATTTTTTCCCCTTTGTATAAGATATGTCTCTTGTTGGAAGCTTATTAATAGATCCCATTTTCCCATTTTTTCTGATCTATTCTGTCAATTATTGTCTCTTAACTTGTGCATTTAATACAGTTATGGGCAATACAGTTATTGGTGGGAGGGTATGGGCCGAGCCACATAATTTAT
>NW_022111320.1:13562018-13564054 GCF_000313985.2 Echinops telfairi | reverse complement strand
GACGGTGCCCCAACCTTGTTCACATCAAGTCCATGGATCAGACACTAGCTGGACTTACCTCCAGACTCATGCAGCTCCTGGCTAAGAAACAGAAGTGAAGTGGGAAGCTGGGAGATCATGGACCAGTATGCCCAGAGATGTGTGGGTCCAAGAATATTACAAGGTGCTCTAGTTCCTATTTGGCAGGCCACATAGGCTGCCAGCCCCTGCAGCTGGACACAGAATCCAAGCCAGAGGAAAGGATATGCGGGCAAGAGAGAGTACTGCCCTCCACAGTATCTCCTAAATAGGCCACACAACCAAGGAGACGTCATCAAGCTGTGTCCTAATTGAGAAGTTGGTCTCCGCCCATAGCTTCCCAAAGGGGGAGCCAGTTGACAACCTAACCATCACAGTAATTGAGGTACAGTTATGCTAGATATATGATTCTTATTATGCAATTGTTGTTATTGTTTTTTATGTTTTCTTATTGCCTTCTTGTCTGCATAGTTTCTGGTGAAAGATCTGATCATATTTTTTCTTTTTCCCCTCAATTATTTTCAGGAGTTTTTCCTAATTTTTTTATTTTTGGAAAGTTTGCTGCTTATTGTATGTTTTGGTTTCCCTCTCTCTCCCTCTTGCTGGGGTGGGATGGAGGCTCCGGTTTTGGATCTGCTGAGCTTCTTGAAGGCACGTCTTCTCATCCTTCATGACGCGAGGGAGGTTTGCTTTCACCACGTCGTTGGTGGTTTTCTCTGTGTATGTTTGCTTCTTCCCGTTCTGGAATTTTAATCATATGTGAGCTCTTACTCTGGATGGTTTCCCATGTTATTCTTAGACTTTCTTCACATTTCTCTATTATTTTTTCTGATTTTTCCTCTAGCAGCTTTATATGGAAAGATTTTCCCTTGTGCTTATGAATCTAGTCTTCTAGTGACTCAATTCTGCCCCTTTGCATTGTCAATGCATCCGTTATTTCTGCAATCTTAGTGTTCATCTGCTTAATTTCTATTTGTTATTTTTGTATGGCTTCTAAATTTTCACTTTTGTCTATTTGTTTTACAGTGTTTTTCTCAGTTCAGCACACAGTTTCCTGTTTTTCTTGATTTAATATGCAGCTTTCTCAATCTTCCTCTAAAATTGTTAGTAGTATGTAAATAACATTCTTTAAATTCCTTATTATGCAATTTTAATACCATTTTCACCTCAAAAAGTCTTCTGACTCTAACTTGGTTTGGGCTCCTGTTTTTTTAAATTTTTATCTATGTGAGTTGAACTTTTCTGCTGCCTATGAGCTTTCGTATTTGTGTTTAATTGACGAGCATATGTTTGTTTTTAGGTTCTCGCTAGTTATCTATTGGTGGTTGTGAAAGTGTATGTCAGTATGTGCACAGTTCTCTGTGTTTAAAAGGGCTGCTATCTGTTGATCATATGGGATGGGAATGTGTAGTGGCCCTCACATAATAGGTGTCGCCACAGGTTTGGATGGCCTCTGTAGGTAAAGTTGACTTCTTCCTTTGGGAAGGGCTGGGAAGAAAATCAAAGAGAAAAATGTAGATAATAGCAAAAAATTAAAATAAAAGAAGAAGAAAAATGGAGTGATACTGGCTGTGTTAGTTTGGGTACTTTAGAACAGGGGTCCTCAAACTACGGCCCACGGACCACATGTGGCCCGCTGAGGATATTTACCCAGCCTGCCAGGTGTTTTTGCCACCACTGCCTGTCCTGCTTAGCTGCCGCCTCGTCCAGTGTGCATAGCAATTTGTTCATAGGTTTTTTTTTAAACTATAGTTTGGCCCTCCAATGGTCTGAGGGACAGTGAACTGGCCCCCTGTTTAAAAAGTTTGAGGACCCCTGCTTTAGAGAAACAAATCCACAGCATTTCTTGCATAAGAGAGAGTTTTATATAAAGGCTAAGTGCACATCAAGAAAACATCCCAACCCAGTGCTGCCCAAGCCAAGTCCAACATTAACCCCTTAACCCATATGTCCAACACCAATCCACAAAGTCCTCCTCCATCTCTCAAAACAGACACAATGATTCTGACTTCAAGAGG
>NW_022111320.1:13537863-13560861 GCF_000313985.2 Echinops telfairi | reverse complement strand
TATTTTCATACTTCCCATATTTTCCCCAGAAGACAACCGAGTAAATAGTGTGGCTTTATCTGACCTCTGGCTAGACAAGAAAAACTACCCCAAGGGAGAGGTCAAACAAACGTGTACTTTCCATCTTATGATTTGTTTCTCCAGTAGCCCACTCCCAAGTACCATAATGTGTTAGTCTGGGTACTTTGGAGAAACAAATCCACAGCAACTCTTGCATAAGAGAGAGTTTTCTGTAAAGGTTAAGTGCGCATCAAGAAAACATCCCAACCCAGTACTTATCAAGTCCACAAGTACAACATTAACCCATATGTCCAACATCAATCCACAAAGTCTTCCTCCATCTCACAAAACAGATGAAGTGATGCCGACTGTAGGGGGAAAGCTGAGTCAGTGAATGTGTAAGCATCTCAGCACTGGCAGAGGTCTCCACACGGCTGCTCCAGCATCCAGGGCTGCATTGGGACAGATCCATGTGGGTTCTCGTCAGGGATGTCTTGCAGGAAGTGAGATTTTCCAGCTGAAGCAGGGAACTGGCTAAGGCAGCTGCACCCTGGTCCGACCATCGCAAAGCAAGAGACCTGAGAACTAGAAAGGCAAGGCTCACTGAGCCATTTATCCCTATGTCCTTCAATTAACCCCACATGTGTTTTTCGGCCAGGTTGGCACAATAAACTAACTACCTCACTGGCCAACAAAGAAAGGGACTTTAATAACTAAAAAGAAAAAGGAAGATAAATAAAACAAGATGAACAGAAAAAGAAAGTAAGGAAGCTATGCAGTAAAGAACAGCGGAGAGGGTGGAAGATGAGAGAAGAGCAATAGTAAAGGAAATTTGTGAAGAGCATAGAAAAAGGAAAATGGTAGCAACAACAAAAGAAACAAGAACATTTAAAAAAGCAAAGAAGGGAAAAAAAGGATGACAAACAAGGCAAGAGTCAGAACAATGGTGCCCATATTGGTACCCTGTATGAGTCAAAGCCCTCTGCCAGCACAGAGATTCAAGGAGTAGAGGAAGTGTGCTGAAGGGTAGGGGGTGCCCAGGATTTGGCGCATTTCCTGCCAGCCGAAATATTATCTAGGGTTAATGCACACAATTGAGAAGTTGTTCATGCTGGCTCAGAAGCTGGCTAAGGATAGGCTGCTTATTCTTGGGAAGAATTCATTTGGTTGCAGAAGGCAGCTCAGGGCAGGGTGGGTGATTATGCAAGGAGCTCTTGCTTGCCCGGGGTGGGCAGTGGCAGGCTGATGTTCAGGCACTAAGCATTCGACGTGTTCTGCTAGTTTGATGAGTTGGAGCACATGGGCTTCCCATGGTGCACCAAGGGCTGTGCAAGAGTGTGTGTGTGTGTGTGTGTGTGTGTGTGATAAGTTGCTGAGTGAAGGTGGGTCAGGCTATGCTTTTGGTCACCAGGAGTGAGAACAGCTGCCACTAGTTTGTACTTGCACTTCTATGATACGATCATGATCTAGTGCTGCTTGCAAAAAATTCCAGATGTCTTCCCATGTCAAGCCAACCAACAACTCACCTGTCTCTTCTCTCGGTGCTTTTGGTCAGCTTTTTCGCCTAGTTGGCATTGAAGCCACTTCTTTATCTTTTCCTGTGAAACTCAGGGTTCCAGGTTTATCATCAGTGTCTGCTTGATTTGGACTCTTGTATCCTTGTTGTAAAGGGTTTGCTTAGTCTACCATCTTGCTGGCAGACTTGATCTTATGTTAAGCAGTAAATTTAACATGGGAATAAAATTAGTTGCTGATAGGAGATCCCTCAAAGAATAAAACCGGTCCATGAGTTCTCCGTTTCTTTGTTTTATTTTATTTTATTTGTTGTAATGGGGTCTCTTGATGTGCTACCTAAGATGTTATTAAAATTCTGAATGCAGTTAGGACTAGAATAACCTTTGCATTTTTATTATTGAAAGAAGTATTTATATTTGAATGGCCATTCTGCTTTGGTCATTACATTTAAAGCATACTATTTTGATAAGATTTTTTAACTGTAAGGCGAAAATAAACCATTTAAGTCACCTTTGAAACTCAAGGACTTATATTCTAGGAATTTCAAATAAGATTTAGATTGGATTACTTTGCTACAAATGCTGTTTAAAATACAGGATTATCTGGAAGGATGAAGCAATACCTATAATTTGAATGTATTTTAAAATAATGACTACATAGGCATCTATCATTTTCTTTTTTGATGATCATTGGGAAAATTTGTAACAGAAACCACGTTTTAATATATTAACAGCAATGTGTGTGCATTGGTCAAGTTTTCATGGATGATTTATTAATTCCATGTAAAATAATACTGATGAATTTGATGCTCACAAATTCAGTCAAGAATCAGACTGTGATGTATTATAATAGTTTTACAAAAGGTCATAAATAGAAAGTTTCAATGTAATCTTAAAGCAAAATAAGTAACTAAATTACCATTTAAAAATAGAAATATTTCCATGAGAGTGTGCAAAATAATCACTCTGCTTCCTGCTGACTTTTCCTCTATCTGGAGGATATTTGCTAAGAAGTATTTCTTGACTTTGCAATGCCAGGTTCCTATCAAGCCTCTGAAGACCATAAGTCTCCCCCTGGTGTTTATTTCAGTCTCAGATTAGATCCAGAATTCTGCAGCTTTCCCTAGGAGTCCTTGTACAGACCCGTGGTCGCTGTCGATAAAAGACTCCTTAGAGAAAGGGTCTTTCCAGAATTTGCTTGTTCTTTTTTAACTACTCTGAAGACTTGTGAAAAAAATTCGATGAATTCCTTTCTTCAAGCATCTGATTTGATTCCTTAGCAACTTCTTCTCCCTTTATTTTCAGCATACAAGATATTTTCAAAGGAGCCCTGGTGGTACAGTGTTTAAATCACTGGTCTGTTGGTTGAAATAATCATTGGTTTAACCAGAAGAAATATGTGGCAGTTTTATTTTGTAAAGATTTACACCTTTGGATACCCTATGAGGTAGTTCTTTCTCCCGTAGGGTGAAAATTAACTAGATGGAAGGTGATTGATTTGGGGTATGTATTTGCTAGACCAAGAAACCTGGGAAGTAAATTGGTTAAACCATTTGAAAGTTTGTGGTTCAGACCCACACAATGACTCTACAGGTGAATGGCTTGTAGTCTATAAAAACAGCCAAGCTATCATACTAAGGTGGCTTGTGTGTTGCTAAGATATTTAAAACTATGCTACTGGTATTTTAAATATTAGCAAGGTCACTACGCTTGCTTTCAACTTAGATCAGCAATCAGCACCTATGAAAGCAGCAGTCAAGGAATCAAATGACGTACTGCACTGGACATCTTTAAAGGTTGAAAATGCAAAAATGTCACTTTGATGATTAAATTATATCTCATCTAAGCCATGTGTTCTCCCAGTCACCTCAAATGCATGTGAACACTGTAAAATGATACAAAAGGAAAAGTAGAGAGCATGAGAGGAGTCGATGCATCTTGAATTGCTATAGAAGAACAGGACATTTTCTATGGACTTCCAGAAGCTGAACAAAATTAGGAGTTGTTTAACTGGAATTCTCCTTACAAGTGAGGATAGTGAGACTTAGTTTTGCTTACTTTGGCCATATAACAGGGAGGCTAATTGCTATAAGAGGGCACCGTATTTGGTAGAAAATACAAAACCCCGAACTCCCTGTCCTTGAATTGATTCCAACTTCCAGTAGCTCTGTAGGACAGAGTAGAACTATCCTCTCTGGGTTCTGAAATTGTATACCTTTACAGGAATAGAAATCTTCTGAGGAGTGGCTGGTGCTTTTGAACTTCTGTTCTTGCAGTTCAAGGTCTAACAAGTAACACCTTATGCCACCAGAGCTCCTATATTTGGTATAAAGTTATTGGAAATGAGGAAATCCATCACTGAGATAAATTGACCTAGTAGTCTCAACAGTGTGCTCAAACATACAAAAAAAATGAATATGTTACAAGGCTGGACAAAGTTTCATTCTCATATGCATAGAAGTTGTCTTGAGGTGGAGCCAACTCAAAGACACCCTTGTGCTTAAGTGAACCAGATCTACTCCACAAGCCAGCATCGGGCCCCAAGCACTCAGCTTTGCTTGCTCTGTGGGCTGGGAACTCCACTGTGGCTCATGTTCTGGCTCCTTGTTCTGCTGCTGCTGCCCCTTGATCACTCTGGTGTTAAAGCTGTCTCCTAGACCAAGAACGTTCATTGTTCTGGAATCTCCAGGTTCAGTGGACAACTTCCACTCCTAGCTCTTGCTGGTAGTAAAATTCCTTTCTCACTGCTTTTGAAATGACTCACTTTACACCCAGCAGGATGACATTCACTCACATCTGAATCATATACGTAATACAATCAGCATCTTCCCTCACTGTCTTACCCAGACTCATCAGGAAAATAAGGGTCATATGGTGTAAATATCGAAGACTGTGGGTAGAAGAGTAAGTAATAGATTAAGTAATCCATTACATTGTTGAAAGATATCATTGCTGCTGTCAGATAAATCTAGATGAAAGCAGAGAACACCAGCAAGATATTTTATTGACTAGGCAAAGTCATTCAACTCTTTGGCCCATAAGAAATGATAAATAACTCGGTGAAGGATGAGAGTTCTAGAACATTATATTATGTTCATGTTGAACCCACAGACAGACCAAGAGGAAATCCTTCAAATTGCATAAGGAGATACTATATGGTTTAAAATCAGGAAAGATGTGCATCAGGGTTATGTCCCTTCTCCATTCATGGTCTGTATAAAGAGTAAATGATTTTAGAAATTAGACTTTATGTAGAAAAGCTTGGTAACAGGATTGAAGAAGAGTCATTAATGACATGTAATATGTACAAAACAGAACTTTGCTTTTTGAAAGCAAAGAATTTGAAACACTTACTTAGGAAGTTCCATTGAAGGGCTCGCAACGAAGATAATGAAACATAATATGAATTTTTGAGTGTTAAATGGAAGATCTGCCCTGTAAGCCTTCACCCAATTTACCGTACCAAAACCCCAAGCCAAACCCACTGCCCGCAAGTCAATTATGACAGGTAGCGACCCTGCATCGGATTGCTGAGACAGTAATTCTTTAGAGGAACTGATAGCCCCACTTGTCTCTTAAGGAGCAGTTAAATGCTTACCCAGCAGCACCCCCAGGGCTTCTTACTCAAAATGGAAATCTCACAAATATCAAGTTAATTTTGACTCATGATTGATTCTAATGATAGCACAGTGTAAAATTGCTCCTCTGGGTTCCCAAGAATATAAATCTTTTGGTGAGTAGAAAGCCTCATCTTTCCCCCATGAAGAAACTGATGGGTTCAAACTGCTAAGCTTGCAATCCAACTCAAAATGTGCCATAGAAGTCCTCTAGGCTCTCACAATAACCCTTTAAGGAAACCAAAACCCCCAGCCTTCAATAAGGATTATATCTCAACATAAAGAAAACATATTCTCAGAAGGGAACCAGTAAGCCACATCATGATAAGAAGAGAATAGATGGAAGTTGTCAAGGATTTCAGGTTACATAAAAGCTGATAGAAGCTATAGTCAAGCCATCAAATGGCCTGTACTGTGTAGCACAGCAAACGATTCAGGATGTTGAAAATCAAAGATGTCACTCTGAGCACTGAGTTGCGCCAGGCCCAAGGTGTGACATTTTTAGTCTCCTCAAATGCTTGCAAATGCTGGACAAACAATCAGGAAGCCTGAACAAGAATTGATGGCTTTCAGTTATGGTGTTAAGGAAGACCAGGGAGTGCCCAAAGAATGAACACATTTGTTGTGAGAGAAGTAGAATGTTTCTTAGAAGCAAGAATGTCAAAGCTTTGTCTCATCTACTTTGGGCACCTTAGTGTGACAGATTTGACACACTGGCTGCAACAATGGGCTCAAACATAGCAGTGGTTGTGAGGATGGCTCAGGGCTGGGCAG
The DNA here is from genome assembly GCF_000313985.2 of Echinops telfairi. Lineage (NCBI taxonomy): Eukaryota > Metazoa > Chordata > Mammalia > Afrosoricida > Tenrecidae > Echinops > Echinops telfairi. The sequence continues at coordinate 13,554,956 of NW_022111320.1, read as the reverse complement.
TTTTATTCCTTTGTACCTAGCGTCAGTTGGCATCAGAATGGGCTTGATAGGTCCTAACAACAACAACCACCGCCTTTATGGCCACAGATTGCCAGGCTTTTGTTCTACAGTGCCACTAGATGAGCTCCAATTGCTCACCATTATCAGTTGATTGCAAGCTACTTGTACCACTCAGAAACCTAAGCATTTTCTAGATGTCTATACCCCCCAAAGTATTACCTATTACAAAAAAATGCTCATTACTGCTTATTCTCTCTCTATTACATGAGCTATATTTAGTTCTTTAAATATGATGTGCACAAGAAAACAACAACACACATTTCTATTGGGGATTCACATAATGGAAAGGCTGGTGTTAGATTATGCATACCTAGAGTAACTTTCCAGCCCTGGCCCCTGCTTACCATGTGACTTAAGGTAAATTGCTGAAACACTCTGATCTCTAATTTCTTTATCCTTAACAACAAAGATAAACACTATGTTTTAAAGTAACCTTGAGGATTAAATGATACAATGTTTTAAAATACTTCAGAGGGTACCAGACCAAAACAGCCATTGAATAGATGGTTGTTGCCACTATTGTCTTTTTGGTGACAATTATTAATTTGCATTTGTGTACATTAGATGTATTTGATTAAAAGGTTACAGAATAATGAAAATGAAATTAATGTATTATAATTATGTGACTTGCATGTTAGTAATATTTGGATTTTTTTTAAAAATAGGTAAAACCTCAAATTGTACCCAGTGTATTGAATGTTGCCCATCGTTTTATAAAGGAGGTTAATCCAGATGAACCCAAAGGGGAGAATCACACTACAAAAAACATTAGTGAAAGCTACCGGAGAACAAAACCTCTCTTTTTGCAGGAGAGCAGCACTGAGGTAAGCTGAGGACAGTTGAGTGGACATTTGCTGTCATAGGTCATTGTGGAGACTGTCATTCATAAGCTTAACTAGAGCTGTAACATTTTATAGATTATTTTATCACTATTTTTTAATGTGGATTTGTTTTTTTATTAATCAAATATATTCAGATTTCAAAAATCTTTTCAAGGAGATCGCTTTGATTGCAATGAACACTGATCTTTTGGATGAATGATCCATTGATCATGTGACTTTCTGGGCTTTTCTACAGTGTCAATAATTGAATGAGTATATAGGAGAAACATACAACACACATAAATGCACATCTACAAGGAAATATAACAGTTTTATATTGGTTTAGACTTCAGAGAGTTTAAAATTTTAAAACCTTGCCAAGAGCTTTAGGTGTTGGGCAATTTCACAGTTATTTAAAACTGGATTTATACCAAATTTTGACAGCTATTCTGATTGGCTACTGGTTTAGTGATGCACTAGGTAGGCTTTTATCAACTCATTCCAATATTTGTCTAATAGACTTGTTTTATTGATTCTGCAAAGGGAGGAGTTTCTCAAATTTTGACCCAGGCTATGGTTTCTAACATTTTAAATGTTATTTCCCTGTCATTATACTTCAGAAAGTGTAACTTGGCCAAAGTCAAAGTTTACTACCGATGACAGAGCCAGGGTTTACCTTGAGTCTGTTGAGTTTCACAGCCATGCTTACAAAACACAAAGAAAAAACGCCACCTGTTAGTAGGTCCTCTGTTCATCAGAGTCTATCCTTGAATTGTTCTGGAGGATCCAGCTTTCTAGTTTTATGTATCAAGGGACTGTATATAAAGAATTATATAATCTCATAACCACAGGTATATGTATGCCTAACATGCCTTAAATACTGTGCATGCGTTATCTCTTTTTATCCTTTTTTTATTAAATACTTTTATCGGGGGCTCTTATATCTCTTATCACAATCCATACATTCATCCGGTATGTCAAGCACATTTGCACATATGCTGCCATCATCATTTTCAAAGCATTCTCTTCCCACTTGAACCCCTGATATCAGCTCCTCATTTCTTTCTCAGCCTCCCCTGCCAGTCCTCCCTCACAAACCCTTGTCCTCCATCGCCCCTCACCCACTTTTCCCTTGTTAGTCTCCCTGAGAGGGGGTTATAGGTTAATCCTTGTGATTGATTCCTCTTTTGTCCCCGACCCTCCCCTAATCCTCCTGGTATCTCTACTCTCATAGTTGGCCCTGAGGGGTTTATCTAACCTGGATTCCCTGCGTTGTGGGCAGTGTGCATGTTCTGGTCTAATCTGTTTTGTAAGGTAAAATTGAGGTCATGATAGTGGGAGGAAAGAAGCAATAAGGAACTAGAGAAAAGCTCTGTTTCATCGGTGCTATACTGCAACCTGACTGGCTCATCTCTTCCTTGTGACCCTTCTGTTCTGTAAAGGAATATCTAATTGTCTACATATGGACTTTGGGTCTCCACTCCACACCTCCTCCCCCATTCACATTGAGTATGATTTTGTTCTGGGTCTTAGATGCCTGATACCTGATCCCATTGATACTTCATGATCAGACTGGCTGGTGTGCTTCTTCCACGTGGGCTTTGTTGCTTCTTAGCTAGTTGGCCGTCCAGATGCTCTATCTTTTGATAGCCGGGCACCATCAGCTTTCTTCACCACATTTGCTTATGCACACAGTCTTGTCTTCAGCAATTGTGTCAGGAAGGTGAGCCATCGAAGAATTCTGGATTGTTAGAACAAAGTGTTCTTGTGTTAAGGGAGTACTTGAGTTGAGGTCCCATGTCCATCTGTAACCTTAATTCTTTTTCTTTTTTATAAACCAACAGCCTTACATATTTATTGTTAAACTCTATGTGGAAGCATAAAAACCAAGGAAGAAACCAGATTATTTGCCAATACAAGTTCAGTTGATCAGATGGTGGCAAAAGTCTTAATGCAACTCAACATGACAGACCACTAGTGAGCCTGGGAAAGGCGGCTGTGGGTGTCAGCCCTCAGGGGGCTCCTTACAGAACCAGCTTGGTTCTTCTCCAATGTCTTCTCTTGCAGTTGTACCTGATCTTATTACTGGTTTTCATTCGAATCCATTGGGGAATGGGGCGATTCTGCTTCTGTTTTTTGGCCAGGAATCTCTTGATCCTGAAAGTCTTATGAGACAACATGGTGAAGTCAGAGCAACACCACACTCAGGATGGTGAAGAAACAGAGAGGGCAACCTTAATTCTGAACATAGATATAAGTACACAGATCTATTCTCCTCTCATTATATGTAAATCTATTTACATGTGTACATGCCGGTATTTAGATCTCTATAAATGTTCTTTGCCTCCTGGTTCTTTCCTCTGTTTCCTTTTACTTTCCTCTTGTTCCACCATCATGTTCGTCCCTTGATTAAGTCCCACTAGACATCCTACTCCCCACCATACTGGGGCAAAACACTAAAGGCATGCAACAGAGCAGCAAGGGGAGCAAAGTGATAAAATCCCCAGGGAATACTAAAAATAGAATTTGGAGACAGTGTGGCACCCCATCAGACTCGACTGGAAAACACTCATAAAGGCCAACTAACAGATCTTGAACTATTTATGGGCTTTTCCATTTTTGTCAGTGGCTTTTTTGTTGTTGTTATTTTGTTTTTGTTTTTTTATTGTTGTTATTGCTTTGTTGGTTTTGACTTCCTTTGTTGTTTTGTTTTGTTTTGCCTGGTTTTTTTTGCACTTATTAATGTCTCTGCATGTCTATCTAGATAAGTTAGGTGGGATAAACAATTCAACTACAAAAACAATGGGACTGGTTCTGGGGGGATACAGGAGAAGGGGAGGTGGGAGAAAGGAAGAGTGGGCAACCAACCTAGGGACAAGGAAACAACAAGTGAACTAAAATCAATGGAGAGAAGGGCGTAGGATGACTTTTATCCTTTCTTAATACTTTATTTTTAAAAATAGAAATATCTAATATTTCTTTGGTAATAGGACTAGGTTTTAAGTCCAAACCTTCTGATGCTAAATTACCTGCATACAGTCCCTACATCAGAGCAGTGTCTTTAAAGATTTCTCCTTCATGCTTGCTATCTTATGTAGTTGATCATATCAATAATGAAAACGAAAATTAGTTAACCTTTATTCAACATGTGTTTAATGCCTTATTTCATTTTTAGTCAATATTCCCAATAGTCATACAAGTGGCACACTATTATTAACTGCATTCAACAGATGAAAAAGATAGAGTGGTTATATAGCTGGTTCTATTAGAAAAGCTATAGATGTTAATCCCTTGCTTGTAAATTTATTCAACTACATAAATCATCCAAAAGTGGTTCTCAGGACAAGAGTAGAACTGCCCATAAGGTCCCTAAGGTAGTAATCTTATGAATTCGTGCCTGAACATAGGTGTGTCTGTACACAATGCCTATAATAAATATCTAATGTCCTCATATGCCTAATACTCTTCTGGGCAGGTGAGTAGTGATTCTCACTGTATAATAAGAATTACAAGGAGTGTGTGAGCTTGCTGAAAATACATCCTGAGTCTATCCTCCAAATTTTGACTTTTGTAATTTGGCTTTTTCTGATTTACCAAACCACTGCCAAATCCTTTCTTCATTGTCTATTCATACTGGATACATTTTTGTACTACATTTACCCTTCTCTAATCACTGAACTTAGAAGCATGGATATACATACATACACCGTATATACTCGTGTAAAGCCGAGTTTTTCAGCACATTTTTAATGCTGAAAAAGCCCTCCTCAGCTTATAATCAAGTGAGGGTCCCATTTACCTGTTCTCCAGTACTGTGTGGGTGTTCAGGTCTCTCCCGCTCACCTGCAGGCGCCTGCAGCCTCTGTGGGTGGTCTGATGCCTGCTGATATCACCGCTCTTTTCTTTTCTCCGGCAGCCTCTGTGTTGTCCATGCCGTACTGGGCAAGAACCTGCCCGCTTCTGTGTGTTGGTACCTGGGGCGCACCGCCTCCAAGTCAGATGAATGTCAGATGCGGTCACTCTTCTCCCGCTCCTCTCTAGCGCTGTGACCAATGACAGAGCCTTTACACTCTTACCTGTGCTTGGTCACGCCCCCTTGCTCCACCCAAGCATTGCTGAATACAAGTACCTGTATATCTCTGGTCTTGGATATACAGTACGTTTATTTATAGTACTTAGTCTGCTGTCTTTTATTTTTTATTTTCCTATTAACCCCTATCTGGACCCAGTGTTGACTATGCTTACATAGAGCAACCTGTGTTAGGGATCATAATATACACGTTGCTTTGAGTATGCACTGTGTTAACTGCATGTGTTGCATTAGCACTTCCCATACGTATGTGGTAACACTGCGCCTGCAGTAACTTAGCGCATGTAATAAGAGTACATACACAATATAGTGTGTATATTAAGAGCCCTAACACAGGCTGCTCTATGCAAAGAGTCATGTCATCACATTCTGGAATATCATCGGCTTGCGTTAGGTCTCAAACTATACAAGCTGCATTGTATACATATGGTAAGGCAGCATAAGCAGTAATGCAGCACCTGCAGTAACAGCGTGCATAGTTATTGTTGATACCATGTTGTTTTTGTTGATCCTCTTTTCCACTTACATAAATATTCAAAAACATTTAACCTACTGATCAATTAATATAATTTTATTGGTATCTACTTTTCTAATGTTAAAAATTGTCTAATTTAAAATGACTAATAAGTTCAGAAAATTTAGTCAAGCACATTTAAACGTGTATTTTTAATCCCTTTAGGTAGAATTTACAGCGTCAGAAAAAGCAGAATCCACAAATCAAAAACCTGGGCTCTTGTGTGAAGGATCATTCAATGAAGAAGCCTCCGCCAGGTCCTTTCAGGAAGTTTTACATCAATGGAGAACTGGAAATCCTGAGGGCAATGAGCAGCGAAACGCACAGGCTGCAAAACCAAGTACGGCTGTTTTCACACACTGGATATTTTTAAGTAAAATTGAATTCATTGGTTACAAGCTCCATTCTGTGTGACCATAAATGCAAGATTAAGCTAACATATATGTAGTTATATATAATAAGTACACATATGCATACATAATAGGTATATATGTTATATTTACTTATATAATATATGCTTACATATACATATATGTAGTTATATAAAAATTTTAATTTTGGTGATTATTGTCTAATTATTTTCTATAGAGGTTACTAAATCAGTTATACATCTACTGACAGCTATTGATAGGGCTCTTTCTTTATAGTTTTTCTATGTTGGGATCTAGTTCTTTCCCTTTCATTTTCTTTTTATTTATGTCTGATAGATAAAAATAATTATTTTACCTGCCTTTTCACCAATCACTTCAGAAATAATTATTGGTTATTTTGATTTTCTGTGTGCTCTTCTTGATATCTTACATTCTTGTCTTTAGTTAACATTTTGTACAAGTCAGGTTTTCAGTACCAGGGGTGTGGGTCTGTCTTCTCGTCAGTTAACAGTATGGGTAATGACGGAAGAGGGCTACAGTGTGACTCCACAGGAATGGCACACACGCCAGAGGTTGTAGCCATCTTGTCTATTTGTGTCTCATGAGCTAGGAAGCCACCATGGCAATAGAAAATACGAGCATATATATGTTATTAGTGAGGATTTATTACATATATCATACCATTCCATAGTTCAATCACATCAAATAGAATTATACAATTGCCACCACAATCAGTTTTCAAACAATATTTTTCTACATGGATTCCTTGACTTTATTAACTTTTTTCGCATCACCACCACTACTGTGTCCTCTCCCTACAAACCCCTTACTCTTCTTGCTGTCCCTGTAGGCTCATCAGTCCTGGGTTTCATATGCTGGAGAACAGAGAAACATATAACACAGCTTCAAGAGGGTGACCTCCATCAACATAACATCTCTGAGATACACTTTTTAAATTGCTGGATTAAATAAAGTTATATCATGCTGAATTTTTCAATGTAAAGTTATTTACCTAAGATGGGGAATTTAATGTGTTGGCTCAAGTACTTTAGAATTTATACTTACTCAAACTCTTAGAGTTAATTCTGACTCATCATAACCTTCTAAGTCAGACGAGAACTGCCCCTATGGGGTTCAAAGATTAAATCTTTCCAGAAGTAGAAATTTTCATTTTTCTTCTGAGGAGCTGCTGCTGGTGGCTTTGAACTGATGATTTTGGATCTTGCCCCTCAAATCATAACCCAAGATTAAATGAAGTTTGGGTTTGATGATTGTTTTAGAAGCATTGTGGCTTAGATTCTGGAAGTTCCCTGGCCTTTTGTAAGAGAAAGAGTTTAAAGACTCTTATAGATGGAATTGACCCAGGGCAACCGACTCAGCCATACTTTTACCTACCGTCCAGGAGAATCCTCATGTTACCAAAGTATTGAGAACTAGAATTTTTAAAACAGCGAATTTAACAAATGGATAACATGGTTTACTTGAGTATAAACATGAGTTACTTGATTTTAGAGGATTACTAGAGAGCTGGAATGGCACAGGCTAGATTCTTGTAAATAGTCATACAAAATTAGATTATTAGTTTTTCTTTTTTCTACCTCAAAAGGCGCAGTAGAAGGAGGAGGTTGCCCACTAGGGACTGCACGATCTAGGTGCTCGTGAGTATATCCCAATGAAAGCTTGAGATCATCTCAAGAACAGATCTGACTCACCAAACACTAATGACAAGACCTATGCGCTGTGGGGTGACATCAAGAACATCACACGTGAAGAAAGCAAAAGGTCATTTAAAAGATAGTAAATGAAGGAAAGCTCCAAGTGGATGTCAGAAGGGATTCTGACACTTGCTCTTGATCGTATAGTAACAAAGTAAATGAAAGACATAATGAAGTAAAAAGCAGAACAGTACATTTCAAAGGGTAAGCACTGGAAGACAAAGCATGATAGTGAAATATGCCAAAGACCTGAACTTAGAAAACCGACGAGGAAGAACACACTCAGCATACCTCAAGTTGAAAGAATATAGAAAAAAATTCAAACCTTGGGTTACAATATTGCAGGTTTCTGTGGGAAAAATATTGATTAATGCAGGCAGCATTGAAAGAAGAGGGAAAGAACACAAAGAATCACTATACTAACAAGAGCTGTTAGACATTCAAGCATTTCAAGAGGTAGCATATGATCAAGAACTAACGGTACTGACAGAAGAGGTCCACTCTACACCGAGGGCAAGAGCAAAAACTAAGGCTCCAGGAATTGGCAGAATATGCCAATTGAGATGTTTCAATAAGCTGATGAAACACTTGAAAATATTCATTGATGTGGGCCAAGAAATTTGTAAGACAGCTACCTGACTGCAAACATACCAGGGGGACTCTATCTATCACCTCCGGCTTCTCTGTTGTCACAAGTCAAGAGTCACACATGCCCCTGCCCTACATCCTCCTTTCCCTGTTCTGACACCATCCACTCTTCCCCCGGCACTCTACATCTATGCTTGGTTCAATAATTGGTGGCAATGGCCACACGAAACTCACCAACAATGCTAACATTTAAAGACTTATTAGTGGGTGTTAACCGATTACTATAATCCATGATTAATAGACAATAAGGACACAGTCATTGGTTCACAGGAAAACCTCTCCTTAGCCAGCGGTCTCTTTTCAGTCCTCAGCCTGTTAGTCACGTGGTTCCTTGGCCTTTGTCTCCATGGACCCAGAAGGAAGCTTGCTGCTTTGTCTCACAGTGTCATCGCCTCAGCACTGCTCCTTTGTTGGGTCTCAAAGGCTCACTGCCTTGGCCTCTCACTTCAGACAGATGTCGTTTTGTATTATTGGCCGTGGAAAGACATGCAACTGTATGGATGCTAGCAGACTGTGGACAGCATTGAGGAGAATGGGCACTCCAGAGCACTTCCTTGTGTTCACGTGGAACCTGTACATTTTACAGGAGGCAACTGTTTGCAGGAAACAGGGGAATATTGTATGGTTTGGTATGCATCAGGCTTGGGTTATTTTACACTAATTATTCATTCTGTATGCTGAGCAAATAATGGAGAAGCTGGACTGTATGAAGAGCAACATGGCGTCAGGATGGGAGGAAGGCTTATTAGCAGCTTTTGTTATACAGATGATACCATCATGTTTGCTGAAAGCAAGGAAGACTTGAAGCACTTGCTGATAAACGTCAAGGATGGAAGCCTTCAATAGAGCTTGCAACCCAAGGTAAAGATAACCAAAGACTGCACACCTGGACCAATAGATGATATAAGGGTAAATGAGGAAAATATAGAAGTTGTCAAGGATTTCATCTCGCTGATATTTATAACCCATGATATTGGAAGTAGCCATCAAGAAATCAAATGACACAATACATTGGGTAAATAGTACGCTGGTGTTGAAAAGTAAGGAGGTCACGCTGCAGGCAGTTACATAATTTCCTGTCAACTTGCAAAGGGATGGAGTCTACTCTGTCAACCAGATCATAGGCAATGAGACCTCTGTGTGTGCAAGGCCTTCTGAGGATTCTGGGAACTCCTGTCTTCCTACCTGGAGGTGGAACAGACACACTCTGCTTGTCTTTCCTGTTGACTGATGGAGCCAGAGCCCTGGAGCTGGAAGAGCCATGTGGAGACCCACACCAGTGCTGAGATGCTTCCACCCCCACTGGATCTACAAGACTTTCCACCCACGGGCCTGTGATCTTCCTGTATTTGGTGTCATTGCATGTATTGTGTGAGTTTGAAAAGGAAATTTATAGACTGGTATTGGACATATGGGCTAATATCAGACTTATAGACTTTATCTGGACTGGGCTGAGATGCTTTCTTAATATAAATTTACTCTTTATATAAAGCTCTTTCTCTCACACGTATGAGTGTCTATGAATTTGTTTATCTAGTCAACCTGAACTAACATAGTAAGGTATATTTTTAATTTTTAATGGCCTTTTATGCATATGAAAGTTACACATTGTATAAAGAAAGAGCAGTGCAGAATTGATGTTTCTGAATCACACGGTTGGCCACACATATTGAAGGTCCCACAGATTGCCAGAACAAACAAGAGAGTCCTGGGACAAGTGCAACCAGAATGCTGTTTAGAAGAGAGGATGGGGACACTTCATCTTCCATACTTCGGATATGTTCTCAGGAGAGACCAGTACCTGGAAGAGGACATCGTGCTTGTTAAAGAAGAAGGGTGGTGGAAAGCAGGATGACCCTCACAGAGATGGATTTACACAGTGGCTGCAACCAGTGGCTGCAACCAGCCTGACAGTACTGAAGACGACTCACAAGCAGGACGTGTTTGGTTCTCTTGTACACAGGGTCGCTGTGAGTCAGAACTCACCCAAAGGCCCTACCAACACGGTCTCTTGCTCTCAGTTTTCTGGTTATATTTTGAGAGAAGTACATAGAGGTATTTACTATCTCTTTCCTTCCTTGATGTGCTTAGGTTTGGTAGTAGCTATATTTTTCTACCTATGTTCTTAACTTTTGCCATGGCATTGCTGTCAGTGGCTTTAAATGAACAGTTCTCTCTCTCTCTGTCTCTCTCTATCTCTGTCTCTGTCTCTCTGTCTTTTCAAGCCTAGGATTGGTCACAGCTTTTCACAACTGTTAGTGTCTGATAGTTCCCCCTCACTCCTTCCCTTAACCTTTTGCTGATTTTGTCATTCCCTCTATCCAATCCATTTCAAATGATTTCTTTTAGTATCTTTTATAATATGCTGAGACCCTGACTGATGCAGATGGTTGGGAAAAGGTTCCCTTCAAAACTCAAAACCAAGTTTTGAATTGAGATCTAGATACAATGAATTGGGAGTTGGGGGCTGGAAATAGAAAATGCAAAGACTGTTAGAGAGAACATGCAGGGATCAAGGAGCTGAATGAAGGTATAGGTAACTGACTCTCCTAGAGCAAAGAATTGTTCTGTAGCACAAGAATCACAGTGGTGCCTGGTAGAGAAAAAGACGAGTCCTGCAAAGAAGACAAAGATCAGTAGAGGTATTATCATTAAAAACCAAGGGAGCAGAGCACTTTTTAAATAGAGAAGTGAGCTCAGCTGTGTGACTGCTGCTGTGAGGTCAGTAAGGATATTCGTTGCTAAAATCTGTCATTTAATATATACATATATATGTATGTTTTACATCCATATTATTATATGTTGTTCATATTCTTTTCTAATACAATGTAATAAATGGGTAAAAGACCATTTATAAACTGAGAGAGGTAATAGTTGTTGTTAAGCTCCATTGAGTCCATCTGACTCAACAATGCTATGTACAGCATCACCAGGCAGTGCCCGGTCGACCTTCATTCTCACCATTGTTCTTATGTGTGAGCATACGGATTGTCGCAGCCACTGTGCGAATCCATCTTGTAAGGGGCCTTCCTCATTTCGATACTCCTTTACTTTACCAGGCAGAGTGCCATGGTGAGTCTTTTACTATGTTACAAAATAGAGAACCAATTCATGATATTTCATGACACTTGAATATGTGTTTTCCTTTTTTGGTTGTTGTCGTTTTTAAATCATTTTATTGGGGGCCCATGCAACTCTTATTACAATCCATACATCCACCCATTGTGTCAAGCACATTTGTACATATGTTGCCATCATCTTTCTCAAAACACTTTCTTTCTACTTGAGTCCTTGGTAACAGCTCCTCATCTTCTTCCCTTTCATTCCCAACCCTCTCTCCCTCATGAACCATTGATAATTTATAAATTATTATTATTTTTTTTTTTCTTTCATGCATCTTCTTCTCATTTCTTTAAGAGTTTCTTACTAACATACATTTATGTTTCCTTTTTTATCATTTTATTAGGGGCTCATACAACTCTTATCACAATCCATACATACATCAATTGTGTAAAACACATTTGTACATTCATTGCCCTCATCATTCTCAAAACATTTCTTCTCCACTTAAGTCCCCGGCATTAGGTCCTCATTTTCCCCCTCCCTCCCCTTCCCTCATGAGCCCTTGATAATTTATAAATTATTCTTTTGTCATATGTTACCCTGTCCGACGTCTCCCTTCATGCACTTTTCTGTTGTCCATCGCCCAGGGAGGAGGTCACATACAGTTCCTTGTAATCTGTTCCCTCTTTCCTAACCACTGTCCCTCTACCCTGCCAGTATCACCACTCACACCACTGGTCCTGTAGGGATCATCCTCCCTGGATTCCCTGTATTTCCAGTTCCTATCTGTACCAGTGTACATCCTCTGGTATAGCCAGACTTGCAAGGTAGAATTCATATCATGATAGTGGGAGTGGGGAGGAAACATTTAGGAACTAGAGGAAAGTCGTATTTTTCATTGTTGCTACATCGCCCCCTGACTGGCTCGTCTCCTCCCTGAGACCTCTCTTCAAGGGAGTCTCCAGTGGCCTGCTAATAGGCTTTGGGTCTCTACTCCGCACTCCCCCATCATTCACTATGGTAAGATTTTTTGTTCTGATGATGCCTTATACCTGATCCCTTCGACACCTCGTGATTGCATAGACTGGTGTGCTTCTTCCATGTGGGCTTTGTTGCTTCTGAGCTTGATGGCCGCTTGATTACCTTCAAACCTTTAAGACCCCAGACGCTATACTTTTTGATAGCTGGGCACCATCAGCTTTCTTCGCCACATTTGCTTATGTACCCATTTGTCTTCAGTGATCCCTTATTTTATATTTTCTGTACCCTTGATTTCCTCTTAGCTTATTACATGACTACCTCTCTAAACATTGAACTGTTAACTTGGCGTGCATGTGAACATTATATAAATGCAGATTAACCATCTGGATTCTGTGGTGGCTTTTCTCACTCAGTAAAAGGATACTGAGATAGATCCATGAAGACGTGCACAGCTCTGTTTTATTATTTTCACTACCAAATAGTCTTGCATTATATGAATCCATTTTAATGTTGATAGTTTTATTTGGACTATTTCCCACGTTTGTTGCTATATTTCTTGCTATTATGCACATTCTTGGTTAGGTCTTTTGGTACATATGTACACACATTTCTAGAATGTCTATACCTAGGAATAGACATCCTAGAAATGGAATAGCTGGGTCACAGTGTGTCCATTTCTTCAGCTGTTATTAAAACTGAATTATTTACTGAAGTGTTTATTCCAATTTACACTCCCATCTACAAGTTTATCACGTTATTGTCAACGCTTAATATTGTTAGACTTACATGTTGTTGCTTGTCTAAAAGGACCAGCATATGGTACGTTTGCTTTGTTATATATTTATAGACTACATATGCATATATACTTGTACTAATGAATGCATAATTTTCACATACTACCAAAAGAGAGAAAACAAAACACTGCCATATAGCCAAACTCTTAGTGACCTTATATAGGATTTCTGAGGCTGTGTGCATTTTTCTGGGAGCAGCAGACTCCTTGCCTCCTGAGAAAATAACTCATGTGCTTGAACCACAATGTAGAAGTCCAAAGTTACCCCACTCTGCCACCAAGGCTCCTTCATGCATGCATCTGTATTACATGCTACATAATTACTCTCTTACTAAAAATAGTATTGAGCACCTTTGTATATATTTCCTGGTCATTTAATTTAGTTTAGCTGTGTTTTAATTTCCATGATATATAGTTATTTCATTTTTGATTTTGAGTTTAAGTTGTATAGGGCTATTTATGTCCCTCAGAGCAAAAGGCAAAGACCTTTTTAAGAGGACTTCATAGGTTCTATGTGATCAGATTCTAAGTGGTATCACTGAGAATTCTACTCTTAATACTCCCCGTGCTTACTCAGTCTCAGCCACACTGGCCTTTTAGCTCTTCCTTCAACATTTCAACCATACTTTCACCTGAAAATGTTTGTGCTGTTGATCAAGAAAAATAGCGAGACCATAAGCCATGCAGCATAGCCTGAAAGTTTCCCCTAAACGTTGCCTTTGGCTAAAATTTCAATCAAACAATAAATAGGTCTATAAAGTGAGTAGTAACACCCGGGACGTAGGTGCTCTTTAGAAAAAAAATCGATATGAGATCAAAGTGCACCCTCTGGCCAGTGGTGAATATCAGAAGTCCGCAAAGTCTTGGAAGAATGGATTTGGGCAGCGTAGTGAAGAAGTGGGAAGAGTGATGTCGCATTGGGGGGATTGCAATCAATGCCAAAAAAAAAATGTCTATGAATTGTTGAATGGAAACCCAGTTCACTCTGTAAACATTCTCTGAAATTACAAAGAGGCAACCCCCATTCCCCCACCTCTAAAAGAAGCCAGTGAAGCATGGAGTCTGCCAGCAAAGCCAAGCCTGGTACATAGTTTATGAGGCATGTTTTATAGGGAACCTGCCTCGTAATTTCATATATTCTACACTTACTATAAACAATCTAAGTCAAAGACATCCCGCTAAAAGCACTAAATAGCAAAAGGCTCTTCTCTTAGAAAATCGCATTAATCTATTTGCCAGGATTATCAGTTGGTTTATAAGAACAGACATTTGTCTCACAGCTCTGGAAGCTGAGTCCTAAATTAGGATTTGCCATATTGATTCTTTCTGAGCACTCTGAGGAAGCCTCTGTGCCCTGTCTTTCTGCTAACTTCTCACAAGGGCCAGTACGGCTTGGTGTTTCTTGGCTGATCGGTGGATCACTCCAAATTGCTGCCTCCCTCTTCACGTGATCACTTTCCCTCTCTGTCTCAGCATCTCCTCCTCTTTTATGAAGACACCTCTCACACTGGGTTTGTAAGCCCCCTGGATCTGTGCGGCCTCCTGGCAACTTAATTAATAACATCACCGAAGACCCTATTTCTAAACAAGGCTATATATATAAATATATATTTATATTTATATATATATGAATATAATACTGGGGATTAGATACAGGGGCTTAGAACTTGAATGTATGTGTTGTGTGGTGGCGGCGGTGGGGAAAAGGATAATTTAATCCATAACAGCTTTCACTTTTCCCTTGTGGGAACCTAGTTTGGAATTGTACTGTTTGGAATTGCCTCAATGATAGCAAACAACCATGGCAGAGAAGGGATTCTTATGCCAACTTTAAAAATGTGTTCCCCAAATCACTATTCTAGGTTTGTGATGATCTCTTAAGCACAATGTCCCTTCTTTTTGATCTGCACAGGAAAAAAAAGTGTATTTTGTTTTATTAAGTTCATGTGTCAAGAAATCTTTTGTCTTGTAAAGAAAAGACAACTCCAGGTAGGGACATTTCCTTTTTCCTACCACTTCCTTATGGCTTGAATTCATGTTCTTTCAGTTTAATGAATTCTGGTAGTGTTTTTCAGGACACCTTCTAATTGCATTCTCCAGTATTGCTGTACTCTTTGCAAAAATAGGAGTGGGACTATTCACACTCATTTAGTTTATTTCTGTTGCTGATAATTTGCTGTTTCTGAAAGTGAGCCCTTAAAGTCTAGAGTACAAAGTTGGGGCAACATTAATTTTCGAGTTTATTTCCAAATTCTTTTTATTTTCCTCTTACATTTTTCTGTGTCTTTTTCACTGTTGTGAACAGAGGAGTAATAGCTGGAGAACAGAGAGACTAGCAGTATTGGATTTTTTGCTTTTATTCCCCCCAGAAATCTTCTTTAATTTTAAGTATCTCTTAATAGTGATTTTAATTTAGTAACTTCATAAATATTTTAAGCATCTAAAAGTAAATTGCTTTATAGACATACATTCATGAGACAGTTGTCTCCTGCAGGAGGTGACATTCCAAATTATTTATTTTCTGTTTCCATAATATATAATATTATTGTCAGTAGCTATGATACATACCATTATGCATATGTGTTGATAGAATATGTAATACTTCTGCTTGTATTTGTTTTTCTCCTCTAAGATCATTAGTTGCTTGCAAAATACTAGTGAATTTAATTTTTAAGATCTTTAAATTTTAATGGATTATTGAAACAAATTGTATAAAATTCTTTAATATAGGACCATTATTTATGTCTTATGCATTGTTTAAACCTAAAAATATTGATTATACCAATTAATATCAAAATCTTTATGCCTCAAAGTTCTATATTTTAAAAGATGTGATAATTTCATGGATGACGTTCCATTGCTTACATGTTGTATTAACTTTTGTAGACTCAATGGAAGCATGTGAAGTACAGACAAATATGAAAGTTTGGAGAGAACCACTGGAGATTGAATTTAAAGAAGACAGTCTATCCTATGTGGAAAAATTGTGGCTTAAGAAACATAGGAGGTATTATCTTCAGTTGTACATTAGTAAGAAATATAAAAACTATATTCCTTATTGTGTGATATTCCATTTGGTAACAATTTTGTATATATGCTTTCTATTTGATACATAATTTTAAAGTAATCTAAAATCCCTTTGAAGCATCTAATCAGAAATTGTAATGAGAATTTTAATTCTACTTATGAGTATGATACATCATTAATTTCGAGTTTGCCTTGAGAAATGGAAGTGTATTTATGGGAAAAAGACACATGTGGTAGGGAATTTAAGAATAATAGCAAAAATACTGTATAATTTATAGATTACTTTGAAGAATTACTCTCAGACCTCTCACATTTGCATAAACTTTGAAAACTACATTTTTAGAATCTACTTATAAGACAATTAAACCTTTACAGTTTCATTAATAGTAATCAGGCATATTTTACTCAAAGACTGTATCATTGGATGCAGCATTTTGTAGATTACTTAAAATATTAAACTAATAATTACTAGCCTAATTTATCATTTTAACATCATGTAAGAGCCATAGAATTCCAGATTTGGAAAGTACCATGAAATACCTCCAACTCAATTTACTCCACTGCCGTGCTTATGAATTGCCTTCAAGATGTCATTTTGGCAGTAGATTGGCCTATGAAGGGGCTTGACTTTCTGAATTTCTCACAGATCCCAGCTGGCACAGAGCTGGATGCTGCTAGTCTCTGGAGCATGGGTTCATGTTTGAGTTTTGTTTTGTTTGTTTTGAGCTTGTTGAGCATCTATTTTCCTGGCATCCAAGATGGGTTCTCCCTTCCCCACCCCTGGGATCACTTCTCCAAAGGACCCTGGCTTCTGTATTCTAGAAAGAAAAATAGGATTGCTAATGAATTCATGGCTACCTGAAGTATAGCTCTTCTCAGAGGACCAAACTAGGGAAGATCTATGTAAATATACTAGCCCATTTATACGACACGTACAGCTACATTTATTATCTCTATCTATATACTCGAATACCTATTAAAGTAAACAGGAGTTTGCACACTTCTGACTC
>NW_022111320.1:13523591-13535805 GCF_000313985.2 Echinops telfairi | reverse complement strand
TGTCTCCCCTTGGGTTGTATTTCTGGTTTATACAAGACAGCAAGTCATCCTACTTACATGATTAGAAATCTCTCCTAATCTGCTCTACATTAAGGGGGTCAAAATGTTACAGGTGAAGGGATACATGGTCTGAGGCTTTAAAAAACATTTTTTTCCCCACAAAGAGTGGCTCTGAGTCTTTCACAGACATAGACTTGTTTGAGGTCTTTGGTCTTAAGAGTAGGTCCAAGGAGTGTCAATGTGTGCGGTTTGGGAGATAGGTCCTTCTCTCACTGGCTTCTGCTCTGCACTGTCAATTTCCTCAGTGTGAACTAGGTCTGCTTTTTTTGTTTGTTTGTTTGTTTTGTGTTGCTCCAGAAAATCCTGCTCTAGTCAAATTAAAAGTGGTCTTAAAGGGAAATCCTTGTTTGAGTGAGACAAAAGAGTGGGAAATGAATAGAAACCCCACCAATATGTGGCTAACGTCACATTTCACTAAACATTTTTTTTCCTCTCCAAAGATTCTTAATGAAAGTTTTGTGGTAATAACAGTTAGAAAGAGGTTGGTTGATATAACACTATGACTCCCCCACCCCCGAATATGTCCTAGTTCTGAGGACACTCTTATATTAAGCTTCCCAATTATCTTTTTGTTTGTGTCTGACTTAATTGATTTATAGTGGTTTTTTTTTCCTGTAAGCATGCTAATTCTCCTTGTTTTCTCAGTATTTGTCTTGATCCCCAGGTGATCACCAGGTATAGTGGTTATGTGTTTTGGCTTACGAACTACAAGTCCAGAAGTTCAAAACCACCAACTGCTCCTTGGTAGAAAGATGAAGCTTTCTACTTCCATGAAGAGCTACATTCTCAGAAATCCACAGGGGCATTTCTACCTTGTCCTACTTCCTATGAGGGTCACTATGCATCAGAACCAATTCAATAGCAGTGAGTTTGAGGGAGGCTACCTTGGTGGAAGCTTTTAAAAATGTCCTAATGTTTTCTAAGCATTCACCAATATAAGGCCGACACAGTGAGATCCAACACACATTCAGATGTTGGCCTTTTAAATAACGTGTTATGCTTTGTGGACTCTCTCTGGCTCCATCTGCCACCTAGGGTGGCACAAGGGGTTAATGCACTCAACTGCTGCCTTAATTGCAAATACAAATGGGAACTCAAGATAGGACATTTAGGAGACATGGAGTTTATGTTAAGAGGAGGGTACCCTTTGGGAAGGGAAGGTGAGACTGATTGCATAACTTAGAGACTGTCGTTGGTGTATCTGACTTGCACGTGCAGAAATGGCTAAAGTGGTATGTGTTTCTATGGCATATAGCAGCAACAAGGACAAAAAAACAAATGATGAAAGTATGAAAGAAACCACTCGGGAGCATATTCCTATGCTCACCCCTGGAGTTAGGACACACTCCCAAGCCAGTGTCAGCATACCTTTGACTTTCCTCTTTAAAAATACAGGAAGCTATGCAATTCAAAAAGTTATATACGGTGTCCACCTCATGTACAGTTATTTCAGTAGATGTTGCTATGTAATTTCCTTTATTTTTCCTTGACGGTACAGTTACAGTTTTGTCATTAACTTTCTGTACTTATTTGGTAAGTAAGTCAAGGTCGTGTCTGGAAAAGTTTCAGATCACGTGTTTTATTTTATTTATTTTGTAGAACTCTACGGGACCAACTTCTTAACACACAACCAGTTAAACCCATGCATTCATCTGAAACCACTAATGTGACACCGTTTTCGCCAAACGGAAGTGGCAAAGAGCATGACGGTTAGTTCAGGCGTGATTAGATTAGATTCCAATTTATTATTTCAAATTAAATACACCAAGAGTTAATCAGCAGTTGCTTTTGGTTTTCTTTATTGTTTCATTCTAAACTTGAATATTTAGCCCTTAATCTCCATTTCAACATCCAAATAATATATTTTTTCTTCTTTGCGTTACTTAGATTTATTTTGCTTTAATTAAAATAGTTTGATTTAAAAACTGAATGCTAATTCAGTGTGATCAGGGAACGTGAGAGTGTTTGTATCTTTCTGTGGATAGCCAGTCTGTTGTTGGTTATACTACTTTAAAGAAAGACTATTGATATTGTCAGTTAACATGTATCCTTCGATAATGTTTTCTAATCTTATTTTCTAGTTCTGGTGACCAAAGTACAGCACCCAGCTCTTTTTCTACCTGTAGAAGAATTAAAAATAGAGAGACCTGAACAGTCTCTGAAGATAGTAGAACTGGATGATGTGAGTGCATAATGATCATTTACATTTCTGAACTCATGGGAAATTAATCATGTATATTTTCAGCTACATATTACTTTCAATAGTTATTTTTCATAATTCTATACAGTTTAATAGGAAACTTTCACATGTTTTAATTTAGGCAAACTCAGAGAAAAATGAGGGCCATTTTAAAAGTATTGTATTAGGGTTCCAGCGCATATATATTGGATTCATTGCAAATATGATGTGTTTAGGCATGTTCTTGTGCTCCGTGGGTGGCTGCAGTTGTTATCTCAGTAATATATTTATCTTAGTTTCCGTAATGTGGCTTCAAAAAGGATACTATGAGCCATGGTGTGTGTGTGTGTGTGTGTGTATCAGAGTAATATTAAACATTTAACAAAACTCAAGTCAACAGCTTCCCAAATCATTAAAACTCCTTGGAAATCAAGGATCCATTTTTAAATGGATCAAGTGTTTAAGGAAAAGTTAGGAAGACCTCAAAGATGAGCCAAGTAAGGGAAAATCCTCAACACTGATCCATGGAGAAACCGTGCCGGAAGTCTAGAAATTGGTGGAATAAGACCATGGACATACCATGCAAAATCTACTGAAGATGAGATCTCACAAGGTTCAGTATTTTAAAAATTTAAGTGAACATCTTGGTCTCAGCAAACTTTCAGTTTGAGAGGGACCTAAAATATTGTGTGAAGATCAACTAAGTCAAAGATGCAATCAAGATCAAAGGCAATGAAAGTGGTTTTATGAGATAAATCTTAACTGGAAGCCAATGTTGGATTTATCAATATGATCTAGAGAGCAAGGTCTAATCAAAATAATGGCTTCATATGGGATCTGACGGATAAATTAAATTCAGGGTCTGATAATTCAGCTCAAAAGGTAGTGATTACTATTTTGAAAACTGGATAGGGACTGTCTTCATGGATTTTTTTCAAAGGATACAGGATGACATCAGGACTCTTATGAAGAAGTTTTCTTGTTTGTTTTTTTCACTGTAAAACTGCACTGATGAGGAAAACGTTCAGGAAATTGCATAACAGTTTTTTCCACCGCAGGACTGCACCTTCCCCTTCTTCATGGGTAGCCAGGACTGCTCTTTGAGAATTTCATTGGGAAGCCTGACCCCATCCATCCTACAGTTCCCATCTTGCTCCTTCAGATAGCTTTTTGTTTCCCAAACTCAAAGAGCGTTTAAAAGGAACAGGACTGGAATCCCTAGAGGACACCAAGCTACCGTTTTCGTGTGTGAATATGAGAACACTGGATTCTTCAGGGCAGTGTTAGAAAGGTGGAGACACGGGCTCAGAAGCACAGACCTCATGGAGGATGTGCTGAGCACTAATAGCTTCACTTTTTTTGTATTTTTGCTTAATAAATGTTTCTATGATTTTGTAGCAGTTAGTTCGACGGATCTCCTACAACAGAGTGTTATTTTTATGTGGAGTTTAAATTTATTAGCAGAATTAATGTTTTGTCATAAGGGAGTTATAAAGTTACTTTACTATTTTGACTTGTAGGAATGTAATTTGATACAATCAATTTAGTTCTTTATGTTTCCAGACCTTTTAACAAAAGTAAGTCTTGTTACATGATGTCTAGTTAATAACATTGACATATAAATTTAGTTTCTTGAATGCCATTTAAAATTATTCCCTAGTTAAGGAAGAACTCATATTTAAGATTGAAGAGATATAGTATAATAATAAAATAACGGTAAAATAATATTACCTTGAATGTGCCTATCTCGTCTTTCATTAAGCAGAATTATTAGCTACAGTTTGTTTAAGGTATAACAAACTCAGTATATTTCTAACTTTCTAGCTAGTATATCTTATTCTACAAATTTCTCTCACTAGTTTTAACATGCATTAACTGGAGGAAATGCCTCTCTTTCCTGTTTAGGCTGATGACTTCTACTGTGTGGTTTTATCTGTTTTTGTTTGTTTTTTGGTTAGGGTTCGGATTAGCAAAAACAAATTTCAAATTTATTTTTATTTTCGAAAATATGTAGATCAAAATGTATACAATTCAACAGTGTCTACATACGCAGTTTAGTGACATTGACTGCATCCTTGGAGTAGTGTGACCATTCTCAACTTCCTTTTCTGAATCTCGCTGGCATCAAGTCATTCTAACTCACCGAGATCCTGTCGGATGAGGTGGACTGCACCTGTGAGCTTCTAAGACTGTAACGCTTTTTATTTATTTATTTTTAATCATTTCCCTGGGCGCTCTTACAATTCTTCTAATAATCAATACATCAATTGCATCAAGCATTTTTGTACATATGTTGCCATAATAATTTTCTAAACAATTACTTTCGATTTGAGCCATTGGTATCAGCTCTTCTTTTTTTCCCCTCCCTTCCCCCATCCCACCCGCGTGATCCCTTGACAAGTTATAATTATTTTCTTATCTTACACTGACCACTGTTTCACTTCACCCATATTTTTGTTGTTCATTCCCCTGGGGTGGAGGTAATGTGTTATGTGTCAATCACTATGATCAGTTCCCCCTTCCTCCCCTCTTCTCCCCATCCCCGCCCCCCCCACCTTCCCCTTACCCTCCTGGTATCACTACTCCCATTTCTGCTCCTGAGGGGTTTATCTGACCTGGATTCTGTGTATCCTGAGGCCTTATCTTTACCAGTGTCCATGCTCTGATCTAGCCAGAACTGAAAGGCAGGCCTGGGGTCTTGATAGTGAGGGATGAGGTTGTCTCAGAGAACCAGAGGAATATCGTGTGTTTCATTAGTGTGATCCTGTGCCCTGGTTGACTCATTCCTTCCTTGTGACACTTCAGGAAGACCCCTCTTTCTCCTGAGGGGTGGATGGTGGTCTTGAACAACTGACTTTGTGGTTAGCAGCCAGATCCATAACCACTATGCCACCAGGACTCCTCCCTTCTCTGCGTTGTTCCTTATAAATGTATTGCTTGTTATGGTTCTGCTTAATCTTTTGAGTTGCTGTTGTCAATTTGACCCCATATAAATAGATCTTGAAAGAGCATCGTGCAGGCATTCTTTATTAATAAAGCTAAATTAATGGTTGGTTAAAAAAAATCCCTTTAAGGAATATTTAAAATTTCAGGTTTAAAGATTAGGGTAAGGCAGATTCTTAAATTTCCTCTGCCTAAATTTGATTTGTTATAGACAAATAAATATACAGATATGTACACATTCATAAACACACATTTGTGCACACTTGTATTCATTAAAATTGTTGATACAGTAAATCAGAGAATTAAAAAACCTTAATTGCTGATCTACTTTGCACTTAGTACATGCATAATAAAATACAAGTTGTCGTTGTTGTTTGCAAGTCTGGTAATAGTAATAAAATGGGTGACACAGCAGCCAGTGCCCTTAGTCGATACCTGCTGAATTTGTTGAGTTCTTGTAGCACTCATGTTCTTTGGCATATAACTGAAGAGTTCATGAAATTATTTGTACTAGGAAAATATACTAAATAGCATGCACAAGTTATCTGACTGATAAATGCTATATTTATTAAACATGTTAATATTTTGAACATATTTTAAGAACGCTTATGAAGAGGACTTTGAAGATTCAGGAAATGCTGTGTCTTATAAGGTTGAATTACCTGATGTAGACAGTACAAACTGGTAAGTTTTTTCTAATTCACTTTGGATGTTTACTTAAAACCCACAAAAAACTCACTCTAACCGAAAAATTCATGGTGTCAAAATTATCTGACTTTACTGTAAGAATATGTTTACTTTAGTCAAGCTTTAATTTATATTTGTCAATATTGAGTATTTAGAATATTACATAAAATGTTATATTCTTCCTCTTACTAAATATTTGGATTATTAAATACTAAATACTTCTGCACTAAAGAATTGCAGTTATTTGAAATACTTGGTGAACTCTGATATGTTTCATAAGATTTCTGTTTTTCTTTTCTCCAAAGATACTTTTTGGGTTTACCTCATTTTGTTCTGTATGAATGCTGACAAAAAAAGTCATATGAATATTTAGGTTGAGAGGGAAAAAGAGCTCCTAAGTTATACTTTACTTTTAGGCGTCTTTATAACTATTATATAGAGGTTAGTCATTTTCAGTAGAAACCTATCTGGTTTCATCTATTAATAATGCTAAATATTAGCTCCAATTCCAGTTCCTAGTCATTTTTTGGAGAACATATTACATTGCTGAAATTTTAGTTATGATCTCAGGTGTTTGAGCCACAAATCAGTAAATTGGCTACCCAGGGGACTAGTTCGCACTTAGTTCCTATGCCAAGTCTGTGTTTATATGGTCAGATCAATTTATGGCCTTATTTGTATTTTGGAAGAACTATGTCCCTCAATCAGGGCCACAAGGGTGCAGTTGTTTATGTTTGAGGCTGCCAACCCCGAGGAGTGTTTTAAACCCACCAGCTGCTTCCCACCAGAGAGCTGAGGCAGGCTGCTGTCCCCTGAGATTTCCCGTGACCTCTAGGAAACCCTCGGAAGCAGCTCTGCTATTCCTACAGTGCCATGGAATCAAATGGACTCAACGCTAATGGGTGTTTGGTGTGAGCCTAATTACACCTGGGGTGTCATTGTTAAAATGCTTAGCTGCTAAGTAAAAAAGAGGTTGGTGGTTCAAGCTCACCAGCCACACTCCAGGAGAAAGTTGTGACAGTATGCTTTGATCAAGATTTATACACTTGGAAACCGTGGGGTGATTCAGTTTGCCCTATAGAATAACTTTGAGTTACGGTCAGCATAATAGCAAAACAAGCCTAAGTAATACACTTATGTTCCCCAAACCTGTTAAGACACATAGACCCAGATATGTAGTAACAAATATGCTTTTAGCAGCAGGGTTTCGGCAGGGGACAAAATCTTGGTAAACAGATTCAAGCCAAACTCACAACTATGGGGTCATTTCTGACTCCTTGTGACCCTACAGGACAGGGTGGAAGTACACCTGTGGGTTTCTGGGACTTTAACTCTTTAACAGGAGTAGAAAGCCTCATCTTTTCCCCTCAGATCTCCTGGTGGTTTCGAAATGCTAACCCTGTGGTTATCAGTTCAATGCATAGCTAACTATACACCACAGAAGGGAATGAACAGCATTTCACTTCTCTAACCTGATTCTTCTTTATAAGTTATCACACTTGTCAGACTTGACCCCATGTACAGGATTTGAAAACACCACTGACTGGGGCTTGCCAATAGCTTTACCTATAGCTTAGGTTTGGAGGTGCCCCAAGAATTAATTTTATCTCCCTTCTGAAATTCAAAGTGAAAAAAGAGGACCTTTTTGGTTAGGCATAATATGTGAAATAGTTTTAGGGTTCTTTGTAGAGCTTATATAAATTCATTATTAAATATATTAATTCATAGAAAATGTTATTTAAATTGTAACTGTGCTTGAATATGGTAATCATTAAATATTGAAACTCTAATACTATATAATGGTTTTAAATTTTTATACTTCATGTATGAACATAGAATATGTTCTATATGTTACTAAAATGTTGATTTCATCAAGTTTCCATGAGCTTTAGTAATCATTTTTCATTTGGACAAAAAAGAATAAATAATATTAAATTTATTTCAGGATGTTTAAAATACAAACTTCAATTGAGATATTATGTCAAATTAGTTTCCTATAACTTTTTAATACTCATGGAACTATATAATTATAAATAGCTTAGAATGTAAGGTTAAAACAAATAGTGACCAATTATGAATAACCCTATTCTGTTTAAGCTTTATTTACATATGTTTTAATGACAGATATCTTGTACTCTATTTTTATTATTTCCTCCAACTCTATTTCTTTTGTTTTTTTACTGAACACGAAAGTTGGACATTGAATGATTATCAAAATATTAATTTTCCATATGGAAATAACCTCCATCCACATCATGTTTTCACTATGGGAAAAATAGATCTCTTAAATTTTTGTCTGACCACCAGCTCTTCAAATCACAGAGATAATTCAAAAGGTAAAATTTTATTAATTATTAATATCATTAGCAATGATTATTAGTATTATAGTCAAACCAATAGGTATTCTTGTTTCTTATGCTATTCATTTGAAAACCAGAAGTTTATAAAGTAGTTGACAATACGTACCTTCCTTACAAATGTGCTTTTTAGTCAATTAATGACAGTGCATGTGCTCAGAAGAAAGAGTAACCGTTATTGGCCCTATGAAAGAACAATATGGCCTGCACTTGCAATTAAGTGATCACATGGAAGAACTTACAATGACAAGAGTTTGATTGACATTTGTTGCCTTCCCTGGCATTGAACTTTTTCCAAACATATTCAAATAGGATGTGAAGTTTCACATTTGCGATAAAACCAAAAGCAAATTAAACCTCTTGTTTATACCCTACATATTTTATCACTGAGTTTCTTTGGGATCTGTAGACTATGGGCTCTAATCTGGTTTGAATTCCCAGTTAGTGAGATCATTATTTAAAGACAGTCACAGCACAGCAGCTTGTGTTCTGAGTCTTCCACCATTGTCACTGTGTGATTAATTTCTTAGCCCTCATTTTCCTAAATTAAAATTCAGGAACTAGATAGTTTTTTCAAGCTGATGCTTAAATATTATACTTGAGAGTCTAACTAGAATTTTAAGGGAAAATATAAACAAGTACATCATGTGTAAAGGATGTGTGAAATATTAGAGAAAGAACATTATTTTAAAATAACTAATTCTGAAACTGATAACCCCCTTCTGATGTGATAGTAGAAGGTAGGGGATAGCAATAAGCTTGTCTGACCAATGGCTCTTCATGTTGTAAAGATCATTCAAAAGGTAACCTTTGATTAATTATTAATATTATTAACCGTGCCACTGAATCGTTGCCAACTTTAAGCGACCCTCTAGGACAGGGTCAATTGCTCTTGTGAATTTCCGAGATGGTAATGCTTTGCGAGAGTACAAAGCCCAGTCTTTCTTCCTTAGGAATGGAGCACAGCACAAGTTTTATGAAACTGCATAGGATTTATAGCGCATGCTTATGAGTACTTTTTTCTGACCTATTAACATAATACTTCATTTCTCATCATACCTCTGCTGTTTAAGAGGTGACAGGAGTTGGGAATATGACTTCTAAGTGCTATGTGTAATTGCTGAGCTACAGGGAATGTTTGACTAAAATGAGTAAGTCCTTTGGGCTGAGGGCAGAATTTGCATTCATTTACATTCCATTGTTGTGATTGTTGACCCCAGCTCATAATGACCTTGCATGGTGGAGTACGACTTTGTGCAAGCAGATCTTCTTCAAGGCTAGTGCCTTCAAACCTGCAGTCTTTGGGTTAGCAGCTGAGCCCTTGATCATGGCACTACCAGGCCTCATTGTTGTCCCCTTAGCCTCAACTGTGTTATGTAGTCTATTTGTAAAGACACTATATTTCAGTAGAAAGAGAATCAGGAATAATGAAAGGAAGCTAGATGAAATCAGATAAATGTAGATGTACATTTATTTAAAGTGAAAGGAATACGTTAAAATAATTTGTTGGCATTCTCAATCGAGAACATCTGGACTAGTGTTTTACATTATTCACTATTCTTTACAATCACCTGGAGTGCCTAGGGAAAAGAAAAAGAAAAACAGACCAATGTCTGATTCTTCCTCCCAGACTCTGATTTAATTGGTTTGGGGTCAGGCCCCTGCACCGACAGTCTTAAAGAGCTCCTTTAGATGGTTCCATTGTGCAGCCAGGTTGAAACCCAGTGATCTAAACCAAGTGATTTATTTAAAGCAGGCATAATGAGGTGGGTGACTAATAAAATCGAGCTCATTTTGTTGCTTTCCAGAGGCAGGTGTTTCAGCTTCTACAGCGCCTGTGCCCTCTCTGCTGCCACTCTGTCATCTGGCAGATTTTCCTTGCCCTCCTCTCCTCATCTCTAGGCAGGCAGGCTGGGGGAGAGAGGTGGGAGTGGCACTCAGGTACCCTCTGCGTCGCTTCTCCCGAATTGCTGTTGTAAAATCAGAGTGGCAGGGAGAGTGGGAAAGTAGGAAGTAGGAGAAGGTGAAATAAAATTTACATCCATTTCAAGATTTCACGGTAAAATAAAAGCTCGCCTTCCTGCATTAGTCTAACTCATTAAGATTTGACTGTATAAATAAATGTGATTATCATTCTTTGTATAAGGAAGATAAAGCATATTTTAACACTGAAGCTTCCACATTGGAATTTATTGACATGTATCTATCTCATAGAACTTTAGGTCTATGGAGTGTGTTGATCTATTTACTTGTTTACATATGTTGATTTGCATTTGCAAATATATGTTTTCAACAGCAGGAACTGCAAGTATAGATTGTGACAGCGTAGCTGATCCTGGTGTTTCTTCTCCTGGCGTTGGAATAATGGAGGAAAACAGCTTCTGTGGAAAAAGTTTAACAAAGGAATGGCTAGATAAAGGAAGCTATGAAAAGTCTGCTCATTCCTGCACACGGTTTGAGAGTAAGAATTCTTTGCCAAGTACAGATTTTGAAGAACTTTCCATTAAGGAGTTATTATCTCAAGACATCAAAGAATCTCTGGACCTTAGCAATCTGCATGAGAAGCCATGCGCACAAGATTCTAAAGCTACTGAATCACAATTGGTAAATTCCTGTTATGTTCATCAAATTACAACATTTTATAAGAAATTTCTTAAGATTTCATATTTACACAAAACCCTATTATATGTTCTTTTTATTGAAATTAAAATGTGATTCCTTATATTATCATGTGATAATGGAAGAGGGTGACTTCTATGGGAAGATGTTAATGACTTATTGGACAAATTCTAATATGGTAAATGCCATTCTAATAAATGGTTTTCTGTGACTAATAGTATGTCAAACCCCACCTCATGAACCACAGTAAAAGTGCTGTTACTGTTCTAATTGCTATTCATTTTTATGAATAATTCAGTATAATAAATCCTCTTTCTAGCTCTTTCTTCTAATATAGTCACTGGGTAAATGAAAGGTATGCTGATATGAAGGGAGAATGAGTGTCTGTTACTTAATTTAATTGTAAGTTGAAGCATATAAGTTTATATGGACTATGGCTAGCATTTTTGCTTATTTTTAGTGGAAAAATAGTAAAGTAGCTCATTATTGCCATTAAAAACATATTTGAAATTTTGTATTATATAACAAACATCTGAAGTAATCATTACCAGTAATACTACATCCTTTGGAAATGAGGCAAATAAACATTTTTCTTCACTTCAAAAATTCCCAAAGGTGCCTAAATTGAAGGGTGACACCCCCCCACCCCCACTTCAAAATAAAAGAACAAATACTTGAGCAGCTGATAGTTCTGCTTGGTAGATTGGATTTCTGTATCCATTTTATGCCATCTCAGATATCCATGTGAGCTGAGAAAATGGACCTCTGCCAACTGTTTAGACCACGAAAAGCCTGCCCAGTCTCCAAACGACTGTCCTGGATAAAATGACCCTGGGTATAGAAGGGTGAAAGGAAGCTGACTTCCGCTTGGGATCTGAGTTGGATAAATAAACGATCTTGCCTGGAAAAATGCGATTATTTGGCTTTCATTGGCAAGAATACAATGTCAACCACTGAACCAGACCAGGGCCAACTCTGGAACAGCCTTTCCATCGCTCATATGAAGATCTGGATTAAAGCCGAGGACCATTAAGACAAGGCCATATGAGCCAAAATGCAGCCTTGAGCATATCCCGCCAAATTCAAAATCATCTCAAGAGCAGATTTGACACATCGGACATTAGTGACAGATGATCCGATGAGCTGTGGGGGGACATCAAGAAAAGCATTAATGAAGAAAGCAAAAAGTAAATAAAAAGCAAGAAAAAATGAAAAGGTCAAAGTGGATATCTAAAGAGACTCTTAACCATGCTCCTAATTATAGAGTAGCTAAGCAAATGGAAGAAATGTTGACATCAAATGACCAAACAGAATAAAATGAAGTAAAATATTAAAATGAAATATACAAAGACCTCGTGTCAGGACCCCC
>NW_022111320.1:13508773-13523491 GCF_000313985.2 Echinops telfairi | reverse complement strand
CCCCCGTCAGCATATCTTAAAAGGGAAGGCACTCAAAACATGACTGAGAAGAGCTGCCTTCTCAAAGGGAGTAGACTGTAAGGATGTGAATGGAGGAAAGTCGGTGGGAGTAAGTCCTTCAGAGCCTTCATTTTCTGTTGTGGCCTAAGAAAAAAATTCAAGCCTCAAGTTGTAATATTGAAAGATTCTTTGGGCAAAATTTTGAAAGATTCAGTAAGCATCAAAAGACCAAATGTATACACAGAGTCACTGTACCCAAAAGAAGTAGTTGACATTAAACCTTTTCAAGAGGTAGCATATAATCCAGAAAAATTGTACTGAAGGAAGAAATTCAAACTGTGCGAAAAGCATTAGCCAAAACAATGTTCTCAGAATTGAAATGTTTGAACATGTTCATTAAGCCCTAGATGCTACTCATCCATCCCAAGAAATGTGAAAGATAGCTACTTGGTCTAGTGAATTTAAAATATCCACGTTTGTACCAATTCCAAAGAACAGTGACCCAACAGATTGCTCAAATGATAGAAAATATCACTGATATCAATTTCAAGTAAAATTTTGGTAAAGATCATCCAACAATAAATAGTTGCAGGAGTACATTGACAAGGAGCTGCCAGAGGCCCAAGCTGGATTCAGAAGAGGATGAGGAACAAGGGATATCATTGCTGATGTGAATTGGATCTTGACTGAAAGAAGAAAATACCAGAAAGGTGTTTACCTATATTTTACTGACTGTACAAAGGCATTCAACTTTGTGGATCATAAAAATCTATGAATAGCCTTGAGAAGAATGAGAATTCCAGATAATTTCTTTGTGATTATAGAGAAAACCTTTACATGAATCAAGAGGCAGTTGTGCTAACAGAACAAGAGGATACTCTATAGT
The DNA here is from genome assembly GCF_000313985.2 of Echinops telfairi. NCBI lineage: Eukaryota > Metazoa > Chordata > Mammalia > Afrosoricida > Tenrecidae > Echinops > Echinops telfairi. The sequence goes on along the minus strand of NW_022111320.1, from coordinate 13,522,605 downwards.
TTAAGATCAGGGAATATGTGTGTCAGGGTCATATCCTTTCTCCATACTTATTCAACTGGTATGCTGAGCAGATATTCAGAGACTTTGACTTAGGTGAAGAAACATGTGGGATCAGGTTTGGAGGAAGACTTATTAATAACCTGAGCTATGCACATGACACAGCCTTGCTTGCTAAAAGAGAGGAAGACTTGAAGCACTTGTTGATAAAGATCAAGGATCACAGCCATCAGGGTGGATTACAACTAAATGTAAAGAAACAATTCCTGATAACTAGACCAATAAGAAAGAGGAAGACCCTCAAGGAGATGGATTGATACTATAGATGCAACAATGGGTTCAAGCATAGAAACAATTGTGAGGATTATACAGGACTGCGTAATGTTTGCATCTGTTGTGCATAAAGTCGCTATGGGTCAAAATGAACTCAATGGCATCTATAAACAATAAGATCTAAAGGTATGATCATGAGAAGGAGATGAGCCAGTCAGGGTGCAGTATAGCAGTTATGAAACATACAACTTTCCTCTAGTTCTCTAATGCTTTCCCCCCCACCCCCACTATCATGATCCCAATTCTACCTTACAAATCCGACTAGACCAGAGGATGTACACTGGTCCAGGTCAGAGCTGGAAACAAGGGGAATCCAGGATAGATAAACACCCTTAGGACCAATAATGAGAGTAGAGGTACCAGGAGGGTAAGAGGAAGGTGGGGGAGAAATGGGAAATTGATCACAATGAACTACATATACCCCCCTCCCTCGGGGATGAACAATGGAAAGTGGGAAAAGGGAGACATTGGACAGTGTAAGACATGTAAAAACAATAATAATTTATAAATTATCAAGGGTTCGTGAGGGAGGTAGGGTGGGGGAGGGAGGGGGGAAAAAGAGGAGCTTATTCCAAGGGCTCAAGTAGAAAGTGTTTTGGAAATGATGTTGGTGACATATGTGCAAATCTTCTTCATACAACTGATGTACGGGATTCCAAGGGCTCAAGTAGAAAGCAAATGTTTTGAGAATGACAATGGCAACAAATGTACAAATGTGCTTGACACATGGAAGGATCTATGGATTGTGATGAGTTGTACTAGCCCCCAATAAAATGATTTTTTTTTTAAAAAAAGAAGAGAAATACATGTATGGAGAGTTAAAAAAACATACCCCAAATCCATTACAAAAAAAAAGGACGAAAGAATAGTATAGTAAGTATTTATACAGCATTTCACGCATCACTCATTTTTTGTCCATGTTTTACAAGCAAAGAGGTATTATGCAGCATACTTACTCAATGGGATGACATCAAGAACATCACAGATGAAGGAAGAAAAATATCAATAAAAATGCAGGAGGGGAAGATAAGTTCAAAGTGGATGTTTGGAGAGAATCAGAAACATGCGCTTAAACATAAATTAGCTAAGACAAATGGAAAAAAATAATGAAATAAAAGAGTTGAACCCCAAAGTAGGTGGTCCTAATCTACCATGGGTGAAAGATGTGGTAGGCTGCTTATTTATAGCCTTGGACACTAAATGGTGCAGTTTTACCCTCTCCTCTAGCTCACTGAGAATTGGAATCAACTCGATGGCACAGATTTGGTTTTGGATGTAAGCTCAACTTTCTCTTATAAAATAGCACATTCCATGTACAAGAGGCATCTTTTCCTCTTCTGGATGTTCTTCGGAAAACTGGCTGAGGAAATTTGATTACATGCTTATATTCTGTCTACCTTTATTGCTGTGAGAAATTAAATCCCTTTGTGTGTCGATAAAGACCTTTCTTGCCTTCTCTCAGTAGCTCTGAAATTGGGCTTGCAATTAGGGCAAATTGGGCTTGCAATTAGGGTAAAAATTAGTGACATTTTACCATTCTTGATAATAAGTGGAAAGAGTAAAGCAAGCTGATAAAAATAAATCCACTAAGTAGAATAAATTAGTGAATAGATTATACTGTCTAATTTGTAGTTAGCAGCAGATTCCAAGTTTGAATTTAAAGCAACATCCATCAAGATTTTATTTATAAGAAGCATACTTAATAAAATCTGTTTCAGAGTAATGGCAAAAACTAGAATACATAAATAATAAATATAATAAATCAAAACCATCATATGTGATACAATAAATTATTTACCATAATGACTAAAAAGTTAATTTGTGTGTAATTACCAATAGAACCTTAGCAAAATGGGCATAACAACATGATATTATTGATATATCTATCAACCTAATGGGATTTCTAATTAGTAAAGAAAGAAGACGTTCGCACAAATGAGTTTGAAAGACATATCTTGTACTAGATACATATACCAACTAAAGACTACATTTTCATAGATCATTTATAAAAATGCAGTTCATACTAGACAACAATTCAAGTTTTCACAATTGCCAGACATAACATTTTATGTTTTCTAAGCACACTGCAATACAATTATAAACTTGTAGCAAAATGATAACAAATTAAATACAATTGAAAATAGTTCTGGGTCTCCGAATAAATCATAAAGAAAATGATAAGCTATTTCAAATAGCTTTATCTCAAAGAATCAGTCATTCAGTAGATGTGGCTAGATTATTTGATAAATTAAGAGCTTTTAGTAAATTGTGAAGGATTTCTTAAACTAATAAAGGGAATTCTGTAGAAATTCACAGATAAGTAATTTGTGGCAATTAATAAAATTGAGACTAATTTAAAATTTAAAATGAATGAAATACAGCAACTTTCATAATATGGTTATTTCTCAAAAACATAATGTCAAAACTTAAATGGAGTTATGCAGTATAAATGTGATACCATTTTGTAAGCTCAATACAATTGTTATTTTTTAAATGGATGCATTACTTTGTTGTGAATGTAAAAACCATGCATTTGGAAATACTGCATAAAAACTTCAGTACAGTTATATAATTATTTCAATCTGACTTCTGAAATAAATACTATAAATCACTAATATGAAGTTATGTAAATCTTATTTGTGGTTCTTAAGTTTATAATTAAGAATATTATAATTAAATTTGAAACATTTAAAAACAATTAAACATGTTTGATTGCATTGCTATTCATGAAATCATATGCTTTTGTGAAAAGTGGTAAATGATTATATCAATGAGTACAGTATATAAATAAGATGGTCAGGAATTAATTAATGAATTTATAGAAATAGTCTCGGCAAGTATATTTGAGGTTTCTATCAGAATCCTCGAGGAGTATTCATCCAAGTGAATCTGTCCTAGGACTCTAAAGGCTCTTCCGCAGACCGATGGACATCTAATGTGAACATTGCCCCTTTTATAAATATATTTTGCAACAATATTTTGATCCACTTAAAGGCAATGATATCTGAGAATTAAAGTGTAAATCGTTTCACAGAAAGTGGGCTCTGTACTTGTAATAGAATTCAAATCAAGTGGCAAAGATTTTCCGTGATCATCTTCCATGGGTGGCTAATTTCTCAAACTACTGGATAAAGTCGGTGGGTAACAGCTAGAGAAAATAAGAGGAGCTGCAAAATAAAGGGGACCAACAGGGAGGTAGATAAAATAAGAGGATCTTTCCAAAGAAACTCAGGAAGAAATTGGTGTTTTAGAATTTGCTAGCTGAATTCTTGCTTGTGGAGAGTTAAGTGACATAACCTACTTGTTTCCCCCTTTCCTAATGACTGACACACACGGTTTTTAGTCTTCTCCAATTCCTGACAAAAACTACCTAGTGGGAAGCAGGGCAATTTTTTAGCAGTGGCATTTCTTAACATGCAAATTGAGTGAACGTTCATTTTGTACTTTGGTTTTTTTTCAGGGATTTTTATTGTTGTCAAGTTCGGGCCCCATATGGACAAGTTGTAGGGCAACATAAAGAGGTCCCATGGAGTTCTAGGTTAGGGTTAGACTAGTTAGTAGTTCTTGATTCTCATTCTGAAATAGCCAAAGTTAATTTTCTATGTTTAGGGGCTGGGATACATGACTTCTCTTAGTTTCTTGATCTGAAGACTGTGGTTTTTAAAAATGCTTCTGGAATTACAATTGTATAGCCCAAATATGAGGCCTTCTAGGGCCGAAGTGATGCTGTAAATTGCTCATCAAGACATGGGAGAGCCCAGGAAGATGAGTTGCCTCGATTTGGATTTGTCTTTGAAAGAGATGCTTTTTTGGTCACTAGCTTTTAAGAGAGTTTAACATTTTTCTGAATAATAATTTGTACAGGATCATAAGTTTTCTCTGTGTGAACTGAACAGGTTGAGATTCATTGGAAATTAATTGGGAATGGCTAAAGACAGAGAACCCCCATACTATATTTGATGTACTCTCTGGAATGTTCTCTCTGAACTTCGAATCTGTTTTATATTAGATGTTACTTTCATCTTTGAATTTATTATCTATGTAGACAAAACTAGTGTAGACACTAGTTCAAAGACATAGTGTATGAGGAAGATAAATATTTCAAGATAATTTATGTGCAAAGAAACTTTAAGGAAGAAAGTAAGTAAAAGGAGAAAGAAAACTATCTGATAAGTCTTATGTCTTCCTTTATGCATTGCTTTTGACTTCCAGATAATTACTGTAGCCCTCGTTTATGTGTCTTTGAGATTGTGTAGTATGTAAGTGTTGTACTATATGTCTGCATTCCAAGAGCAATCTAGATGAGGGCGGCATCTGGGTCAAATACATGTGGAGCTCAATGAATGCATATGCTTCTTTGAATTGACGGGAGAGAAAAATCAACTTAATTTTGTTGAATATTTTGTTTCCTAGTTGTTACAAGATATAGCCCTCAGAAATAAGCCTATAAATGAGCATTATCATGGATTTGAGAAATTCTTTATTTTTGAAGAAAATGAAAGACTCAACTTACTTCCTTCTCATAGTGTAGAATGCTGCTCTTCTCTGACTAGGATTTCACTTGCAGGTAAATACATATATGAAATCAGATGGCCTGTGACCCAACTTAATAATTTTCTCACACTTTTTTTCCTATCAGTCAACAACAGTCTACTTTAATATTATGACATACTGAGCAAATTGTTCAATGAATAAAATAATTTTCTTCTTATATAATTGAAATTGTTAATACCATTTGAATTGCTATATATTCATATTTAAGGTTATTATCAGAATATTAGAAATATGGTTATGATAAAACAAGGGAGATATTGATTTTATAATTTAGAAATATGATTATAACCAAATTATAAAATAATAAGAACCTTTTATATCACTTCATTAACTGTTAAGTATTACATGATGATTTTTAATGTCTTATTGAAAACAAATCTCAAAATCTCAGGATCTGTAAAATGTTTAGGATGTTTTGATAATTTATTTTTCAAAGCTAGGTCTTTGTGTCATATAGATTCTTGTATTTATAATTTATTCAAATATATTTATTCATGTGCAATTAAACGTATTGCTATATATACTTTACAAAATACTTATTTTTATTTAACATAGGTTTATGTATTGTGTCTGCAATATACACTTTGTTTTTCACTTATAGTTAAGCTATGCGTATTTAATAATATTGTGTAATTATGATTTTTGTTTTTCAGAATATAATTTACATTTCAGTGTTAGAAATACTTCCTGTTTATCTAAATATTGCCCGCTAATGTGATAAATATAACAAACTAACAGCAGAGATTTCTCCCATTTTAAAATTTCATATATTTTTTCTGCTTTGCCCATTTTAGGAGACAGAGAATGGATCCCGGACCACAGCTTAAGTGAATATGCTAATCATGCAGTTGTCTTGAATGTTCTGCACAGCAATCAGGACCCACAAATAAGTAGAACACAACAAAAGATGGGTAAGGTTGACAATAAGGTGGCAGAACCATATAGATGGCTTGTTTTTCTTATAATTAATACTTCAATTTTTTTCTAACCCAGCACCATGAAACAACTTATAATTGGTGAGTAAGAATGGTTATGTGATTGTCAGTACTACAAAACATGTTCCTTAAGTTGGCAATTCCCATTGACAGTGTTAGAGTACATATCTACCTGTGTTTTGAGGAATTCTCCATGGCTGATATTTCAGAAGTGGATTGCCAAGTCACCACGACTTCGGTTTGTGGTTGAGAACTAAAACATTTGTGCCCATCTAGGGACTCTTAAGTTTGCTGTTGTTGTTGTTAAGGGTCATTGAGTTGACTCCGATTGATGACAATTTTATGAACAACCGAACAAAACACTCCCCGGGGCTGTGCCAGCCTCAAAATCATCCTTGTGTTTGAGCCCCTGGTTGCAGCCATTGTGTCGGTCCATCTGGTTGAGAGGATTCACTCCTTTTTGGTTGACCCTCTACTTTACCAAGCATGGCATCCTTTTCCAGAGACAAACCTCTCTTGATGACATGCTGAGAGTTTGAGACACAAATCTCACAATTCTTGGTTCTGAGGGACATTCTGACTGCCTTTCTCCCAAGAGAGATTTGTTTGTTTTTCTGGAAGTCCCCAGTACTTTCAATACTCTTCCCAATAATTCAAATGCTTCAATTCTTCAGTCAGTCTTCCTTATTCATTGTCCAACTTTCATGTGCATATTTGGCAATTAAAAATAGCATAGCTTGGTGGGTACCCTTAGTCCCCAAAGTGACATCCGCGTGCTTTATGACTTTAAAGTTTTCTATTAGGTACTTGTAAGTTAATTCCCACATTATGTAACTTAAACCTACTTATTTTAATTAAATGTCCTAGATGATTTTTTTCAAAATTATAAACAGACCAAAAATAATCATATCCCCTCCTAATAAACACGAGCTATCATATTAATTTTTCTCTAACTGTATTAAAGAATAATGTTTTCAAATTGTAATTCAGGATATGGTATATTTTGAATCATCCTGCTCAATTTTATTATATGATCAAGAAAAGCTTTGTTTTTTACAGATTAACACACTCCTCTGTTAAACTTGTATTATGATCAGTTGTAATCAATTGTGAAACAAAAGGCTCAGGTAGGACTACTGCTTATGGATGGGGTTGAGAAAGCTCAGTTCTAAATTACTGCTGTATGCGTTCACCTTGAAACTTTGATTTCTGTTCATTAGCTCCATTCATTGACCATAATTATTACAAAATTGTCATCACAATTGCTCTTTTGACAAAGCACTTGGTTGTGTAAAAGCAGAGGTATTAGGTTACTAGCCACATGGTGCAGTGCTAAAGCACTGAGCAGTTAACCAAAAAGTTTGTGGCTGGAACCCACCATTTCTCTACAGGAGAAAGCTGAGACTTCCTGCTTCTATAGATTACAGCCATAGAAATCTTGTGGGGCAATTGTGCCATGTGCTATAGGGTTACTATGAATTGACTCATCTCAGTTGTAGCAAGTTTGGTTTGGGTTTGGATTGTTATTTCTGAAGACTCCTGATAGTGTAATGGTTAAATACTTGACTGATAACCAAAAGGTCAGTGGATCAAGCCTACTATATGGAGGAAGATGGGGCAGTCTGCTTCTGTAAGGATAACAGCCTTGGAAAATCTATGGGGCAGTTTTACTCTACCCATTAGGGTTGCTAGGAATATGAATTGACTTGAAAATCATGGGTTTATTGCTATTCATGAATGCATATTTACACAGGCTTGCTTTATGGTGATTTTTCACATAAGGGTTCAGTAAGAAATGAGTTAAGACAGTTCAACCAATATACATGTGTTGAATATGTTAACACTGTGCTGAGAATTAGTGATAAATAGATGTTTAAGTAATTTTCCCTGTTCTTAAAGGATCATATGTTTTAGGAGAAATACTTGATAGAGTGAGATGTTTACCTTGGCGAAAGGCCATCAAGTCAAATTACATGTTATTTCTCCATGTATGTATCATTCATGCATCTTGCCCCAAACCCTACAATTAAAACTCCTTAACCAACATAGGTCCTTTTCACATGCATTTGTGTTAAAAATCTGTCAGATATAATTTATTTTGGTGGGGAGAAAACCCTATTTATTATCAATGTTTCTTAGATCTATAATTAGGTACCTATTCTCACATCGACGTCTGGCTGCTTCCTCCAAATGCAGTCAGAGTTGTTTAAAGTCACTATTGATAAAAATAGAATCACAGGCTTGCTAAGAGAATTTTCTTACTAAGATAAAAGGCATTCAACAGTGAGGATCATAATAAACTATTCATAGCCTTGAGAAGAACGGGAACTCCAGAACCCTTGGGTGTGCTCTTGTAGAAACTACATGGGTCAAGAGGCAGTTGGGTGAACAAAACAAGGAAATACTGTGTATGGTTAAAAATCAGGTATGACCTGCCTCAAGACTGTGTTTTCTTACCATACTTATTCAACTTGTATGCTGAGGAAATCATCAGAGAAGCTGGACTATCTGAAGAAGAATGTGGCATCAGGAATGGAGAATGCTCATTAGCAATCTGGGATATGCAGATGGCACAACCTTGCTTGCTGAAAGGGAGGTGAACTTTCTGATGAACATCAAGGATAACAGCCTTCAGTATAGATTACAAATAATTCAATATAAAGAAAACAAAAATCTTCAAACCTAGACCATAGATAAGGTCATGAAAATATAGAAAATATTGACATCAATTATTTCACCTTGCTTGGATCCACAATCAATATCTATGGAAGATGGAGTCAAGAGATCAAGTGATGCATGGCTTTGGGTAAATCAGCTGCACAAGACCCTTCTAAAGTATTGAAAAGCAAATAGATTACTTTGAGGACTTATGTGTGCCTGATCCAAGCCATGATATTTTCAGTCACCTCATATGCATGTGAAAGTTGGATATTAAATAAGGAAAACCAAAGAAGAATTGATATATTTAAGTTACAGGGCTGATCAAGAATATTGACAGTAGCCCGGACTGCCACAAGGATAAACAAATCTGTTTTGGAAGAAGTATGGCTTGAGTCCTCTTTAGAGGCAAGGAGAGTAAGACTTTGTGTTATATAAATCGGGCATATTGTCAGGAGAGACCAGTTCCTGGAGAAGGATATGGTGCTCTAAAAAGTGGAGAGGTTTTGGCAAAGAGAATGACTTTCATCTAGATCAATTGATACAGTGGCTGCAACAATGAGCTTGGGATATTAGCAATTGTGAGGATGGAGCAGGACCAGGTGGTGTTTCATTCAGTTGTATATATAGTCACTGTGACTCAGAATGGACTAGAAGGTACCTAACAACAGATAGATCTTTATAAATAAGTAAGCAAATACATGTAAACGTCAATTTGCTATGATAAGTTGAATGAATGACTGTGATCAAATACTTGTTTGTGAAATATGTCAATAAAACTGTTACAATTAGAAAAAATGTTGAAGCCCCGGCTTTAGGTCAGAGATAGCCAGACAATGGGGGTTTATAAATAATAATCGCTCGTTTATATTGTTCAAGAGCTTACGGTCGAATTCCAAGGTTCTCAGACTTATTCTTGAGAGTGCACATTATCACCTGAGCTGATGGTGTGCAGGATACCCTGTTATAGTTCAGATTCTGAGATTTCACTATGAGAAATTCAGATCCATTAAGACTGAGGTAGAAAGATCCAGGGATTTGCATTTATTTTATCAGCAACTTCATGGTATGCTGATGCATATATTAGAAATCATACTTTGAGAAAACTCCTGCATACTTGCACACACATATGACATCATAAAATAGATATTATAAAAGGAATCCGAGTAATGCGCCTTTGGACATTCCAAACCAAACTCACCGCCATTGAGTCGACTCTGACTCGTGGCACCCACCACCATATTTGGGTGGAACTGCCCCTGTAGGTTTCTGAGAGTGTAGCTTAGTTCATGCCATTAGCTATAATGAAGGTTGATATGCAGTCATTTAGGAATAAAGATAATAAATAATTGTTTTGCTATTTAAAAGTGTAGATATGTAAGACAATAGAAGACTAGGTGATCTTTCATCTGAACCTTAAAAGCATCATAAGATTTTACCACTTAGGAAAGCAGGAAAATGACTTTCTGGATAGGAACAGTGGTATAAAATGAAATTAAAATATTTTTTTTTTTACTATTTCACAGTTTATAGAAATCTTATATGCTGAATTGATGCCAGTATATAAAGGTACTCAAACTTCCTTAAGATTTTAAACTTGTGAATGTAAAATACTGGTCATTATAAAAGACTTGAATACCAAATACTTTTAACGAAGTTAAAAGCTCCCCTCCACCCATCAGTGCCTGTTCCGCCCCAGCTCCTGGTCCAGCCTTTGTGAATGTCGGCGCCCTCCAGTTGTCGATTGAAGTCCGAAAGCTCAGTGTCTCTCAACTCTGCCTTACCCACCACGTCCTTTCATCTCCAGATCCTGCGGATTGCAGCATCCGAAGTCCAACCGCTTCGGTCTTCATTGGTCCATTTTGAGCCCAGTCCGTCATCTCTTTCCCATTTCTGAGCTTCACTTTTGCCCCTACTTAAAATGTTAATATGATTAATTTCCCTCAAGTTCTACTGTGTATAGTCATTGAATGATTTATTTAAATTTACAGCCAACGAGTGAATTTTCCTCATCTTAAACCATAAATTGCATCCTGTGTGCAATAGTTGCACAGCCTGTAGAAAAGCCGTCGTGTTCCTCCCGCGCATCCCTCAACAGTAGGTAAACTTGTCCTGTCCATCTCTCTTCGTCTTATTTTCTCCTCCACCGGCTTTTGTCTTTTTTGTTTTTTAGCAAGTCTCACTCTTACTCACTTCTTAGCCTTAGAATTTGCTCGGATCTATGATTTGAGATGCTCCACAGCCTCCTTCTGTACCCCACAGATGCTTCATTCTTTCCCGGAACTTAATCACAGCCCAGGTGCCTCTTCCTCAGAGAAGTCTTCTGAAGTCATCCCCTTTCGCCATCTAATCACAGTCTCTTCAGTCCCTGTATCAAGCGCACTCCATTGTCTGCCCCGTAGCACCCATTTGTTCACTTGTGGTTTTGTATGTTCTCTGCTATTCTTTTTTATCCCCCTGGGGGTGGGGTGTGTAGGGGCAGCAAGGGCCTGCTCTGCCTTGTTGATGAATCTATCCTCAATTCAGAACAGGTGCATTGTGTTTCTGCACCAGGAGAGGATGACTCTGTGTGAGTATGGAATTTAACTCGAGGATGGGGCCAGTGTCTGCTTCACTTTGAAATACTCGTATCCAGTACAGTGCCTTGCCATTCTAGGAATTGGTAAATGCTCTTATAGTTGAAGTGGATTTGGAATTGGTTCAGAGTTCCATGGGGTTGGTAAAATTTTCAGACATTATCCTGGTCAACTCTTTCATTTTCCAGGTGAGACATAAATTTACATTTCCCAGGCCATACACTGATGCATAAAAACAGGACAATATGACCGGTTTTCACTAATACAGTCTGCTTAATGAAATTTCCCTGTAGATGTCAGTATCATCATTTCTATTTATTTCCTATGAAAGTCTTTCCAATTTATACAGAATATGGAGAAGGTCAATGTGTTTTGTGTCATCTATCCAGAATTAAATATTATATTCTTTGATGACATATTATTTGTTATAAAGATGCTATTCAAAAAGTGTTACTAAAATTATTTCCCATAAAATTCAAAAAATTATGTTTAGAATAGTTGTAACTGCTAGTGTTGTATAAAATACTGCCCAATGATTGATTTAGATTTTCCATAAATTTATTAGCATTTTTATGTCCAATAATATAACCCTAAAGTACTGACATAGCAATATGTGGCATGAATGCAACTCATAGCAACCCTTATTGTGTTTCTGAGGCTTTGTAAATCTTCATGGGAGCAGAGAGAATAATCTTTTTCTCTTGAAAAGGCTGGTGGGCTTGAACCATCAGCCTTGTGGCTCTCACCCAATGCTTACTCAAGGCTGCCACCAGGGCTCCCTTCATCAGTAACCTCCACCATTAGAGGACAACTTCTGTTGTATTTAGAGTATAGCTATGATTAGCAATTATATTTTCTTTTCTTAATATTATATTGACAATTGTTATGTAACTAATGCCAGAAGTATAATGGCATTGTGTATTTCTAATCTACAAACTGGAATGTTAAAATTATTGTGGGATTTTTCATTAGTGCCAGTCATAACTGTATCAAATCTTACTTTTAATAATAACATTAATGAATGTGTATATTAAACATGAAAGGCCATGACATATTGACCTGAACTATAAATGAATCAAATTGGTACCACACCTGTATGTTTCTCATGTTTTAGTTACATTACATTAAACTTTCAAAATATTTCCAGTCAGAAAAATGTGCTATTCCCTCACTATAACCAATATGTCCAATCCATCCCCTGTATATGTTTCTTTTTCGGGCAGGATCAACGAACCGCAAACATTGTGGCAATCAGCTGGTGGTGTAAGATATCAGCAAGTGTTTGTACTTTTGTTTTCTGAAGGGCATCAATGTTATGGTAAATTTTTCTCACCTCAGATTTGTCAGTTTTGGCAGAAGTCCATCCTTTAGTCTCCTGGCTGGCAAGATGTTCCTTTTTGCTTGTTTTATTAAAAAAAAGTTGTAATTGCCTTTGAATTTTACCTTGGCTAATTCATAGCTCAGTACTTTCAAAAGCAGATACAAATGTGTGGGTACCTGCGTAGACCCAGAATTGTAGGTTTACATAAATGAATTCCTGTTACAATGGTTTGTGCGGCTACTACTGCAATTACATTAGAATGGCATGGTATTATTCACAAGTCTTTAATTACTTTATCTTGTTCAATTTAACAATCTTTTGAGATGGGCAAAAAGGTCACTATTTTAAATTTTTGAACAAGGACTGGGGATTTAAGTACATGAAGTTCACGCATAGGAGATGAAAGGGTTAGAATAGATTTTTTTTTAAAATATTGATTCAGCCTTTCACTACTTTTACTTCTTGGTGCCACGGTCAGGTAAGTATTGGACAGATAATCACATGGTTATTGGTTCACACTTAGCAACCTCTTGGAGGGAGAAAGATGAGGTTATGTACTCCAGTAAAGGTTTATAGTTTGGGGGCACTATACAGGATTTCTATGAGTTGGCATCAAATCTATGATGTGAGTGGATTTGATTGTTTGGGTTTTCTTACTTCTTACTTATGATTTTAGAAATAGTTTATTATTTTTCTTGATGGTTGTGGTTCAATAAAATATTCTAGGTAATAGGGAAAATAGTTTCCAAATTCTAGCCTACAGAATTATTATTGGGTATATTTACATCAGAAGCATATTGTCTGTAAGAACAAATAGACAAATAAGATTAAAATTTTAATTTATTCATAGTTTTGCTTCAACAAAATAGATTTCTAAATTGTTCATTAAAATTGGCGCCCTTTTTACCTTAGTCCATTTTAATGCCTTAAGTAATTACACCCTGCATTAAAATTCTTCTTAGTGTCTTAGCTACATTCAGAGATCTTTTGAGTTAAAAAAAAAACCCACATTAAATGTTTAATACACAACTAGCTGTATAATTTCTTCTGAACTTTTATATTTTCTTTAGAGTTCAAATAGTGGTGTATGTTCAGACACATGATTTGTGTGTGTATGTGATGATGATAACACTACTTTAAAGTACACAACAAAGCCATTGTGCATTAAGTACTGCAAGATAATGTTCATATTAAATTATTTAAGATTATTTATAATTTTACCTGTTTGTGAATTTCTCAATACATACCTTAAGCATTCTTTTGATTATATTTTTAATAGTTTTATGTACATAATTCACATATATAATTCAATAGTTCAGTAATATTAAAGAGACATGATTATCATCAATTGATTTTAGAATATGTTCTTCTTTCTGATAATCATTATTAGCTTCTCATTTTATCTCAAACTCCTCTACATCCCCCCCCAAAACATTAATTCATTTACTGTCTCTATAT
>NW_022111320.1:13495246-13507522 GCF_000313985.2 Echinops telfairi | reverse complement strand
TTGACCTTGGGTTGGGTTTTGCGATTTGTGGTGGTTTGGTTTCATATTGAGTTGGTTTTCAGTGTATTGCATTTGTTAATAATAAAATTAGTTTTCTTAATCTGATTGGAGAACAATTATGAGGTAAAAAACCTAACGTGTTCTTTGTCATACCCAAACCTGTGATTTGGGATTGAAAAGTTGTGGTAGATAAAAATGAATTCTCGACTTTTAATGAAAATTTGATTTTTTCCCCCAACTCTGTCATATTAATTGCTCTAAGAGTAGGTTGCTAATCATTTGTATCTTGAAGCATGAGTTCAGATTTTTAAAACTTAGTCCATATTTAAATTTTTTGCTTTGCCTTTTAGGACAGACATCAACAGCAAACTTACCACTCTCCAATGCTGTTAGAAAAGAGTCCAGCTGCCTTTCTCCCTCTCCGCTGCCCCCCAAAAGTGCGACTGGCCGATCATTATCTAGAGCTGCCTCTGAAATTTCAGAAATTGAATATATTGATACTACGGACCACAATGAACCTCTCTTAGACACCACTGCTGATAAACAAGCCATAGAAAATTTGGAGAAAGAATTAAATGAACTGAGAAATCTTGCAGGTACTGCGACTTCCCCCACCCACCCACACCAGTAAACAATTGACAACTTCTAGTCCCCCCCTACTCCTGGTGCCCTCCTGTCTGATTCTGTCTCACTCTGAGAAGGAAGCAAGGAAAAGAACAAAAGGACATTCTTCACCTTTTTTCCTCTTTAACCATCAACTTTTGTATTTGTTTGTTAAAGATATTTTAACAGATGTATAATATATTATATTATCCTAAAAATGTTAGAAAAAATGTGGAAACCCTCATCAGAGATGAACTCCCATATCCCAAGGACACAGAGTTAAATTGTAACACAGGACCAGTGCTCCTTTGAAAGAATGTTAGAATCATTAAACCCCTTTACCAAAGAATAGCAAATGTTTATATATTTCCCCCTTAGGACAGAGTAAAACTTCCTCTTCTGGTTGGCGAGACTTAACTATTGACAGGGGGAGTCAGGCTCACCTTTCTGTCTCCGGGTGGCTGGGGTGCAAACCAGGGGATAGCAGATCAATGTATAACCCACTCTCTCATCAGAACTCGACAGAAAACTCAGAAAATATCATATTTAGACTATTATCATCTAATCCACAGCCCATACCTTCTAAGGATTTTGTTCTTATTTCATCTCCTTTTTCTGCTTCTAGTTTGGGCTATTTGTGTGTGTGTGTGTGTGTGTGTGTGTGTGTGCCTGAGGTTTTTTTTTAAACTTATTTTTCAATTGCCCCAATAATCTCCATTATAGCTCCCCCTTCCTATTCTAGAGACTTTAAATATTTAAATACTCAGGATCCAGGCCAGGAACAGGTGACCATATAATTTTTCCACTTAGTTGTTTCATCTTTTCACTTTTGACATTTTGCTATTTTATCTGTATGATTAATTTTTTTATACTTAGAGAAGTTGGTTTTCATTGTTTCATTAGTACTCAAAGGCCTTAGGGGAACATGTCCTCTTGTCTTGGCGTATATTTTCTCCCAGGTTGTTCTTTTATTTAATAATTCTTTGCATGTTAGGGACTCTTAATTTTTTTTCAGTATACAAGTTGCTAGACCATTTCTCTCTCTATTATTTGCATCTGTTTATTTTGGGGGAGGATATTTTTATATTGTCTTTTTTGATGTAGAGGAAGTTTCCTGACAACTGATGGTTTCCTTCAAACGTTCTGTGTGTGGGTTGGATGTTGCCCAGGTTTCTGTGTGCTGGATGCTCAGTGGCAGGGCCACTGCAGGATGAAGGAGTGGGGAGCTCAGTCACCTTCGCTGGCAGATCTGAGCTTCTCTGTCTTTTTCTACATTTTATTGAATCCCAAATCTTAGTTGACTTAATTTCCAGTGTGTTCAGTCCCCTGTGGGAACACCTGCAGACCTGGAGTTTTCCAACCTCTTTTTAGACTTTGAAAATATGGTTTCTCCTTGATTTTTGTAAATGTGATATTAGTGAAACTTCTCACGTGTTTTTCTTTTGCTCCTTTTTACTATTTTTAGCTCAATGTGTGTGTGATTTTTTTCCTTTTATGTATGTGGTGGGTATGGTTGGACAACAGTATTACCTAGTCACACCTGAGTAAGTCATGTATTTATTTCTTTGCCCCTTTTCAAAACGTATTATGTGTACTTATTGTATCTCTTCTGCTTTAGTCCCTCTGTAGCTCCTTTTATCATTTCTATTTCATTTTTATCTGGGAGAGTAGAGGCTATGATCTGCCTTTACCCATCGTTCTAATTTACTAAAAATCTAAGATAAAATTCCTCAGGGACATTTTACATCAAAGACCAATTCTAACATTAAAGAAGGCTAGATCTGAACTATATCTAAAATGATAACAAAACTCACAACAGCCTAACTGTCATTAAGACAATTCCAACTTATGGCAGCTCCACGTTTGTCACAGTCCAACTATATGTACTCCACAGCCTTTTTAATGTCAGTGATCTATTGGAATTACACTCCCAAGCCTTTCTTTCCAAGTGCCTCTGGGTAGATTTGAACCACTAACCTTTCAATTGATGGAAAACTTAAAAAGCCAAATCTATTGCTTTCAAGTTGATTTCAACTCGTGATGATCCTATGTTTTATAGAGGGAAACTGTCCCATGGAGCTTTCCATGGCTAAAACTGTACAGAGAGGAGCTTAGTGGCCCAATAAGTCAGACCTTAACTTTTAATCAAAAGGATGATGGTTTGAATCCACTCAGTGGCTTTTGGGAACCTGGCAGTCTGCTTCCATAAATATAACAACCGAGGTCATAGCTTAGACCGCAAAGACAATGCTCTGTGCTCTGCTTTGATGATTAGGGACCAGGGCCTTGAAGCCTTGCACACAGTTATTTACAATGCAACTCTTGGTCTTTCCTCATCGGAAATGAAGAACAGTGCAAAAAAAGAAAAAGAGGGAAACCCCAAAGATATAATTAGACCAACCACAGCCATACCACATGCATCACAACCTCCGCTACCTTGAGACAAAAAGAACTAGATGGTGCTCAGCTACCAATGACAACTGCACTGATCATGATAAAATATTTTGTACAGAAAAAGAGGATAATGTAGAACAAAATTCAGGATCATCAAAATGGCCAGATTTACTGGTCTGATCGAGCCTGGTGGAACCTCTGAGGGTGAGGCTCTTAGATACCTGTCCTGCCAAGATTCCAACTCACTCCTAGGGAGCAACAATAAGCAGGGCAATGAAGGGATCCAGAGAAGAGTGTGCTCCTTAAGATTGTTAGCCAGAAGAGGTCCAAAGGGCAGTATCTGCCCAAAATGAACTCAGGGAGGAGCATGCAAGACAGATAAATTAAAACAGGGAGCCCAGGGAGGAAGTTGGAAGAGTGCTGTCATACTAAGAATTGCAACCATTATCATGCAACAACAACAGCAAATTGTATTAACTGTTCACTGAAAGATTAAATTGCTCATAAACTGTCACCCGGACTCCAATCAGAGAGAGAGAGAGCCAGAGAGATGGCAGCCCGGGAAACCTTGGGGGGAAATTAGCCGGGTGGATTTGAATTGCCCTCATTTTTGTTGGTAGCCTATTGCTTTATTCACTTGCATCATCCAGAGACTCCCAAAGGATAAGTATAGCCATTCTTTCATCAGACAATGAGGGTTTCTTTGTTAATAAACCGACAAAATCCATTAATTTCAAATATAACAGATTAGTTTCCACAGCAGTAATCTCCTTTTTTCCTGCGCCAAATTTTCCACTTTATTTATCAATTTTTGTTCTTATATACTTCACTTTGTCTCCATGTCCCTCAGTTTTCAGACACTAACCCCACTAATTTAGTGTGAGCACAAAGATGTTAGAGATTGAAAGTGAGCGCACACCATGTAGCCATCTTCAATGAACCACAAGGGATTCTCTGAAGGGCCAGCAGTGGAACGCAACCACTGACATCTGCTTGATCCAAGAACGACTGACTTTCTATTCAGAAAAACTGGCTTCGGATGAGTACACAGCCCGGAACTCACCTAACAGCCAGTGAGGTAGCAGAGGCCATGGTGAAATCAGAAACCATTCCAGAGAAGTTAGCATCAATGGGCAGAAAACATTTGCTCATGTCTCACGACAGTCAGAAAGAAAAACCCACAAACTCACCCTGGGTGTGGTCCCACACAGACACCATCACACATCAGAGACTCATCCAAGTGTAAATGTGGGTGTTGCTCTGTGCAAGCTGCATTTTTGAGAATACCTCTCCTCCTCACTTGTTTTATGTTAGCTCTTGGATACATCAATTTTCTTTTTGTAAATTCTCTTGGAAACAACCATGCCAAGGAACTGGGAGAAGAAACGACTGAAGAAAACTATATTAATTGAGGCTGTTTCTGTTTCTCTTTTGATTCAGAAGCTGGAGGGGACCAGGCTGGGAATGGAGTGGGGGCCGCGGGGGCCGCAGAGGGGGGCTGCAGTGGTAACTTCCTGCTGGATTTGGAGTGAAGAAAGAACAGGAAGAGATCCTTGAGAGCCCATCACAGTGGTCAGGTGGACTAGTTCATGACCTTGGGGAAATTACTTTCCTAATTTCTGTTTATATCATATAATATATAAATGGGTTACAAACATTTTGTGGGAAGGCTCCGATTGTATTAATTACATTTTCCATGAATTTTTGAATGCCCATCATACATGAAACAAGTTTGTACTTGTTCATCATACATGAAATAAGTATGTATTCCATTAATAAGATGTAGCTCGTACAATTGTTGATTAATTTATATTATTTGTATGCAATATTTATGAAAATGTATCTCTCCCTTTCTTTGTTCACACACATTTAACAGATCCTCAAATCTATTGCCATCAACCACGTTCTACTCATAGCAGTGCAATAGGACAGAGTAGCACTCCCGCAGTGTTCCCAGGGCTGTGATCTTTACAGTGCAGATTGTTACATGCTTCTTCCCTGCAGAGAGGGGCTGGTGGGTTTGAACTGACAACTCTAGCAGCCCATCTCTTAATCACTGTGCCCCCAGGGCTCTGTATGAGTCACCAGGGAGTGAAGCAAACCAAATAACTAAAAAGTGCTTTATCCAAAATAAACAATAAAATAAAATTTACCTTATGTTGGTAGATGTCCTACCTTTTGTGAAATAAAAGACTCTGGCTTCCTCAGTAATTGGATCCACTGTAATCATCAAATATATGAAACTGTAAAATGATCATCAAATGATATGTTATACTGTAAAATGACTCTTCTGTGCATAGTGTGCAAATTAAATACATAAAGAAAGCCAATGTTAAACAAAAGGAAATACATCAAAATAACCTGAGTTAAGGAATAAGAAGTCACTTGATAAGCTATAATGATCCTTACTCAATGCCACTGAGTCAATTCTGACTCATCCTTAGGGTGTTTTGTTTTTAATGCATTAGTGCCTCCTGTGATCTTAATCACTGCCTATTGAGGTAGACTTAGCAGGTGCCAGTCTCAATCTTCACTTTTATTTGGGTACAGTTCACTGGAGCCAGTGGTTAATGTACTTACTACCTGTCTCGGGGCCGCAAATAGAACGGAGGCATAATCCCAACCACATTTGCTTCCTAGATCTTGTGACCCTATCAATGCTCCTTTAGTAGTTGGAGATGTTTCCCATCAACTTTGTGACCATTTAAGAGGGAGAGCCCTTGAGCAGAGTCAAGGTCAGGGAAAGGAGACTGGAAAGAATAAGAACAGGAGAGAGAAACAAAGGAAGATCAAGGGAACAGGCAAAGAGAAAGGAGGGAAGGAACAGAAGGAGATAGAACTGCCTGGGACCCTGGTTTCCAGGCCCCAGGGTGAGTGTTGTCCGGTCACCACCACCCAAATAATGGCAATGCAAATATGTAGTTCCAGATCGCCATTCCCAAACTCACTGCTCTGGAGTTGATTCCACCTCATTGCCACCCTATGGATATAGAGTTTCTGAGGCTGGATTACCGTCCTGGAGCAAGATGGCTACAATGCTTGCTTGGTATTGCCACCATTTCCTTTAGTCCTTTAGAAGTTGTTTTTGCAAGTTTCCTATTGGAAAATGCTTATCTGCTTTGCTGCCATTTGGTGAAGTCTTTACCGGTGTCTTTGTTCCTCTTTCTTTCTCATCAAATGGAGGTCCCTGGGTGGCACAGAGAGGTATGTGCTCCATTAATTAATAGGAAGGCTGGAGGTGCACACCCACCCAGAGGCCCCTTCACAGGCCCACGTGCCGCTCCACTTACTAAAGGCAGCAGCCTTGAAAACCCTAGGGGGCAGCTCTCTGCACAACTGACAGAACAATAACTAACTAAAACATTCAAATATTTATTTCCCGGTGGAACACAATTTTATGCATGTATTTTAAATGGCTTAAATTTTAGAAATACACTCAAGGCCTCGCTTTAATCAGTGTTTTTCCCCTGACCTCACTGTTTATTATTGCAGTTAAGAGATTCTTCCAGGATCAGAGAGCATCTACTCTCTGCTCCTGGGAAAGAACAGTTTTGACAAGAATCCGTTGCTCAACAAACAGTTGTTTTGTAAAATGTCCGACATAAAATGTCCATCCAGTCTTACATAGCCCCGTATTAGAAAAATCAGAAGTTCAAGTGACCATTGAGGTTTAACTGTAACCAATGATCGTGTTTTGTAAGCAGCTTTATATTGTCTTTATTTTTCCCTTTACCTAAAATCAAGTGATATCACATTTACTTTTCTGTTAACATCACGGGATTCTGGAATGTGTATTTTACAATAAATAGTCAATTCTGCAAATAACAGCTCATTCGATTTCCACTATTTCACTTAGTGCTCTTGTGATGAAATTAGAATGTTTGAGAATATTTCTCCTGGTGGTATATTTTTAATCCTCAAATCACTATGGGGTTTGGTACTGCAATTCTACATTCTGAAATGTACCTGCTTTTCAAAGGCAGCATTGCCTATCATTGAGGAATGTGAGCATGCTTGGATAGCAGTCTTGTTTTATTTTGTGGAAAAATGAGATGGAGATGATAGTTTAAATGTAGAGAATTAGACAATTGAACCTTAAAAATTACAACATGGGCAAACTAAAAGAACTCAGTTCTGATTTAAGCTTCTAACTTGTAGTCATATGATATTAGCTGACTGATTCTCTGTGGGGTCTTAGTTTTCTAATCTCTAACAAGAGGGGATGGGAGCACTAAATTCAAAAAATTGAACTGAGGGATTTAATCTTTCCAAGTTAATCTTTTATACATCTTATTATTTAAAGTAGATTAAGTAAAGCTGTCCTGATTGCTTTGAGAGTAAAAAGATCAGGAACTACATCCCTAAAACCAGTTGCTGTAGAGGTAATATTACCCATGGCCACCCCATGTGTACTACAATAGTGGTGCATAGGACACAGCCTATTTTTCCATAATTGACCACTAGAACTTTCTTCTGAGACAACTTTAAATTTTCTTGAATTTCCCACCTTTTGGGTAGTAGCTGAGGGCATTGACCATTTATTTCATCCATTTATACATTTGAAAGTCATTGGGCAAATAATTTTAAGCCCTATTCCAGCTCTAAAAGGTATTGAGATCTATATATAAAATAACTATCTATCTATCATCTAAAAATCGATGGTACTTTCAATAGAGGAATTCTGCTTGCTCAAAATCCTTAAGTTGATGATAACCACACACACACACACACACACACACACACACACACACTGTTCAGTCAAATGTAGAGTGCATGTAGTTTAGTGTTTAGCACTCTGACCAGGAGGATGTTTACTTGATAATATCATGGCAGGGGTGGGAATAATGGTACCCGGTGATTTTTAACAATTTAAAGTTTTATCATATTCATAACCTGACATATAACTTATATGGCTGTTACAACTTTGTTAATGACAAAAAGCAAGTAATAGAACATTTGTAATATAATGATTTTAGTTTTATGCTTTATTTTGTAATTCATAGAAAGACTTCTAAAATTTGAACTATTTGTCCTCTTACTTAGTCTAAATCATAGTCCAGCTTCCTGATGAGAGAAGATTTAAAACTCTCTTTCAAATATAGGCAGTTAGTATCCACCTAAAGTAAAGGAAGCCAAAAAAGAGAGGGGGGCAGCTTTACAAGGCTCGCCTTTTACCTCCGGCTGTGTGTGGATGGAGCTTTTTTTTCTAGAAGGAAAACCAGAAATATAAGATGTTTAAAATACAAGTTGAAGAGATGCGCAATATTCTGTCTTCATGGTACCTAGGCCCTCAATACAGAAAGTTGAGAGATTTTTAAAAATCTGTACTGACACTCTTTCTGCTATAATTTATTTGAGATAACCGTTAGCACAATATACTATACAATTGTTTCTTAAACCTATGTGTTGACATTGCGTGGAATAAAATATTTCAGATTCTTCAGAAAAACTTCACAGCCTAACCTCAGAAGAGTTACCGGCCTGCAACAGCCACTCACAGAATACAAGTAAGACTACCATGGACTGCCTTAAGACCCCAAATTTGAGGGTCCCCTATGGTGTTGAGGAACAGAGGTAGGTGAAACCTGCAATTTGGGTGCAAAAAATAGTGTATAGGAAAAATATTGTCACTTGTTTTAGTTACCTTTATTATACGTCACTTTGTTGGTGTTGCTATAACAGAAACCCCACAACTGGATGGCTTTCACAAACAAATTCCTTATCTTACCATTTAGGGTGCTAGAAGTCTGAGTTGGGGTCCCCAGCTCTATGGGAAGGCTCTCTTTGCTGGAGAGGAAGATGCTTCTCTCTTTGAGCTTCTGCTCCATGGCAATCTTCATTTATCTTGGCATGTGTTGTTCTCCACCTCTGCTTCTTACCCGGCTTGTTTAGTGTATTTTATACCTCAAGATACACCCTATACCACTCCTATTAGTTAACATAATAAAGATAACCTATTCCCCAGAGGAATGATAACCACAGACACCGAGGATAAGATTTATAACGTATTTGGGGGCATAAAATCCAATCTATAACATTCCGTCCTTTGAGCCCTAAAACTCCTGTTCTTGGGCCCAAAGAAGGCAAAACACTGCCTTCTCATCACATCATCCCAAAGTCTTAAAATAGCTCCAAGTCCCACTCTAGTCTTCTGAATCATCTACATCAAATTGGGTGAGATTTGAGGCATATTCCATCTGGGAACAGCATTTCTTATTTTCTGTGAACCTGTGAAATCTAGATCATAAGTCATCTGTCTCTAAGGTACAGGAACATTTCACTTTAAAATGGGAGAATTTCCATTGCAAATGGCGAGAAATGGAGAAAAAAAAGGATAATAGGCAATCATCAAGTTCAAAATTCAGCAGAACCAGTTAGCTGTTAAGATCCAAAAAAAATACTGGTTTTGAGGACCAGCTAGATAATGGGCCTGTCTTCCTTATCCTCGGAACTAGAAGGACAACCATGAATGAGGTGTTCTACTCCAGTAAACATATATATTCCATCCTACTGGGTCATTATGTTCCAGTACTGGCTCGGTGACAGTGAGTTTGGTTTTGAGTGGCAGCCATGCTCTCTGGATTCTGGGAAGATGGTACTCGGTCCTGGGCTTCAGCTCTGACTTCCAGGGCCACTGGAATGACAGCTCTGCTTCCTCAGCTTTGGGGATCCCCTTTCTCCTAATTCATCTGAGTGGCCACTCTAGCTCCTGGATGGATTAGAAGACTCCATCCTTTTGTGCATGGCAGTCACACCTTCTCTGATAGGAGCAATGGTCCCATCCCTGGGCAAATCTTAACAGCAGCCTTACCCTGTGGAAACAGACTGAAGATCCGATTCTGGGGATCTTTGAAACCAAAAAGACCCTTTTTATGCTCCTTCCAATAGCTCCGACCTCAGGACAGCCCCAGGGATGGTCGTTTCTGTTCTTGTAGGGCAACAGGCGAAGCTCCCTTGGTCTGTTTCTCGCTGTAGAAATACAGGAGACAGACAGCATTCTTTCTTCTCTTTCCCTTTTAGTGCTTGTTTGTTTCTCTGCGGTTGTTGGTTAGATTCATATGTGGCTATCGTAGTCTCATTCACAAATGATTGTGTAGCGATATCTTTGGTGGAAATTTAGTCCTTAGTGTGTTTGTCAGGATTTTCTAAATATGTTCCTTTTCCATTTTACGAGGCTCATCTTTAAGTCCATCTACTGTCTCCTGAATGTCGCCCTAAGTGGCATGGAGAAACCACGTGGTCCTTTTAAGATCTTTCTTAGAAATCTCATCAGATAACAGATATCCAGGCTCATCACTTATAAGTCCTACCTTCCACCAAACATTTGAACATAATTAAGAAAACCCCTTGCCATTGTGTGTAAAGCATCAGCTTGTCTCATTGTCCGATTACGTGCTATCTTCTGAAAGCCTCGCCAGAAGCACATTTAAAGTTTCCACTGCTAGTAAAGTTCGGTTGCTGGCACCACACATCATTTCTAAGAGGACTTAGCTCGCTCCTCACTTCATTCTGTGCCCTCCCTGGAATTGCTCTGCTCCCCACCACTGATTCAGTTCCACCTGCTAGCAACCCTCAGTGAGTTTCGAAGGCGGCACATCTTTGTGAAAGCAGGCGCATTCATCTTTCTCAGCAGAGCAGCTGGTGAGTTTGCATTACTAACCTCCTGGTCCGCAGCCCGCCCTGTCACCGCTATGTCACGGAGACTCCTTGGATGATGACAGCTCGCTCCCATCGAGGCCGTTCCCACTCAGCGCGAGCCTCTGGGACAGGGTAGGACCGACCCTGTGGTTATTTCTGAGACTGGAACTCTTTCCAGGAGTCGCAAACCTCCTCCTCCTCCTACAGGGCGTCTAGTTAGCCACCCAACATTTCATATGCCGCCAGAGCACAGGACAACGTAGAATCTCTCTCTGCCCATTACCCACATCCGAAGGTTCTTTCACACTGTATTTCAGAGGGCTTAAAAACGTCATGGGAATTCTAATTATCTTTAATTTCCATTTCCCACCATCTTCTTGAGGTCTCCTTGTATGTATTAGAGCAGTACCCTAGTCCTTTGGTACCAGTGTCTTAGTTATCTAATTCTCTTATAATAGAAAGCCCACAAATAGTTTTAACACATGAATTTATTATCTCACAGTTCAGGGAGGCTAGACCCCAAATTCACACTAGGGGAGGCTTTCTCTTTCGCTGGCTTTAGAGGAAGCTCTTTGTCTCTCTGAGTTTCTACTTCATGGTGATCTTCATGTGGCTTGGCATTCTGCTTCAAGGCTTGTTTGTTTAATTTCTTTAGTATCTCAAAAGCTATGGACGGACGCAAGATATGCCCGACATGTGTCTTAATTAACATAACAAAGACGATCCAATCCCAAAGAGGATTATAGTTATGAGCTAGAAGTTAGTATTTATAACACCTATTTCGGGGGGTGGGGTGGTGGTGGCAGGGGGAGGGGCGGGCAGAAGGGGCACAATTCAATCAAACAGAATACAAAAGGAAAGTTGCCTGAAAGCGTTGCTTTTTATTGGCCATTCTTTGTAAAATGTTTGGTTCCCTCTTTGACATCTTATCAGGATTTAGTAAAAGGCTTATGAAGTTGTTACTTCAACTTGAAGAGATAGTTCTGTTGCATAATGCATATCAGTAAAATGAAAAGACATTTGGAACTTAATAATCCTTCATCATTTCTTCTCATCCTGAAAGACAATTTCATTACTTGAATTAATTAACGTAATAAATTTCAATGCTTTGCATTAATAGAATTTTACCCAATGTGAATAAGTTTTTAAAATAGAATATTGAGATGTTTCTTTCTTGAATTTGAAACTAGATTGTTAATAAAATCATATTTTAATTTGCATCATTTAATCAGTGACCAATTTATAAAGACATGTTATATCTTTATTCAGAAAAGTTGATAGTTATTTTTGTTTAGTATTGTCACTCTGAATATTCTTGAACAAGGAGGAAGGCTCCTGTTAATAAGTTTAAATGTAAAAATAGAAGTCCCTTGAATAGTCATTTTCTTTGGTTGCTTTGACGTCTCATATTGCAGTAAAAGGGAATCTGCTATTCTCTCCTTCTGAAAGGAGAAATATTAAGATATAATTCTTGCATTTTACATTTCTCACTCTTTGCCATGGAGTCAATGCTGCATCATGGCCACCCTACAGAGCAGGATAGAACTATCTCTAAAAGTTTCTGAGACTGACTGATGATAGAAACTCCGTCTTTCTCCTGATGGGTGGTGGGTGGTCTAGAACTGCTGACCTTGCACGTAA
>NW_022111320.1:13474877-13495105 GCF_000313985.2 Echinops telfairi | reverse complement strand
CCCCCAGGCTCTAGAGCCTTATGGAGGACTCACCCTCATCTTCTTCCCTGGTAGTAGCTAGAGGGTTTGAGACACTGACCTAGTGATTAGCAGTCAAACTAAACCTACAACATCCACTCTCACCATCATTTCATTGAAGAAAATGTATTTAATATTAAATGCAATGAGAACATACTACCGAATAAAACACAATGCTTTAATGCCATGAAAAAGTCAATAGCATGGTGTTGTTTTCTCTTAACTTATAGGACCAGCGAAAGTTTTACCAAATCTGATCTTCATTGGCTCACAGACTAGAATTTAGAAACTTTTGGTATTTTGTTTTGCATTTTAAAAACAAATCTTATCCAGTAAAAGGGTGGGGTATTGTATATTTATTTATATATTCATATAGTGATGTATATGAGTAGGAAATCTAGATAATTTAGGGCCCAAAAAAGAAGCCAAACAACCCCTGAGTTATATAGGCCCCTCTTTGTACTGCCATCCTACCTGTCTTCCTAACCCTCTGTGCTAGGGTTCCCACCCACTCCTCCATGCACACGATAAAGTACAACAAAATGAAATTACTGTATAATTGCTGTCATTAATTTTGGTTTTGGTATATCTTGACTGCTATTCACATAGTGCTAATTTACTGTACACAAAAGAGGTGATTTATCTGGCAATCTATTCATTGGGATTCTATTAACCAGCGAGGTAATGATGGATGTTCTTAATGATGACCCTGAGGCTCTCTGCAAGTTTCCGAAGTGCCTTCTGAATCACCAGTGAAAGATCCAACCAGAGACCATAAACATCTTCCCCCTGGTTCCACTGTGGCTTACTGTCTTGGGAGAGTAAGAAAGATGTGCATTTTTCATTAAAGGAGGCCTGGTGTATTGGGCACCTTGAAAATTATGGCCCCAGTCTGATACAGCCCCCTCGCCCCTGCCTGCCTCCAGTGACTTCAGTGAATGTCGTATTGATCAGAAGATAAATGAAGAGTTGAAACCTAGTTCTGTACATTGTGTATTGATCTTTTAATGTATTTCCAGTTCTTCTGGAAAAGAGACTGAAATTGAATCTTGGCTGACACTTTCTGAGAGCAGTGCAGATGAGGATGAAGAAGACTTTCTTGACAAGCAACATGTCACCACACTACCATGGCCAAGTAACCCTTAATGATTTCCTCCCCCCTTTTGTACCCAGGGTAAACTTAACAACTGATAACAAGTAGCCAAATGATTACCTGTCTAGGTGCTTGAGATTTCGATTATTAATGTCTCTGATACTTCATAGCTTTCAGACTAATAAAAGTTAGTGAAATTATAAGTTTTAGAGCTTTTTCTTCCAAGTGATGTATTGTATGTCAAACACAAATCTATACTGCTGATTATATAATAAACTTTGGTGAAATTTAAGAAACATTGGTTATGCCTGTGTCTGTAGAAGCTATCATAAGATAGAACATGCTTACATTTTAAGTATGATTTGGTTATTCAATTGTATTCTAAATACTGACCCTGTGTACAATAGGACAAAGCACTATCCAGTCCTGTACCATCCGCACTGTCATTTCTTTGCTTGAGTGCATTGTTGTTGCCACAGTCTCAATCCATCTCATTAAGGGTCTTCCTCTATTCCACTAACCCTCCACTTTGCTAAGTATGATGTCTGTGGAAGTTACATAATTCCATCTCAACTTGAAGATATACAAAAACGTATAAGGGTATTGTTCGGCCTGTCAATCAGGTCATAGCCTGATGACCTCACTTGGAGGTACCACTAAGACATATAACTTTTTCTCTCTTTGCCTTCATCTTCCTGCTTGCTGACCAGAGAAGCTGCCAGAGCCCTGCAGTGTTACCACTGCCATTGGATCCATATGAGTCTGCGCCCACTGGCTTGTGATCTTCCTGCATTCTGCATCATTGCATGTGCCTGAGGGAGTGTGAAGACAGACTTATGGACTAGTATCAGACTTAGGGAGTTGAGTTGGACTGGGCTAGAATGTTTTCTTGATATCTAATTACTCCTTGATATAAAGTGCTTCCTTACACATATATGAGTGTCATTGGATATGTTTCTGTAGTCATCCTGACCTAACACAATGTCTTTCTCCCTTCTGATAATATGTCAAAAGTACACGAGACAATGTCTTTCTGTCCTTGCTTCTAATGAACATTTTTATCAGTACCTTTTCCAAGACACATTTAATATTTATTTTCCAGTGCATCATATATTCAACATTACAATTCAAATGCATCATTATTCACTGTACAGCTTCCACATATATATGAGATGATTAAAAACGCCATGGATTGGCCAGATGCATAGTTGTCTGCAAGGTGACATATTTGCTGTATAAAACATTAAAGAGCTCTTTTGCAGTAGATCTGCCCAATGCAGTATACCAAATGATTTCTTGACTTGTATTTCAATGGCTGTTGTTTATAGATCCAAGTAAAATGAGATCCTTGACAATTTCATTCTTTTCTCTATCACATTCCTGTTTATCAGTCTAGTGTGGGAATCTCTGTTTTCTTTATGTTCAGTTGTAGTCCAGACTTAAGGTATAATACTTGTAATTATCTGTTCTTGTAAAAGGTAGAAAAGCAGCTGTGTTGGGCTGGGTTGACTAGAGAAACAAATCTAGTGACACTCATTTATGTGTAAGAAAGAGCTTTCTATCAAGAAGCAAGTATATTTCAAGAAAACATCCCAGCCCTGGCCAACTTACGTCCATCAGTCAGATACTAGTCCATAAAACCGTCTTCAGACTCAGTCACAAGCAATAATTCAGAAGACAGGAAGTTTATACGCTGGTATGTGCAAAGTCATGTGGATCCAATGGCGGTGGAGGCGTCACAGGGCTCTAGCAGGTCTCAAAGTGACCCACTAGCAGGGAGGTGAAGGCAGAGAAAGGGAGTGGTGGTGAATGGTGGTTCCCAGGGCCCTTCTTGTGAGAGAGCCACACCCACAAGGAGTAGTAGACTCCACCCCTACACTTCTGTATATCTTCAGGTTGACATGAACTGATATGACTACCACAGTGGCCTGAGTATTTTATCTTTTTTTTTTTAATTTTATATATTTATTTATAAAGATAGTTAGATATATAACACAAGAAATGAACTGTTAAATTATAAACAGATAGATAGCTATATAATACAAGAAATGAACAGTTAAATTATAAAACAATACAAATGGGTCAGTGCAACTCACTCCCGTGAGAGAGTTGTGAGACACTAGCAGTCCTTCAAGTCTTGTAGGCAGCAAACAGTCAGGCAGTGTTGGGTAACAAGCAATAGGACCAGTAGGAGTGGCAATAGTGGTGGTGGCTATGGTGGCTGTGGCAGCAGCAGTGGCATATAAGTAGCGTGTGTGTCCTGGTGTTGGCGTGTGAGTTAAGTTTATATAGTTAAGAAAGACCAGGTGAAGACATGGGTAACATTTCTATGCTTCTCACTTTGTGACATTTTAGGGCTGTGTGAAGGGGAACCCTCCCTGGCCCATGAGTGAAAGGTCAAGTGGATCCAAGGTTGGTGGGAACATAGTAGGGTGTCAATAGCTCCCAGCAACAAAGACCCCAATGGAGCCACCCTTGGAAATAGAAACAGAATCCAAGTAAGCAGGAAGGGGGAAGGGCAAGAGAAAAGTCAACTCTCTTCAGTGTCTCCCTTATAAAATGGCCACACCCACAAGGAGGCGTGATCAGGCAGGTTAATAGTTTGGACTCAACCCCTGCACTTTCATGCAGGAAGAAGTGGACATGAAATCTGACCACCACAAGGGCCGTTCTCTTTTTCATTGTTTGTTGATGTCTCCAAGAGATGTCTCTGAAATTTAGCCCCGGCTTTACCATTCCAAAGCCGTACTTCAGCATCCAAACACTTGCATCTTCTGTTCTGTGATTCTGGGTAGTAATCCTTCTAGAAGACTGACGGTTGTCTGGTGTAACTGTATCTTTGATGCTTTTCTCCGTGTCATCAATAAAGTGTAGTGACATTTATACACATCATTATTCGACAGGTGAGGAAATGATGATAAAGAGATCTATAATATTTCTATGTCTTGGCCTTTATTTAAACTGATTCATACCTTCTCAGCAAAGACAATCAAATTTCAGAATAAAATTTTTTTTCAAATAAATCTCGTAAAAAGCGTGTGACTCTTCAATGATTTTTACTGTCTTCTTAGAACTTCTGTACCATAATCCTATAGAGGGACAATGATGAGCCATCATTTAATATTTATCATTTGTGTCAAAGGCCCTGCTGGCCTCTTCCCCTGAGGCGCCTGGCTCTCTGAATTTTACTATCTGCAGTTAAAATGGGGTTTGACCACACACCTGTTACCATAGGAAAATAGGCTACTTCCCCTTTTAGCATAGCTGATCAGCTTTAAAGCTTCTTCATTCTGCTCTCATTTGCCTAAGTTATCTCCCCTTTCTGTTCTGGTGAATGAAATTTATCAAGCTCTCGTATTTTTTTCACAGTGCAAGGAAGTGTTTGCCTCGTTCTGTTAGGAAAGGAGTGGACCCCTATTATTCCTATGTTTACTCAGCCATAGCTTCAGTCTTTTATGAACTAGCCCAGAAAAAGAGTTAATGAGCTGCCATTACCCTTTACAGGATAAGAATTTTTGAAATTAATATTAATCTAACAATTGTCATTGGTGTGTTTTTTTCCCTAAAATATGCCTCTGGGTACCACTGCCTTCATCATTTAATTTCCAGTGTGACCTTGAAACGAAACATGAGGGGCCTTTGTGGATTCCAGAGTAGGCCCCCTTCTGCCTTTATTTGTGTCCCATAACCGTACATTCAGAAACGTTCCTTAATTCCATTGCCATTAGTCTAACGAGGAAATAAAAACTAAATAAGATTAGAGCCTTGGCCTGAAGCAACCTCAATGTGTCCTTTCTTTCTGAAGCCTGAGCTCCAATTGCTGTTAAAGGCTGAACATATTTCTGAGAGCTATCAATAATCTAGAGAACCCCTACTTTACCATTAATACTAAAGGGAGGCCAGTTTTCATAAGCATGTTGGGATTTGGCGATTTATACCTAGAGTTACCTAATGCCATAATAGACTTATAGGATTCTACAGTTCTGGAGATGGAAAGAAAATGGCATTACGTTATATATGATAGTTTATTCTGTTCTTTGATACTCATTGAAATGATTTCATATCTCACAGAAAAGGTATCACAGAGTACTTGCGAGTGCTATCTGTTCCCTTTGCACCACTTAACACTATGTTTTATACATTGCATTATGTATGAGTGGTACATGAAAAGTATTTCTTAATACTTCCCATATGCTTTTCAGAAAGCAATCAAGTAAGCAGTGTAGTTTTATCTGACCTCTGACTAGCCAAAGAAGAAAAACTACCCTGAGACAGAGGTCAAACAAACATCCACTCTCAATCTTTATGATTTGTTTCTCTAGTACCCCACTCCCAATTTAATGTGTTATCCTGGGTTGACTAGAGAAACAAATTCATAGACACTCCTATATGTATAAGAAAGTGCTTTATATAAAAGAGCAATTGTATATTAAGAAAACATCACAGCTCAGATAAGACCAAGTTTATAAGTCCAATATTAGCCCATATGTCTGATATCAGTCTATAAATTCCTCTTCAGACCCACACAACACATGCAATGATGCTGAATGCAGGAAGATCACAGGTCAGTGGGTGGAATATCTTGTGGGTCCAGTGGCAGTGGAAGCATCTCAGCGCTGGCATGTGTCTCCACGTGGCTCCTCCAGCTCCAGGGCTCTGGCTCCATCAGCATAGCTCCATGTGTCTTATCAACAAGAGTGTCTCAGGGAGAGTGTCCTGCTTCCAGGGAGGAAAACAGGACTTCCCAGAATCCTCAGGAGAAACAAGGCCCACACCGAGGCACCATTGGCTGTGACCTAATTGACAGGCTCCACCCTTCACTCAAGTTGACAGGAGATTTTGGGACTGCCACACCTGGTATCCTGATTCATAGAATTTATTAACACCTTTTTTTTTTTTCAAGTTATGTCTCTTCCCAACTAGAATATAGATTTCCAACTAGAGTATGGATTATGTCTGTTTTGATCTCTAGGATATACCTAGTTCTGTTGATTATAAGTTATCGATAAATGAATGAATGAATGAACAGGGTTCAACTGATAAATCATACTGTAGAGGGTCCACTTGATAAACCATTTCTCTTTCACAAGGGAGACAGCATGATATACGCTATTCAAGTGAGTCTGAGTCTGTCTTCAGGAGACAAGTCACACTTCCAGCTAGAAGATTATGTATTTGAATGTGTTTTTTCCTCATAAAATGGAGAACATAATACTGGCTTTACTTAGCTCAAAAGAATGTGGTGAGAATCAAATGCAGTAGTGAACATAAAAATACTGAGTGAACTGGAAATTGCTCTGCCACGCTGATTATCATCATGTTTCAAGATATCATGCCAAAATCGTTGCATATATAGATACATGGATGCATGGAGCCATCAGTATACTGGGATTAAATAGAATAAATAATCGAAATAAATCACTCGATCTCAGAAGAAGAGGACAATTGCAGCTAGTTCGAGGATGAAGTCAAAGTGCATACAAAGCTAGCACTGTGGTTGAAGGGTAGCTATCTACATTTATACTATTAACAGTCTTTCTGAAACCCTTTCCCCTGTGTTTATAGCCTCCTTTCCATCATACATAAATCCAAACAGTTTAAATGTTAAAATTGCACCAGCACTTTATTAAAATCTTATGCATCATACTTCCAGGGAGGAAAAATTAAAAAACATTTTACCTCTCCAAATCTGTTTTTATAGGATATTCAGTTGCAACATTATTTTCATCCCTCGTTATTTATTACTAGCCACATTTGCATGAAAACAATCTTTATTTCTTCAGAGTTCATCTGTGCCTGTAGTTTATCCCCCACCTAAAGTCATAATTCTTCGTTAGTGACACCGTGATTGTTTGCTGGGTAAATGATTATGATGTTGCAAACAGGATTATGACTTTAGCTGGGGAATCACCAGCAGGCACAGATGAACTCAAAGGAAATAAAGATCCTCCTTTTTTAATGCAAATGTCTTCTATAGTTAAGGAAAAGGAGAGGATATTTTTAATGCTCTCCAGAAGGTGACAGTTATGTTTAAAATGGAAAGAATTAATGGATTGATGGGGTTATCATCTGTTTCTTTTTTCAAATATCTATGATACCGACTAACAGAGAGAAGCATAGTTCACAGGGGCTCTCTCTAGCCTTTTACAGTTCCCAGAAGGAAGTAATAATAACCAAACCTTATATATTTAACAAAAGTATGGAATGGTTGTTTGGGGGCAGTTTTTAAATAAATTAACATTTTTTCAGGTAATTAAATTTTTTTGAAAGTTGACTAACTGTTTACTATTCAAATAATAACCGTGTTCTGTGCTTTAAAAAAATGAGAGCTAGAGGTACAGATGTGAGGGAGATAGACAATTCATATTTCATAAGTAGCCTTGATGAATTCATCACAGGATTAATAAAGGGGATTCTGACCTCCTCTGTCAGAAACTGGGAATAATATCTTATAGGTCAGGTTATTATATCAACTGGTGTTTAGTTGAATTTTAAGTAATTGGAAGCCCCAATTAATACTGCGATTAAATGTTTATTTGTCACACATATACATATATGTGCATGCCTATATCTACAAACATATACCACATATATGTATATATGTGTATGCATGTGTATCTACATATCTATCTATAGTTATCTATCATCTGTCTGTCTGTCTGTCTGTCTATCTGCTTTGAGAATGGGAGCAGCAGTCAGGACGTGGTATAGCAACTATATCTTCAAGATCACTTCATCATACAATTTGCAACAAATTGGTTGCAAATATTTTGTGTGTGCCATTGAGTCAATTCTGATGCTTGGGGACTCTGTAGGAGAGAGTAGCACTGCTCCATACGACAGTAATCTTTTATGGGAGCAGATCACAGGGTCTTTACTCTGGTGATTCTTAAGTGCTGATCTTCCAGTTAACCTGTGCACCACTCTTCCGTAAAACTAGTCAGCACAATTTGACTCCAGGCATCAACATGGGGAAAGTTGAGAGAGCACACATGGAGCACACATCTAGCCAAGCTATCTCCCTTTAGGCTAGTGGTCTTGAAAGTCCACACAATTACTGTCCTTACATCTTATGGACCAGAATTTCATCACATCTACACCTACTGCTGTTGACTTGACCTCAACTCGTATGAGTCCTGCACAGGTTTTCTGAGACTACAAGTCTTTATAGCCTGCTCTTTCACCCTTGCAATGGCTGGTGATCTTGAACTGCCTAACTCACTGCACCACCAGGACTATTTTAGCCATATCTAGATGCGAAGAAGTCTGGAACTACAGTGAAGTAAGTGGGTCCCTTATTGCTTTGAATAAGACTGAAGACTATGAAGAAGGATAGGGAGAAGGAATACTTAGGCAACTGCCATTTCTGTCCCAGCCGCTAAGGCTACCCTCATGTCCCATCTACAGCAGTTTGTCTTCAGAATATATATATTCTTGCATTGATTTGAAATATGTGGTAGAGACCACCTTTTGAAATTTAAATAAGTCAAATATGAGACACTAATACAATTAAAGCATAACTCTTATATATGCATACACACATATACATATAGTGGTATATATTTGCAGATATAGGTATGCACTAATATGTATGTGTGTGAGAAATAAACATTTAATTGCAGTATTAATTGGGGCTTCCAATTAAAATTAAACTCTGCCTCTTTTTAAGTCTTAAAGGCACCCTTTAGTTACACACACATAGACTTCATCATTATACAGCTTCATGTTTTCACCTTGGGACTTCTTAAAAGACATTCCACATCGCTTCAAAGTTCAGTCTTTGGGATGATGCCCACATCCAATCTACTTTGGCAAAGACTTATGTACACTGTGTTAAAAAATACTGTGATAAGAAATATTTATCTCAAATATATGCTCCAAATATTATAATATTTTAAAATCTAGGATTATAGTCTGAAACCTTCAGAATATACACTGAACAAATGAAGTTTCATCTGGGAAGGTTGAATATTAGTATAGTCATGCCAGGGATTATGGTAAGTTACTGAATCTTGTTAGTATGAGTGTTTATGTATACGTGTGTATGTGATATTGATAATGTGTGTGTGTATATGGCACAAAACTCAAAAAAGTACCTGAGAGTTGAGTTGCTTGCATCTCACGATGACCTCAAGTGTCAGAAAGTAGGACTATTCTGGGCTGCAGGGTAGGGTTTTCTTGGCTGCAATCTTTAGAAAAACATTTGTTTCTGCATGCTGTTGTTGCTGATGTTCGCTTCTGAACTCTTCTGACTCATGGTGATCCCATGTATGCAAAGTAGAACCACGCTGTAGTTTTCAAGGCTGGCTCCTGGTGCTGCACGTACATTTCAACCATCAAACCTTTGGCTGGTAATGGAATATTTGAACATTTGCTACACTTAAGGCTATTCCTATTTAGCATTGCTTGAATTCTTTACCATTTCAAGAGGTAGCATATGATCAAGGACAGATAATGTTGAAATACGTCTAAGCTGCACTGAAGGCAATGGGGACCAACTAAATTCCTGGATCTGACAATACCAATTTTGAGCTGCCAACAAATGGACACAATACTGGAAGCACTATATGATTTAGACCAGCATATTTGTAAGGCAGCTACTTGATCATCTGACTAGAAGAGATTCATATCTGTGCCCATTTAAAAATAAAATATTCTAATGAATATGGGAATTATTGATTATTATTATTATCACTTGTAAGTAAACGTTTCCTGAAAATTAGAAAAAAATACCAGTTGTAGCAGGAAATGAACAGAGGACTGTTAGTCAGTCAGTGATTTACAAAAGAGATGAAAGATGTTACCCATGTTCCCTTGACTATGCAAAAATATTTGACTATATGGATCATAAAAACAAACAAACAGATAAACACAGTTAGCTAACCTTAAGAAGAATGGCAATTCAAGAGCACTTCATTTTCAAGAAGGAAGTAGAGACAAAGATGGGTAATATTTTAATATAATATAGCCCCTCTATCTTAGTGGATCTGGTGCTATGATTTAAGGAAGTTTTAAAGCTAAAGTGGGTCTGCCTGCATGGACTTCCCTGAAAAACACTGGGGGATGAGATTCAGGGTCAAATGAGAAGATTTATAAGGCAGGGGTAGAATGTAAAGAGCGGGAGAATGAGAGAAGGAGGCACATATGTTTTAAGTATTAAGAAGGAATTCTATTGGCACAGTGGGTTAAGCATCGGATTGCTAACCAAAAGGTCACTAGTTCAGACTGACCAGCTTTTTTAGAAGAGAAAGATGAGTCAGTCTGCGTCTGTAAAGATTTTATTAACCTTGGAACTGCTATGGGATTTCTCCTTGGTTCACTAGTGTCTCTATGGTCAGACCTGATTGCGTGGCAATGGGTGTGATTTTTGATAAAAATAGAAAGCTGAGGTTATGTTAGCTGTGACGGTGACCTGTCTCGTCTCAAACCAGTGTGGACCCAGAAGTTGAGTGTTCTTACAAGATTCCCCCCGACCCTGAAACTGTTCTCCTTGTACCACTCTCAAAGAATCATTGTCAGAAATGGGTAACCTGGAGACCAGTTTAATTGTGTTCTCGATGTCCCTACTGAGCTCGAGATACTAAATGGCATTTCTTCATTTCCAGGACTGTCTACTTAACGAGCTATGAACTAAAATCTCACATCAAATCCCCTTCTGGGCAAAATATTCTCTGACGGTTCCAACAGACTCAAAAGACATTACAAATGTGGCAGGGGCTTTCCCACTGTTTCTGGCATGGAGGGCCAGATGATTCTGCTGGGAGTGCAAG
Source organism: Echinops telfairi (assembly GCF_000313985.2). NCBI lineage: Eukaryota > Metazoa > Chordata > Mammalia > Afrosoricida > Tenrecidae > Echinops > Echinops telfairi. The sequence continues at coordinate 13,484,224 of NW_022111320.1, read as the reverse complement.
CCTGTCTCCCCACATACCCCGTTGTTGGCTTTTGAAATGGCCCCATTTTCTTCTTAATGGAGGAGAAACTACACCCTAACCAGATGCTTGTGATTAAAATAAAAGCTAATGCTAATAGAACTTTTAGCAAGACAGAAGTATGTCCTCCTGCTGGCAAATAAATGCAAAGGTGAAAATGAGCAATTTGTCTGAAAATAAACACTGCATGGAGGTGGGGGGAGTAATTTATTATTTCAAGTTTGAAACAATTATACTTTGACAGCATCACTCTCCTCTCAAAATTTTAAGTTTATTATAACATCATTAAAAACACATTTAGTAGGTATTAGTGAAACACAATTTATGTAAAAAACAGCTTTGATATAAAGCCAGTCAAAAAATAGTCTCAATTTTCCCATCTTCTAAAAATATATCCTATCTTTTTGTGAATAAAAATATCCATTCCCAGAGACATTTTAATATAAATGATAGTTTATTTATTTTTTATAATCATGCCAAATGATAACATTTTTATTCCATGATGTTTCTGGTTTTAGAATGTAGAAAAATAAATGCTTCCACTATTGTTTCCTTTGGAGAAGTTTTTCTACTTGTTTCTATAATGTTGGTCAACATGAACACAACCCCCTAAACATTGTCTTCAATGAATTCTAGGTGCACAAAGCTTAAATACAGGTTAAACATCTAATTTCTCGTAATGAGTAGCATTTAGAAGATTCACCACAGATTTGGTGAGAGATCTGTTTTAAAAAGAAGTAGAATTTCCACCTAATCAAATTAGTTCCTATTAGTGAGAGGGCAACACAGTCTTATCTTTCAGTGAAATACTGATTTTCATAGAACTCACATCACCTCAATCCCCAATTTTTCACTTTTAGCTACTTTTTTTTCAAAAGAGATGCCTTTATGTTTCATTTTGTAACTACCCCAGGGCTCTTCAAACCATTCAAATCAGGCTTTTGTTCCTAAAATTGAATTGCAACGTTCTTGTCAAGGGTAACAATGACCTCCATTTCTCTGAGACCCCCACCTTTGTCTCATTGTCATTTGATGAAGCTGACATCGACTTCCTTCGGGAAAGAGATTGCACAGAGACTTGAAAACACTATGCTTTCATCATTTTCTTTTTATCCCCTGATTTGCTTTATCACAGTTTTGTCTGAAACACCTTCTCCTGTTTCCATCCTTGCTCTGACAGTTCCTGTCCTCAGGCACAGCGAAACCTATCCTGATGTATCTTTACTCTGTTAAGGCGGTCCTATCCAACTTCAAACGTTTAATTTCACTCTTAATCTCATTTCTAAATATGAGTATACTGATAACCTCAAAATGGGACTCTGGATTTTTTTCTTCACAAACCGAATCCTCCTTTGATTTTCCTCATAAATAGCCATGTTATTCACCTAAGGAAAAAGATTTACAGTCTCAGACATCTTAGGGGTCAGTTCGACTCTGTCGTTTAGGATCACTAGGAGGAAGAGTCAGCTCTACGATAGCAATGGGTTGGGGTTTATTCGTCCAATTATTCAGGCCAAAGACACTAAAAGTCATCTGCGAGTCCTTTATTTTTTTGAAAGGCCTTTTATGCATTCCATAGTAATCCTTGTTAATACCTTCAACTACTTTTACCACTGCTATTCAAACCAACTCACAATCCCATCGCCCATGCATGACCAATTTTCTACTTCACAATATATGGTAAATTGAGGGACTGGATGAAAATATAATGCAACTAAACCATCTATGCTCATAATTATGGGTCTGGAAAGCCAATTCAGTGGGGGAAGACCTTGCATCTGGCACCTACACAGGGACTTACCCACTGCCCCTGCAAGGTGGAACCCCGAGGAAAGGCCTGTACAAGGGTGCTGCGACCCTGCCAAGGATGGGTAGAATTTGGTACGGGGATTAATATATTTTCCACAATCACAAAATTGCTCCTGAGGACCCATTCAACTGTGGGGACCCCCTTATCTCACAACAAAACAACCAATTTTCCTTTTAAAAATGAAAGATTATAACCACCTGCCATCCACATTCTTCAATTGGCCTTGAATTACAAGTAGAACTCAGGCCAATCGTTCCATTTCCCACCATGACCGATCCTTGCTCGATTCTAGAACTTCTTCTAACTCTCTGTTCACACCTCCTGCTGCTCCAAACGCACTGGCTTCCTTGCTGTTGTCTGAGCACAGGAAGGTGGTGGTAGCTCCAGGGCCTTTGTTCTCATTACTCTTGCTATAGAACGTTACGTGGCTCCCACTTTCCGGTGATCATTTTTCACTTAAAATATTTCTTAACAGAAATTTTCATTGGCCACTCTACCCAAAGGATCCATCTACTCCCTTACTCTATCACTCTACATGTTTTCCAGCATTACTATGGAGAGCATGTACTGTGGTGGATTCCATGTTGCCATGATACTGGAAGCAAGGCCATGAGTATTTTAAATACAATAACAGATTCATCTATAGTGTCAAGGTCTCAGTATGGCTTTCAGACTAAATGGACTAGAAAGGAGAACCTAACAATCTACTTCCTAAAAAGTTAGCCAGAACTGGACATCCCTTTGCAGAGGGGTAGCGGGAAGGAGATGAGTCAGTCAGGGTACAGTGTAGCATCGATGAAGCACACAACTTTCCTCTAGTTCTTGAATGCTCCCCCCCGCCCACTGTCATGATCCCAATTCTACCTAACAAATCTGGCTAGACCAGAGGATGTACACTGGTACAGATAGGAACTGGAAACAGGGAATCCTGGACAGATAACCCCCTCAGGACCAGTCTTTGAGAGTGGTGATACTGGGAGGGTGGAAGGAAAGTGGGGTAGAAAGGGGGAACAGATTACAAGGAGGTACATATAACCCCCTCCCTGGGGGATGGACAACAGAAAAGTGGGTGAAGGAAATGTCAGGCAGTGTAAGATATGATAAAATAATGATTTATAAATTATCAAGGTTTCATACGGGAGGGAAAAAAATGAGCTGATACCAAGGGCTCAAGCAGAAAGCAAATGTTTTGAGAATGATGAGAGCAATGAATGTACAAATATGCTCGACACAATGGATGGATGTATGGGTTGTGATAAGAGTTGTATGAACCTCCAATAAAATAAATTTTTAAAAAGTTAGCCAGTAAAAATAGTATGAGCATCAGCAAATGAGCCCCTCAGATGGGAAGCACTCACACTATGACTAGGAGAGCCGTGCCTTCATGTGTGAGAGGAGAGGCCTGAATGGCATAGAGGAAACGACAACTATTGAGACCTTAATTTGCTGATCTAGGATGACTCAAAATAAGCAGCAGCAGCCGCAAACAGCCATTACTGATCATAATATGGAATGTACAAAGTATGAATCTGGAAAAACTGGGAGACATCAATAATGAAATGGAACATGTGGAAATTGATACCCTTGACATTCCTTATTGTCGTTGAGTCAATTCTAACACATGGCAACCCGATAGGACAGAGTAAAATGGCTCGAAAGTGTTCCCGAGGCAGCAGATATTTTTGTTTTATTTTTGAAACGTTTTTGAGTGCATCAGGTGAAAGTTGTAAAGGAAGAAGTGTACACTCAACAGTTCAAATATGCTTTGTTTTAATCCTTCCATTAAAATCTCTTCAACGTACCACCATGGACACTACTACTCTGTGCTTCCTATTGCATTTCTCTTCTTCTAATCGTCTGAGCTCTGTCCTCAAGTGACTGCCACCCGTTGTTCCTACATAGCAGGTTAGGGTAACATGGAGGTGACTTGACGGGTGGGTAAGGGCTATAAATGGGGACGTAAGCAGACTGTCCTGGCTTTCTCCTGTGGATTGGCTGGTGGGTTGGTAACCTTGACCTTTTGGTTAGCATTCCTGTACTTATCACACTGCACCGGGGATGCTCCTTATCCCAGAAATGCAACACCTCTAAACTGAAGCTCGCTGCCATTGAGCCAATTCCAAGTCATAACTAATCAATATGGCATGCTATCCCTGTCCCTTTACACTTCTAAGACTTGTTCACTGTTTCCAGGGTAGAAAACCACATCTTTCTCCCAGAGAGTGGCCAGTGGATTCGAAGTGCTGATCTCATGGTTATCAGCCCGATGCGTAACCCACAAGGCCACCAGGGCTCCGCTTTAGTTTCAAGTCAGTCAGTCTGCCTCTTGCTCTGGAAGAGCAAAATTCCAAAATTCCAGGCGATGACCTGAGATCCAAGAACTGAGGGCATTACAGCAAGAAACTCAAGTTTTGCAGAAGGAACAGGCTAAACACAAAGATCCAGAAACTGATGAACTTCCAATTGAGATGTTTTAACAAATGATTATCATGTTAAACTGGCTTGCTTTTTGAGGCCAAGAAATTTGGAAGTGAGCTACCTGGACAATATTCGGGAAGAAGTCTACATTCTTACCCATTCTAAATAAAGATGAAGAGACAATTTGGATACTATTATATAGTATCATTGATATTATTAGCATGTCAAACTTTGCAGAAGATAATTTGAAAATATTTTTTCAAAAGTACATTAACAGAGATCGGCCAGAAATTTAGACAGCATTCTGAAAGGGGAGTGCATGAAAGGTTATCATTACATAGGTCAGATGGATCGTAGAGAAAAGAAGTGAAGACCAGAAAGCTGTTTTACTGTGTTTTTGTTAGTTTTTTTTGTGGTGGTTTACCTCGGTCCTTGCTTCTCAGTGCTGAAAGAATTCACGTGGCAGAAGCACTTTTGTAAATCCTAGTAACTTTTATGAGGGAAAGGGACGTTTCAGGTAGTATAGTCTCAAAAGGTAAATGCTGTTTCTCAAAAATGTACAAGGCTGTGTGGAGACCACAGCACAGCTCATGACTGAAGATGGCCACTTCAGGAGAACATGAAAAACCACGTGAAAAAAATGCTGGAACAGGAGTGTAAAACCACACTTGTGCAACCAAGAGCAGGAAGTCCCCAGAGGCCAAGAGGGCAAATGTCTCCCAGGCCCTGTCTGTCCCTGTCCTGCATTACTGGAGGGGTGTGGTTGAGGGTATTGGCTGACCTGATTGACTGAGTTCAGGTGCACCTGTGTGATGTCATGTCGCTCATGCTTAGTCTGTGCGTCCAGGTGTACCTCCCACCTGGGCCTAGGTGACTTGGGTCTGAGCATGCTCCATCCTGAATGTTTCCATAGGTATTTAATTAGTATGCATGATACGTTCCCAACCCCCTCACTGTGGCATGGACAGCCAATCCTCATTCAGCATAGCCATTCAGTGGAGACAAACCCCCTTTGTCCCTTATCTACTTACTTGTCATTTTGACTATGCAAAAGCATTTGATTATGGAGAACGGGAATTCCAGAACATTTTGCTTTATTTATGAGGACCATGTACATAGACCCAGCGGCAGTCATTCACACAGAATAAGGGACTATTGCATGGTTTATAATCAGGAAAGATGTGCATCAGGGTTGTTTCATTTCTCCATCATTCAATATGTCTGCAGAGCAAATTGAGCACCTGTGCTATATGAAGGAAACAGGTGGCATCTGCTTTGGAGGAAGACTCATTAATAATATTTGGGATATAGGTGACATAACCTTGTTTACTATAAGTGATGACTACTTGAAGTATTTACTGATGAAGATAAAGGACTACAACTCTTGGCATGGATTATACTTCAAAATAAAGCAAAAATCCATGAATAACATAGAAATATAAAATTAGCTCATAATTTAATTTTAATAGATTGACGATCAGTACCCAGGAGAGCAATAGTCAATAAAATTATTTTGGATTGGACAAATCTGTTGCAAACAACCTCTTTAAACCACTCAAAGCAAAGACGTCATGTTGAGAACTACGGCGTGCTTTACCCCAGCCAAAGTATTTTCGGTTGCCTCATAAGAAGTAATGCCTTTGAATTATGGTATTAACAAAGATTATAACATGGGATTCCAGAATGAACAAATCTGCCCCGGAAGAAGTGTAGCCAGTTTGTTCCTTCACAGAGAGAATGTGAGACTGGGTCTCGCATACTTTGAACATGTTATCACAGGGGGCCCAGTCATTGCAGAAGGACATCATGCCTGAGAAAATAAAGAGTTAGTGATAGAAATGGGAACCTACAGTGACATAAATTGACTCAGGATTTCAACAAGGGGCTCAAACATAGCAATCAACGATTGTGCCGTTGGTCCAGCACAGGAGGGTGAGGTTTCATTCTGTTGTATACAGAGTCCTATGGGTCCAAACTGGCTCAATAGGTCCCAATAACCACAGCAGCAGCAGCAACAATAACATTTCATCTTTGAGCAGATTTTAGGGCAGGTACGAATAAAATGGGAATCCTAACTCATTTTGTTATGGTAGAGAATGTGAATTCTAACTCGTTTATAGTCTGATAGAGAAGACATAAATACAGACATACATACATAATTTCATTAAGGCTCGTATAGTAACCTCATCTGTGTGAGATTTGTGTAAGGGAAGGCTTTGCTGAAGTTATGTTTACTTTTTGTCTTAGGAATGAGTTGAATGTCGTCATCTTTACTGGGATAGTAGGGGTAGGGTTGGAAAGCATTCCTGAAAGAATGTACATAGAAGAAATAGATATACATAGACACTACACTACTTGGGGAGCAGACCGTGGTTCTCATTAATAAGTTTATTTGTGACTATTCAGACAATTTATACCTAAAGATGAAAAATTCTGCATTTTGTATGTGCTAAGATTATCTCTAGGAACCCTCGCTGCATAGTGGTTAACCTCTCTCTTGGTAACTGAAACATTAGCGGTTAAACTCACTCAGACTCTAAAGGAGAATTATCTGATAAAGTTCTTAAAACATTAGTCTAGAAAACGCTATGAAGGCAGTTCTACTGTGTCCCATGGGGTCACTAGGAGTCAAAACCAATTCAGCAACATGTAACACAAAGGTTATCTCAGAGGTTCCTGGGTGATGTAAACGATTGACACTCAACTACCAACTAGAAGGCTGGTGACTGGATGTCACCCAGAAGCGTCACTTCAGGAAGATCTGCTTCCATAAAACTATAGCCACTGAAAACCCAATGGGATGTAGTTCTACTCTGACATACCTGGAATGGCTATGATTAGAAGTTGATAAAATAATGAAAAGTTTAGTTAAGATGATCTCAGGGTATGATGTTATCGATCATTATATTTTTCTAAGCTCTAGATATTCATCTTAGCCTTTGAAGGGGCCAGTAAGCCATTCTTTTTAGAAAAGTTCTACCTCTCAACTATAGACAGAGTCAAGATATAAGCTGAAGTGCTAGAGAAACGTCACTGATTGATAGATGGGAAGAAATTGGAGGTAGCTACCCATGCTAGAAGTACATTTTTCAGCATAATAATGATGAACTTATTTGCCTTCTTGACTTCCTGGAAAAATAATCATCAACAATACCACTATCGAACTGAGTTATGGGGTTATGAGCTGTCTTACTTTCTGATTTTACGGAAGATAAGAAGCATATGAATTCTTGGCTAAGATATTTTTCTTTTGCATTGTTATACAATACAAATAAATAATTTATGCTAACGTATTTCCCATTCTGCTCCACCAAGTTGGGTGGTTTCCTACAGATCAGGTATGGTGGGACAGAACATTTCAGAGTCCCCATCTGAATTTCAGCCCCGGAAACTCCACTTCTAATTCTTTCTTATCATGCTTTTATGAAAGTTTTTTTCAACTAAGATTTTCACATAAAAAATCATTAAAGATATAATTCTAACTCTAATTCCACCATAACAAGAACTGATTTCTCTTTGTGACTGTGCTTTTAATTGAATGGAAAAACGCTGTGTGTGCTACCTGCAGTGTCCTACACTCAGCATAACACGATGGCCTACAGACGGCCAGGCGCTGGAAAGTTCAGCTTGACTCAGAAGCTGAGTCATTGTACTGACGATGCACTTTTACAAAATGATAAAAGTGCTTTCACTTTGTTCTTTTGGGTGTGTTGGAAGAAAGGGATTCAGAGGACGCCCTTAATGTGTCACAAGACGTTGTGTCCTATTTTCATTTATTCATGGCTGTACAAAGCTGAGCAAATGAGAGTCAACATTAAGGATTTTCATTTAAGAAATAGTCAATATCAAAGTACTATTTATATTTTTAGAGTGAACATTTGAGGCTTTGGGTAGAACTTGAGATGTCTGCAAGGGGCCAGGCTCTAGACATAATATGTACTTCCCTGACAGTCAGGGAAGGGACCACCATTCAGTTATAGGTAAAGGAAGTAGTCTAACCTCACAGGTCAATTGCCAAAATTGATGGTGAGTAGCAGTTAGTAGAACCCCTGCCCTGTGACAGGTATTTATAAAATTCAGCAATATTGAGGCAGGGCCAGGCAAGGATCAGGAATACTATACAGACTTAAGGAAAAATGAGATACAATAAGACCAAGTCAGAGAAGGACATTAAAAGGATTTGAGAGTGGAAAGCACGTGGTCTGTTCTATCGACCTTCACCAGCTGGATGTAACATTCCTATGTTTTTTTGAGGCATAAGGGTCTTGGGAAATGACCTGCCTCATAGCCATACAGGTTACCTACCATTTGCTTAGTGTCAGGGGAAAGATATCATAATGCATCACAAGAGTCCAAAAAATTATATTATGGGCCTTTTACTAGCCCATAAGGACAAAGTTATTATGTGGAGCTCACAAAAATACCTATATATGTATATCTTAAGAATATGTTCAGATCTGGGAATAATTATATTGACCCTGCAGAGAGGCATATTATAAAAATTCAGAAAGTCTTTGAAAATCTAGCCCAAGTTTTATACTACATTATTATTATTATTTAGCAGGGATTTGGTGTGCCAGCTTTTTCTTTACGTGTTCCCTTGAGTTGTGCAGTTTGTATACTCAGTGATAGAATGAGTGTGGGCCCAAATACACCTCGCACTGTCCACGACAAATGGCATGACCTCACAAAGGCATCTATATATGCCTGTCAACGGTAGATATTTTCTAATTCAAGATATCCTAGGGGGTCTTGTAATACTTTATGTTGTAATTCAAGCAACACAAAGAATACCAGGTCTTAACAATGAAGCTTCCAAACACTAATGTCCCATGAAATTCCCATTGTGCTGCCTGGATACTCAGTCTTCCAAGAAGGAGTGCATCTGTTGGCATATCACGACACAACTGCGATAACTGCGTTCACATGGAATTCAAGACCCTTGGAGTATTGCATGTCCTAATGGTTTGGGTCTTGACTGAGTTAGTTGTTTGTGTAAGAAAACACAGAGTCTAGAGAGAAATAAAAGGTAGAGCAAGGCTTCATGATAGTCAAATTAGGCCAGATAGCCGGTGAAATGATTATGGTATAAACCAGATTT
>NW_022111320.1:13457380-13473815 GCF_000313985.2 Echinops telfairi | reverse complement strand
TGCACACTTAACCTTTATATAAAACTCTCTCTTATACATGAGTTTCTGTGGATTTGTTTCTCTAAAGTACCCAGAGTAACACAACTTGAGTTTTTCCCATAGTGCTGTCCTTGTAAGCTATGTTCAACATCACAACAGTGTCTGTGGCATTTTTCCTGAGCAGGAAACAAAAGTTCACAGCCATATGTTGTCCTCTTAAATCCACCATCACAAAAAACCAACAACAAAAAACGAGGTTCAAGCAAAGCTGTTTTTAAGAAAAAATTCACTGTGACCTCAGAGAAGCTTCCCAGGTGACGCCACTAGGTGAACCGACTCAAAGCTGGCTCCTTAATGCCTGCTTGCCTAGCTAGAAAAAATGTGTACTACAAAAACTCCGCACCACCCAGTATAATTCTGGCATTTTGGGGTACCCCTTTGTATTTATCACATAATGAGTGCTTTCTGTTGTTACCTGTCTTGCTGTCAACTCCAACACATAGCAACTTTTTGTATGACAGAACAAAACACTGCCCAATCCTACCATGAGCCCATTGGTGTAGCTCATGACGTCACTATCAAACATTTCAAATAAGCCAGTTCTTTAATCACCCTCTTTCAATGCCCAGTTTTCACTTGCACTTGAGGTACCTGGGTTCAATAAGGACTTAGCACCTTGCTCTACAGAAATTGCAAAGCAAGTGAGAGCGCATCAGTAAATGGCTGCAGAGTCGAGAGTGGAAATGGAGACCAAGAATAATTTGAGTTGTCTTCATCTCCTTGGCTTTCCAGTATGTCACATATAAATATAAAAACAATGATCCCAATAATTTATGCAGATAATGAAGTTGAGAGACAGTACTTGTAGATATTTTGCAAAGTGCCTGGTATGTAGGGAGCATTAAAACTTAGGAAGTGATGGTAGTTATGATGCAGACAAAAACTGGTATAATTACTGCCAGCAGCAGTAATTATATCCCCAAATGGGACTCAGCCTTCAGCTGAGGAACACCGTTCTGATCTATTTAGCTAACATGGCTTACATCCTATTCCCTCATTTTTATGATAGCCACAAATTCCTCTATGTCCAGGTGTTGTGTACCCAACATGTCAGGTCCACTTGTTCAATTCCACCTTCAGAAGAACTCATAGATTTCCAGAGTCTTTCTGCATTCTAGCATAATATCATGGCTACTAATTAGTGAAATATATATTTTTGAGAGAAAAGGAGTGCAGATTTTGTGGAAAAGATATCTAATGATCAAGCAAAGAAAATTCTCGCCTTGACTGATTAAACCAAAAACCAATTACTCACTGCATCGGGTCAATGTCAACTCATAGTGATCCTTTGGACACGATGGAGCTGTTTCAGAGTCTGTCTCCCTCAGAGAGTTTGGCAAACTGCTGGCCTTGGGGAATCACAGCTCAATTCCCAACCACCAGGACGGCTAATTGCATGAACTGACAGCAACTTTGATATGGTGCATAAGAGGGAAAATAGAGAAAAAAGACTGAAGTTTTAAATTCAAATGGCAAAAAGGTGCTGGAATTTACAGGAATGTTAAAATGTGCAACCATTGAAAAAAGAATATTTGTTGTGATATTTAATTTATGCCACAATACTTTCCAAATATATATCTATATATCTATATCCTCTCTCTCTCTCTCTCTCTCTCTCTCTCTCTCTCTCTCTCTCTATATATATATATATATATATATATATATTTTTTTTTTTTACAGGCTAAACTCCCTACTCTCATTATTTTAATGTTAATTTTATGAACAATGAGATTTAATTTAAGGTTCATACTGTTTTCTTTTGACAGCCCATTTATCAAACATACATGAAATTAAATAAATATAAATCAACTTTATTTATAGGAAGTCTGAAAATAATACACTAAAATGACTTTAATTGATATGCATTCGAATGTGATGGCTGGTTAATTCAGAAGCTTATTGGGAAACCAATCTAGCTGTGATGTGGGGATAATGGACTGCTAATTGCCATTCATTTAATCCTCTTAATATCTTGCTTCCCACCCGCTACGTTCCCTCCTGGTGGCATGTCTGCAAACAGATCGACCTCAGCTGTTGGATGAGGTTAAAGTGCTTGAGGCACCACAATCTCCAGCTATTTCATCCTCATCAACTGTTAAATATTTTTAACATTTAAACAGGAAAAATGACAATGATTAGCTATCATAGAGAAATCATTCTCTCTTCAGGTCACACAGAAGTATGTAGGTTGAGTCATGAGTCATGAGTAATAAGGACCTACAAGTTAGATCATGGAACCAAGAAAACCTTTAGCAAGAGTACAACAGAAGGAAGTTATGAATTCTCCAATGCTTAGAACATCTGCACCCAGACCACAAACAACACAGAGTTTTCTAAGGTAAAATTCTTGTCTAAATTTATAAATTCACCTCGAGTCCGTAAGGAATAATTGTTCATTAATCATACCTCTCATAAGAGAAAGAATGCTAATAGAAAGGAAAGAGCAAGAACTTACCTGAAAGATAAGTTTAACCAAATTCAGTGATTTTATACAGAAACAAATAAAAAAGTGTTCCAGGAAGGTTAAGTGACTTGCCCAAAGTCATAGCACTAATTGGAGTGACCAATAAAAGTAAAATTGAGTTCCTGAGATTTTCACAATCTTCTTCCAAAATTTGGTTTCGTTTTCCCCACATTCTCTCCTCCGAAATAGCTATTTGGTTATTTATTCATTTATTGAGCAAATATTTCTTTCTGGGCCAATTTGTGCTGAGTATCATGGATTCAACAAGTAAGCCCTACTTTCATGCAACGGTCTAGTGGGTAAAGGGTAAGAGAGGTGGGAACAAATGGGGAAGGGAAGGCTACATGTAAGAAGAAAACTTAAGCTGGTCTCTTCATGCAGTCTCTAATGATGAGACTGAGAGGTCTAAGGGAAAGCAGGGCTCACTTTTAGACTACAATGTCTGCCAGAAGATCAGAACTGTGTGTCCATGAAGGCAGCTGAGGACAAGAGAGGAGGGGCTCCCCCAAACATACGTACCTTCAAAGTGCTAGTGCCCCAAACCAAATCCACATCTCCTAATGATGCCATTGGGAGGACAAATTCACTTTTCTAAGCAGAGAGAACCCCTTTGCTACCATGAAGCACCCATTTAAAGATCCAGCTTAAAGTTTGCAGGCAAGTAGCAAACTATATTTACTTCCCACTAATAATTTCTATCACACATTGTATCAATGACAATAAGTAAAAAAGATCAATATAATCCTACCATAGCCAAATTCTAAACACATTCTGAAAATAGTCAAATTCAGTCCTTATCTATACTACCCCATTCACATACAACACAGCGTTAGGCCTCCGACTGCATTAAGCCAGGCCATGGCCTTAGAGCAGCCATTTTGACTAAGCTGAATGGTCTCAGAGAACTTCAAGGGGCAGTTTCACCCCCTTTGCTCAAAAGTTACATTTATAACATTCACTTTTTGCCATTTCAGACAAGATTAATCAAAGACAACTTCTAGGAATCAACACTTTCATTTTCCATGTCTTTTCCAAAAAATAATTGCATAAACAGTGGGGCCATAACTGACTTCTGGCTGACCAAAGAAGAACTACCAAAAGGCAGAGGCCAATCAAGCACCGCTCTGCAGCTTCTTGATTTGTTTCTCTAGTACCCTCTCCCAAGGTACCACTGAGCACGTTCTGAAATGGTTTCCTTACAATCACGTGTGGACATAGCTTGTATAATGAATGCAGGGATGGATTTCGGCCACTACTCACTCCCTCATGTTAAATTCTTGTGTCAGACTCACCCTCCAAAAGTAATTGGAACTGTGTTTCAAGCTGAAGGACCTTGTTAGGAAATAAAAACATGTCCTCTGTGATTGTTAAGAGTGTGGAATAAACCTCTACTCTTTCTCATCATAGATCTCTAACTGCCTTACATTTGCTAATGTAGTTACAAACACCTTACAATATTCTTTATATTACACCAGTGGTTCTCAACCTGTGGGTCGAGACCCCTTTAGGGGTCAAAAGACCCTTTCACAGCAGTCATCCAACTCATAACAGTAGCAATGAGGGACTGTATGAAAGGGTTGTGGCATTAGCAAAGTTGAGAACCAATTACAGCGATCATAGTTTTGTGTGATAGTGTAGCTATTACTGGCATGCACTCTGCTTGACTTTGAATCCTGCTTCCACAATTACTTATTAACTATGTGGACCAGAGCAAGTTAATTCTCAGAATTTCACATTCCTTTCTTCTTGAATACAGATAATGATAAGCAGCAGGAACCATTTGCCATTATTGAGGGGGATAAAACAATGGAAATAACCCAAGTCCTTCCAATACAACTCGGTATATAGTGGACCCTCTGCAAATGCTGGCTGTTATTTCATTTGGTTGAATCATTGCAGCAATAATGATTTTATAATGTCAACCACTGTGGTGAAATGAAATTAGTTGGTATGACTCGTTTACCTATAGCCTTTAGAAATCCCACAAAATGCAAACAGGGTGTGCGGAACGCTAGCAGAGGAGATGGGCAATGGGTAAGTTTTTCCATCCCACTGGTATGAGGTGAATCGTTTCAGAGGTATCAACAGAAAATCCCAAGAGCAGCAAGAGAGAAGAACCAGGCGTGAAGTGCCCCTTATGTGGAAAAGGGGCAGCGGAGCAGCACCAAGACCAGAAGGCAATGTAGCTAGTGAGCTCTCTATCCAAAAGGCTGACTTGCAGAGTGGGGTGCCTTTGAGCATTTATCAAAGCTAAGGGGGTACATGCCTGAGCAGGACAGACGCCAAGGGACGACATGCCTGGGAGCTCATAGACCAGAGAGGCATGCCTGTCAATAAGGATGAGAATTCGTGCGGTGAACAGAAGAACTGTATCCTTAACATTTTGTATCCTATTGGCTTTCCTAACAAATCCCATCATCATGAATATTGTCAGTAATTTCTGTGTGGACAGTGCAATGGATTATCATTCCTCAAAGAGAAGTAAAGTGCTGTGAGGGGGATGGTTGATGTCACAACAAGGTAAGCAAATTGGAGGTTGGAGGTATGCCCGACCTCCGTCTTGCGGGAATCAGTACTGGCTTAGGGTGGCATAGAATTCTCCTTCTCAGTGCTGAAGCGAGAGGAAGTGTGAGTCATTTTAGAAGCCTCAGCCACCCACTGCCACCACCTGAATTCTGACTCGTAGTGACTTTATATAAGTAGTGTTTCGGAGACTGTACATCTTGAAGGGAACAGCCAGCCTCTTCTTTCTCACATGGAATGGCTGATGCATTAGAATCGCCAACCTTGCAATACCTAGCCCACATTACCACCAGGGTTCATTTTAAAGTCAGCAGCTATACAAAATGTTTTCATTAAACCTATGATCCAGACATCTTTCAAGATCTCAACACCACTTAAGAGATGCGGTGTTTCTTCAAATTCCTTGTGGTGTACAAGGTCATGGCCGCTTCAGTTCTTTCACCCCTCTCTGGAGAAGGAGAAGCTCATTTCAGAGTCCTAGACCTGCCCCTTGCGCACCCCTCACGGTCAAGCACCACCATCCGTGTCAAACGGATGGACAGCAGAACTTCCACTGAAAATTTGAAAGTCTTTGATGAGGAGTCAGATTGTACCCTACACTACAAAGTTTTGGAATGTCTTTTTGTCATCGTCGCAGGGATTCCTAAAGCCTGGGCCAACCCATGATGTGTCCCCATCTTGTAGTCTTTTTCCTCTCCTCTCTAAGTTCTTTCCTTTTTTATCTCTCTTCTCATCATCAGCATCCCACATTCTACGTGAGAATCAAATCTCTCTCTCTTATTTTTATTTTTTGGGGGAAAGAATCCAAGCCTTCTTTTTTTTTTTTTCTGACTTGGTTCATGCCTTTGGATCTTAGCTTCCATTTCAAGCGACTTATCAAAAACATTTCTTAAACAAAGAACATTCTCCCCCTGAAACTAGGCTAGGTGTTGAGAAAAGGTATTTACGCTTACACTACAAAGCCAAAAAGACAGAGATCTTAAGAGGATTATTAAAAGTTGCCTAAATGATATGTAGCAGAACTAAAACTCCAAATGAACACACTTTCTCTAGTCCTCTTCTTTAAAAAAATAACTATGAAATATACGTAAGTCTTTTGACATATCTTTTGAGTATGCCTTTGAACCAAGGCATTATACTAGGAATCAAAAATGTTCAAAGTGCCTCAGACTTATTCTTTGTCTTCAAAGTGCTTAAAATCTGCTGCAGACAACGTTTTACAAGTCACATAGCATGCCCTGGCATCAGTGAGAATAGTTCTGCTTTTGACAATATTATATCATGGTCTTATTCTATAAGACATTGATTTTTTTATGTTAAATAAGAAAGGAGAAAAAATGAAGAAATTTATTAATATCAATTATTGGTTGGCCAAAATAACATTTTCCTAATCTGAAGAGTTGGCAGAAATTATTAGTAAAATTGAAAAGAATGGGAATTTCAGAACACTTACTTATGCTCATTCAGATCCTGTACATAGACCAAGAAGCAGTCTTTTGAACCGAACCAGAGAATAATGCATAGCTTAAAATGAGAAAAGGTGAATGTCGGGGTTGTCTTGTATCTTTTCATGATACTTATTCCATCTCTACGTGGAACAAAAAAATCTAAGAAGCTGGATTCTCTGAAGAAAAACATGAAACCAGTATGGAGGAAGACTCGTTAACATCCTGTGATCTGCAGATCAAAGAACCTTGCTTCGTTAAAGTCAAAAGGGCTGTCAGCACTTGCTGCTGAAGCTCAAAGATGACAGCCTTCAGTCAGTATGACTTCCAGCTCAGTGCAAAGAAAACCAAGTCCTCACAGCTGGAACACCAAAAAACATCATGAGAAATGGAGGACAGAAAAAAAAAAAGAAAAAAAAAAAATGGAGGACAGACTGAAGTTCACAAGGATTTTTTCACTAGGATCTACAGTCAAGGACATGGAAGTAGCAATTGATAAATGACATTTCTTAAAGGCCTCTTTGAAAGTTTTAAAAAGAACAGCTGTCACGCAGAGGACTAAAGGGGGCCTGACTCGAGATAAGGTGTCTTCAGTTGTCTCAGGTGAATGTGAAAGCTGGATCATGGAAAAGGATGTGGTCGTTATATAATTGTGAATTTAAGGATTAAGTAGGTAGGGGTGGAGTCTAGCCTGTCAATCAGCTCATAGCCAATGAGGCTTCTGTGTGGGCAAGGCCTTCCTCGAAGGATTCTGGGAATTCCAAAATTTTCCTCCTTGGAGGTGGGAGACTCTCTGCTCACACCCTGGGAGACATAGCTGCTGACAAGACACATGGACCCACCCTGATGCAATCCTGGGTGCTGGAGAAGCCAAGCAGAGACCCCTGCCAGCACTGAGATGTTTCCAATACCACAGGATCCAAAGACTTTCTACCCACTGGCCTGTGATCTCCTACATTCGTTGTCCTTGCATGTGTTTCATGAGTCAAAAGACGACTTTATAGATTGGTATCAGACATATGGGCTAAAATCAGACTTATGGACTCAATCTGGACTGGGCGGGGATGTTTTCTCAATGTTCAATTGCTCTTGTATAGAAAACTCTTTCTTATACACATATGTGTGTCCATGGATTTTTTTTCTCTAGTCTACCTAGACTGACACAAAGGAATACCAAAGGGTATACATATTTCAAGTATAGTATTTGTGAGAATATTAATATTCAATAACCATGGACTGCCAAAGAACAGACAAATCAGCAGAAGGGGTTGATGCAGTGACTGCAATAATCAGCTCAAACATATCTGTTGAGGTGAGGATGGCACATGACCAGGCAGCCCTTTGGTCTATTATACGTAGGACTGCTAAGGGTCAGAGCTAACAAATAAATAAATGTGCATCTATAAATATATATAGTGATACAAATAAAATTTGCTTCACTCACACCATTTATTTCTAGTAACTTTTTAGAATATTTTTCTTTCAGTTTTTGCCATGATATATACACACTTAGATCCGAGGGAAACGTGTCTGCATATGATTGGCTTCATGTTTGTGTCCATGCTTACTATGAGATCATGAGCATTATTGTCATCTCCATAAATATTCATGAGACAATATGCTATGATAGGGAATGATCATACTTTAATTAACTGTTCCCTAGTGTTCAACATTCAACCTTTTTTTCAGATTGCTAAAGAACTTTTGACTCTGAAAAATAATGAAACCACGAGTCCTTTAAGATGACCTGAGAGGGAGCATTTGGGCTGATTATTTACAGTAGGATGACACTAGCGATCTATTTCAACCAAGAGTGGTCAGACAGGCACTACGCGTCCCACGGTAAACAAGGCTGCTTCTTGCAGTGATGCCTCATTATCGGAATGAGTGCTACAGAACCACAGCCCGGCTACCATGAGCATCCGTTTCCACAGTCTTACAGAGGACTATCACGTTTTGATTTGAAAGAAAACTTTATACAGTCCACTTTGAAGTTTTCTTTTACAAACATTTTACTTTTGAACATTGGTTGTGATGTGTTTAAATTTCATTAAAAGATAAAGAAGATTACTTGCCAAAGCAGTTTATTAGTTTCTGATATTGTCTTCGGATTCCTTAAGAATAACTGCTTTGCTTTAAAATAGAATTATGTAGACCTGGATCAGATCAATTTATTCAGGTTCCTCAGTTATTTTAAACCACAAAAGCAGAGATATTTAATTCTTAAAGAGTGTGCCTATCTCTAACAGTTGTTTCTCGCTATTTAGCTCTCAACCTGATAATAGTTTTCCCAAATCTGAGGCAAAGGTAGCAATTGCCGACATTCTACTTTGGTACAGGATTTGGGAGGAAAATTTGTTTCTTTCCTTGAAACAAGAGAATTTCTTGGTATGAAAAAAGAAATGCTGGGATACTAATCAGTAGGATGGGAATCAAATCCCACTTCACTCACTAACAAGGTGTCTGTGTTAGTTCGGGCAGTGTAGAAAAACAAATTCATAGATACTTATATGTATATAAGAAAAAGGTTTAAATACAAGAGCAATTGAATCTTGAGAACACATCCCCCAGTCCAGATCAAGTTCAATAAGTCCAATATTAGCCCATATGTCTGATACCAACCTATAAAGTCTTCTTCAGACTCCCCATACACATGCAATGACGCCGAATGCAAGAGAATCACAGGCCAGTGGGTTGGAAGTCTTCTGGATCCAGTGAGTGGTGGCGTAAGCATCTCAGAGCTGGCAGGGGTCTCTACATGGCTGTTCTGGCTCCAGAGGTCTAGTTGCATCAGGGTAGGTCCATGTGGCTTCTCTAGCTCCCAGGGAGTAGCGCCATGTGTCTTGTCAGTAGAGTGTCTCTAAGGAAGTAAGCAGAGAGAGAGAGATGTCTCCTGCCTCCAAGGAGGAATTATAGGAGTTCCAAGAATTCTCAGGGAAGGCAATGCCCACCCAGAGGCCTCATTGGCTATAACCCAGTTGACAGACTAGACTCTACCCTTCACTCTTAATCCCCTCAAGTCCCAAATTAACACCAGATTATGTAGCTAACACTGTGCCTGACTGGTTAGTTCTAATGATATTATTAAGCCTCCAATTGATCTCCAATATAGAAAGTTAATACTGTGTGGAGCCACAGGGATAAGGGACTTTTCTCCACCAGCCACAGAGATGAGGGACCAAATGAGACAGGGCAGTCATATTTGCTTCATACACTTCAAATCTTAGTATCATCATTTCTTGGCATGTAGGTGAGGAGTGCATTGACATTTCCAAACAGATTCAAGTGTACATAAGTGCTCTTAGAGTAAGATGATGTGTAGCATGAAAATAGTGCAAGCCTTTGCTAAAATGAAGAGAAGACTTCTAGAGATAAAGAACTTTTAAAATTTTCCAGACTCTCAGTAAACACCTTTCTAAAAGTTCACATTCTTATGTGTAGAGTTTCATATTTCCTGGTTTTGTTTCATTTTTAGAAATAGGTTTTTTTTGTATCTTCTCCTTTTAAACATTATTTTAGATGCAGACACAACAAGCAGCAATTTGTTTTTCCTGGAGTTTGAGTCACACTTATTTTTAGAGATTTTAGGTTATTTTTAGACTCTTTTTGGTGATCAACATGAAGTTATCCAGTTGTTCTATTTTAGAGCAATTTACCTCATCTGATTTGATTATATTAATAACCTAAAATATACAAAACATTAGGTGTGTTCATTTGTTAGAACATAGGACACTGCCCCTTCACTTTTTGTTGCCAATTGCAAACCACTAGTAATAGTTTATGCTGATGTGGGAAGGATTCCTTGACTTGTATACTGCTCAATAAGGAAAAAGTGTCACACGAAAAGTGTTGTTAGTTATTTGTAGAAAATGGGAAATAAGGGATTTGTGTTCATGAAAAAGCTTAAAATCTCAGATTACTGAGAAGACCTAAAAATAACTATTGCTGTGGAAATACAAAATAGCTTTCCCTCTTTTTATCCACTCCTGTCTAACTGAACCCTCACCTATCATATCAACCTAGGCTTGTTATATCAGTAAAATATAAACTTAGATCATGTTTGAGTCGCTGGGCACTCGCACCTATTTTTTATTGTACAATATCTGCGGAGCTTTTTAAAAAAGCACACCATCCTGAACAAACGGAATCTGTGCCCTTTGGGGTAGATCGTGCAATGTGATCGGGAAATAAAGAACAGAAACAGCTTGGCGGGACCTTCTCAGGTGCAGTGAAACTCAGGAACCACTGAATTAGGTGGCTCATTGTCCCTTAAACAGGCTGATGACTCTTAACTTTATGATAAAAGTATTCCCACTAGCTGAATATTCCCTCCCACTCAACTTCTATGACTCAAATTCAAAGTTACTTATTCATGAAATGACCTGAACCCGCCCAAACGGGTGTGGTCCTAATTGATTGAGGTTCCTTCCAATTTTTTTCAACACATCTTGTTGGCACCGATTCTGTTCTCTGGCAAAGACCACTCTCCTTACTCTTTTCCCTCTTTGCTTTTTCTTTTTGTGAAAACAGTATAACCCCACAATGTGTTCGCGTCCTATATCATTATGCATGTTAAATGAGAAATTATGGTATATTGCCTAATAGCGATTCTTTGGGAGATGTTCACCTCTTCGGTGTGGGTTCTCGGGGAGGTAAAAAGGCTGTCGCATTCATTTGGTCTACCATAAAGCCGGATGCTGGTCCAGAGGAAGGTACTCCATTATTTATAAAATGAAGGTTGAATAATAACCTTAGAGTCCACGATAAAATGGGGCAAAGCAAAATGAAAACTATTTCCAATGCCTATGTGATTATTTAGCGAAGGCATAGCAGTAGATAAGCCCCAAGACAACTAGAGTCCGTGATATTTTCTTTAATGTTAAGCTTCAGTTTAAGAAACTCAACCTCTTTGGAGGACTTGTAGAATTAGCTGATGAGAGGGCCTGAATACTTTTAAGAATTAAATTTCCAGATTCAAGCACAGCTAAATCTGAATTCCAAACAAACAACCGCTGATTTTTATATATGTTTTCACAGTTTTATTGCCACTTCTTCCACGTATCATACAATTCAATAGTTCGATCGTATTAAGCAGAGTTGTATGATAATTACCACAACCGATTTTAATAGTTTCTTCTTCCTTGTATTGATTATTAGTGTAATTATTATTTTTTCAACCAACACCTTTTATCTACACATCTATTTCAATACCATTGATTATACTGTTATACAGCCATTTTTGATAGCTTTTCCCAAACTGTTCCACCACCATTAACATAAACTCACTGCCCCCTAAGCAGAAAGTCTTCCTTCACCCATGGTAGTCATCAGTCAACTTTGGTTTCTTCTTTTTCATCTTCTTACTTTTAATATTTTTTAGTAGTTGAGATAGTTAATGTTTATTGTGGCCAATGAACTGAAGGGTGGGATTAATTGAAGGGTGGAGAGATAAATGGCTCAGGGAGCCTCGCCTCTCTTGTCTCTTGTTCTTTGATCATCAGATCAATGTGTGGCCGCCTTGCTTGTTCTGTGCCTCAATTTGCAAGCTATACTACTTGTGAGACACCTAACTCATGGACTGTGTCGCTGTAATTTGAGGTTCCTTCAAGACCTGCTTCGCCACACTATTGGAATTTACATCTCTTGAGCTGGGGACCATCCATCTGGCTGCCTGTTGGTGACCTGCCTTGCTGCTTGCTGCCTGTGCCCGGATAGCCTGAATTGCTCTACAGAGGACCACCTGGAGGCCCTCAAGACTTGAAGGACTGCCAGTGTACCAAAGCTGTCTCATGGGAGTGAGTTGTACCGAGCCATTTGTACTGCTTTATAGATTAACTAACTGTTTATTTCTTATGTTATATGTCTATCTATATATGAATATATAGAAAATTATTAGTGTTCTGGTTTTGTTTCTCTCGAGAACTCTGTTTAACATAATAGTTTTCTTGATGCAAAATTCACACATCATAAAATCAATTGTTAAGACACAAAGAGTGGTATATACCTCATCACAATCAGTTCTAGTGCTTCCCCCTCTCCCTCTCCTTCCCACATGTACTGTTTGCTCCCCAATTCCCTTCCCCGCCCATAAACCTGTTATGGTCTCTACTCATTCCCTTGGTGTTTCATAAACTATGAAACTAACATAATCAATAAAAAATGAAGCAGAAGGAAGAAAGTAATAATAGCAATAATGTAAAGATAAAAATAAAAATGAAGAGGAAAAAAGAAAATATCACTAACACTATTTTAAAAGTCAGAGAAGAAATTTATATCATTGAACAAGTGAAAAATATTTAAGCCTACACTAAACAGGATGGGTCAAATGGGAGGTAGACTGGCCAAGTATAATGTTATACTATAATCAAGTTTATAATGACCACTGTCTGATACCAAGCTGTTCAAATCCCTTGCCTAGAGCTAGCGGGGATCTTCCAGAGGCTTAATCTGACTGGGTAGTTTGCAAATGGATTTTGCATCTCACTGCCCTCCTTGCTCTTCTACAAATTAGGTGGTCAGTTTGAATCTAGGACAATTGGAAGTTGTCAAAAATTAAGTGGAATGAATAAATATCAGTGTCCTAGGCATTAATGAGCTGAAATGGAAGGATGCTGGCAATTTTGAATCATAAAACCATATGATTTACTATTCTGGGATTGACATAATCAAGGAAAATGGTCTCACATTCATTGTCAAAAAGGACACTGAAAAATCAATCTTGAAGCACTACGTCTGTGTTAGGATTATATCTATATTCCAATCACAACTCAATCAATAGAGTTATTACTCAAATGTAAGCCCCAAACACTGAACCTAGTGCTGAAGAACTTGAGGAACTCTACCTACATCTTCAGTCTGAAATTGATCAAATATGTAATAAAGCTGCATTGCTAATTGTTGGTGATTGGAATGCAAAAGCTGACACAAAGAGGAAGGTGCAAGACTTACAATTTGTTCATAGCAAATTTTTTTTTTCAATAACACAAAAGGTGACACTACAAATGGACTTCTCCCGATGGAATCCACACAAAGCAAGTGGGATCCAAACATGTGAAGAGCAAATAGGGAAGTCCGTATCAGCAGCTAAAACCAGATCAAGGTTTGACTATGGAACACACCATCAAATGTTCACATGTAAGTTCAACTTAAAGCTGAAGAAAATGAAAACATTCATGAAATCTAAAATACAACCTTTAGTCTATCTCGCCTGAAATGCATAAACATCTCAAGAACAAATCTGATGCGCTGACAACTAATGACAGAAGACCCGATGAGCTGTGGGAGGACATCAAGAACATCACTCATGAAGAAAGAAAAGGATCTTTCAGAAGACAGGAAAGAAAGAAAAGATCACAGTGGATGTCAGAAGAGACTCTAAAACTTGCTCTTAGTCAGAGAGTTGTTAAAGCAAATGGAAGAAATGATGAAGTCAAAGAGCTGAATAGAAATGTTCAAAGGTCAGCACCAGAATACAAAATAAAATAGTATAATGAAATGTGCAAAAACCAAGATTTAGAAAACCAAACAGGAAGAACATACTCAGTATTTCTTAAATTGAAAGAATTCAAGAAAAAAAAAATCCAAACCTGGAGTTGCAATATTGAAAGATTCTATGGACAAAATATTGAATGATTCAGGAAGCATCAAAAGAAGATGGAAAGAATACACAGAGTCACTGTACCACAAAGAACTAGTCAACATTTTACCCTTTCAGGAGATAACTTATGACAAGAACAAATGGCACTGAAGGAAGACATTCAAGCTGTACTGAAAGCATTAGCAAAAAACAAGGCTACAGGAATTGTTGTGACACACATTGTAATGTTTCAATAAGCTGGTGCATCACTGAAAATCATGATTTTTGCAAAGGAATTTGGAAGACAGCTACTTAGCCAATGACTGAGAAAGATCTATATCTGAAGAAAGATGGCCCAACAGAATGCTCAAATTATTTAATGATATCAATGATATCCCATGCAAGTAAATTCTGCTGAAGATAAGACAACAGTGCTTGCAGCAATACATTGACAGGGAGCTGCCAGAGGTTCAGGGCAGATTCAGGAAAGGATGTGGAGCAAGGGATATCATTACTGATCTCAGATCGATCTTGGATGAAGGCAGAGAATATCAGAAGGATATTTGGTTGTGTTTTATTAACTATGCCAAGGCATTTAATGGTGTGGATAACAAACTATGAGAAGTCTTAAGAAGAATGGGAATTCCAGGACACGTAATTGTGCTCCGACAGAAATTGTACATGGATCAAGAGGCAGTTGTGTGAACAGAAAAAGGGAATACTGTATGATTTAAAGTCAGGAAGGTGTTGGGCAGGGTTTTATCCTTCCACCATATTTATTCAGTCTGTATGCTGAGTGAGTCATCAGAGAAGCTGGGTTGTATGAAGAAGAATGCAGCACCAGGATTGGAAGAAGGCTTAACAACACCGTTAACATGCAGATGACACAACCTGGCTTGCTGAAAGTTAGGAAGACTTGAAGCACTGACTGATAAAGACCAAAGATTGCAGCTTTCCATATGGTTTATAATCCAACGTAAAGAAGACCACAGCCTCCCAAGTGGATTAATAGGTAACAACATGGCAAATGGAGAAAAGACGGAAGTTGCCATGGGTTTCATATTGGATTTCATCCATAATAAATGGTCATGGAAGCAGCAGTTAAGAGTTCAAAAGATGCATTACGTTAGGTAAATCTGCTTCACAAGGACCTCTTTAGCGTATTGAAAAGCAAGTACTGGTATGTTACTTTGAGGTTTATGTTGTGCTTGACCCAAGTCTTGGTATTTTCAGGTGCCCCCCATATGCTTGTGAAAGTTGGACACTGTAAGGAAGACTGAAGAAAAATTGACGCATTTGAATTGTGCTTGCAAAGAATATTGAAAATTCACAGACTGCCAAAAAGACAAATAATGCTATCTTGGAAGAAGTATGGTTAGAGTGCCTTAGAGGCAGGGATGGCAAATCTTGTCTTACACTCTTTGGACGTGTTGTCAGGAGAGACCATTAGCTGGAGAAAGTCATCGTGTTTGGTAAAATAAAGGGTCAGAGAAAAAGAGGAGGGCCCCTCAAGGAGATGGATTGACACAGCATAGGAACAACTGTGAGGATGGCATAGGACCCAGCAGTATTTTGTTCTGTTGTGCATAAGGTCATTATGGGTGGGAACCAATTCAATAGCACCTAACAGTGACAACATGACACTTTGTAGACAACATTCATTTTTTAAATATGAAATCCAAATTTAACTGTTTTGATTTTTTTTCCTTCTGAATCTGGCTACACCTGAACGTCTACAGACTCTTCAGAATATTATTTAGGTATCTCATGATTATATTTTACAATTATATCTATGTATTTGTAAGGGTGATAGTTAGGTTTATTGAGCCAATCTGGTCAATAGGAACATGTGGGATTAAGCAGGTCTAGTTTGATTGGAAGGCAAAGAGATGAATGGCTCTGCAACGCCCCACCCTGTTCTTTCTTGCTCTCTAGTGATTAGCGTGTGCTGGAGTGTGCATGCTGCTGCTGTAGCTCAGTTCTCTGCCTCAACCTGGGAACTAGACTACCTGTTGGCCAGCCAGCCCATGGATCCTGTTACTAGAGCATGAGGCTCCATTGAGACCTGCTTCACCACACTGGTGCTCACACTGTGCTTCAGGCTAGTGAATTCTGTCACCTTGCATTGTGTTTGCCATCGCATCTGGGTCTGCTTCACCAAGCTCCTAAGCCACTGGTGACCCACCCTGCTGCTTGTTGCCTGTGGGCAGACTCTTCTTGCCTTGCCCCTGGGAGGTCTCTGCTGTCTGCTTCCTTGACCTTGGACTCAGCAACCCATGTGAGTTGAAGGATTTCCAGTACATTAACTGTTCCACGGAAGTGAGTTGAACTGAAACCTCTGTACTGCTGTTGGACTAATTAGCTGTATATGTATGTGTGTGTGTGTGT